>NW_028256928.1:1200000-1587425 GCF_035046125.1 Drosophila serrata | reverse complement strand
TCACAAGGTCCGTTGTGGCAATAAACTTCCTTAACGCAGTGTCGATGGCGCTCTGAGCCATTTTCGTGGTCGATCGAGTGACCCTCGACGATGGACCTGGGCGAGTATCTAAAGCGTCGTTACTATTCGTCCTTGATCGGGCAGCGGTGGACCCTGACCTAAGTGGAGAGCGGCGCGGAGAGACGGATTGGGATCTTTGCAAACGGATTGATGGAATCACCTGTGGTTTTTTGTCGTTTCCTACTGGCATACTCGACTACGGACGTTGCGATTGACCCAATAGTGTTGACACACTTGAATGAACCAATCGACTAGAAATGAATGCGGGCACCCTAGATCTCACGGAGTCGATGAGAACCCCAAATTCGAAGATAAGAAATCCAGCAGCAATTGGAGGAACCGAATCACGAAAACGACTCGGTGACCGATGAATATGCGCGCGTTGTGGCCCCTATCGACACAATATCCAACTCTTAAATTGTTATCCTTGGAATCACACGCCGTAGAATGGGGAACGAAATGTCGCACTGTTAGCGTGGGTGGCAAAAAATACCAAAAAATTATAATAATATTAGTAAATGAGCGGATATATAGCCTTTTCACTGGTTACGTGGGCGAAAACAAATACCAACCAATAATAATAATTTAGTAAATGAACGGATATATAGCTTTTTATTGCGTGGGGAAAAAAAATACCAACCAATAATAATAATTTAGTAAATGAACGGATATACAGCTTTTGCACTGGTTGCGTGGGTGAAAAATACCAACCAATACTAATGATAATAGTAATTTAATTAATGCACTTAATTCAACCAATTCAGTTCATTAATAACTTAAATAACTCAATTAATTAATTAAATAATAATCACTAATCAATTAATAATTATTAAGTAATAATTAATAATTATTAAATAATAATTAATAATTATTAAATAATAAATAATAATTAATAATTATTAAATAACAATTAATAATTAATTAATATAATTGTTATTAATTAATAATAAAATAATAACAATTAAAATCAGACTGATGGGAGTAAAGCACCAGGTATATTGGTTTATCAAGTGCCTGTTCAAGTACGATGCTAGCGACCCTCGCTGCTGTATAAATGTATGACAATTTGAAATATTAACACCGCGCTGCTACCTTTACATATGAATGCATGAAATGTTAAATGCCGAAAATGCGCTGTCATATGGATGTATGAGATGTTAACTGTTGTACAATGTATGTATGTATGTTGTATGAAATGTTAAAATTGTAGAGAGCTTCCGTCGATGTATTGGATATATGTATGTCTGTATGTATGCCCAATCACGAATACTGATGGGCGGCTTTAGTTCTTCGTATAATGTATTTATTGTTGTATTAGTTTGGAATTAAATTATGCACAACATATATTCAATGTATGTACCCAATCGCGAAAAATTTATAGTTGTAGTTTTCCGTGACCTTATAAATATTTTGTTGAGTAAAAAATATAAATAATGTAAGCCAGTAATAATAACAGGGTAATTATGTGTGCGGATATGTGTATGGCGCTGGAGAGCCTTTAGTGGACTGTATTTGGGAATGTGTGTGTGTATATTGTAAATGTAACTTTTTGACAATCGAACAACGAATACGAATATGGACATATGTATGTAGGTAAGTATGAACTGTGGAACTGCGGTAAAGACCGTTTGTCTGTTGATGTAAGAATATGTACCGAGGAAGAACGGAGTAAACGCAGACAGAAATAAAACGGAGTTGGAACTGAGGTAAAGACCGTTTGCCTTTTGATGTACGAATATATGTACCGAGGAATAACGGACTTAATGCAGACGGAAAGATAACGGAGTGGAATTTCGTACTTATCTTCTTTCTCGAAGGGTAATTCGGCTCGTTGGACCAAAATGATTATGTAGCTGGGGCCGGCTGCTCAAGATCCGGGGGTTGAAAATTCGTGGTAAATTGTTCGCACAACAGGCCGTGGCAAGAAGTTGACTTTTGTTGGAGGTGGTGGTGAGACGCACGTCTGGTTTATTTGACTTCACATATGTAACTCTTAAACCTAGCTTATAGAAATAACTCCGCGCTCATGCTTACAGAGCTTTGGAAAAAACGAGAGCGGGAGTGCAGCGGCGATCGGCATATCGCGGTCCCGAACCTAGTTTTACAGAGCCGAGATCGGGTTGCTAAGAGCGGTGCTCTTCGTTCCGCTCTGCCCGGCGGCCGTATAGTGGCTCCTGACCTGAACAAAGGCGTTAAGTCTTTGAAGTGCGTACTACGCGTGGAAATGTAACACGATTTAAGATTATTAAGGTGCTTATAATAATATGTTCTTTATCGACAAAATAGACTTTTACAAAAGTGCTATGTTATCACTTATATAAAAGCCAAAACATCCTTTAAAAGAAACTTAAGCTCGTGCTTCCGGATTGAGTGACATCCAAAGCTCTGCTCCATCAATAGCCATTTATCATAATGCGCGAAAAGTGGAGTTTGGTAGCTCAATCAATTCCTTTTCAAAAATCAAATTTATTACTAATTAGCGCAAAAGTTCGGACGCACCCGCACACACACAGGCCGGCGAACACAGGAGCGCATGGACTTGGCAGGACACCCACACAAGCATGCAAATTTGATACCAAACTGGCAAATTAATTGCGGGTTCGTTTGGGTTGCGCCCCCAAAATGCGACTTTTGCCTGTCGAAGCGATTAGCCTATTGGGTTGCCTTGATATATGTCTGCACTATATAGAGATACATACGAACATATATTCGCCAGCTGCCAGCACAGCAGCCTGAGTGTGTGTATCCTTTGGCTTAGGCACATGCAAGTGGGGGTTGGGCTGGGACGCCGCCATCTCCCCTCTAGATTGGGCGCCATAATTAATAGCAGCTTAACTTATAATTACGGTCGCTGAAGCCACAAACAACCGTTTAAGCCTAATAGTTGAGGTAGCCTGACTTGATACGATTTCGGGGGAAGTCAGAAGCAGTCTTTTGAGTTGGGTCTGTTGCCATTAAGAAGCATCTTGACAAATAGTTTAGCAATATTTAGAGCTGTAGTTTTTTGGTCCTTAGTTTACTCCTACCAATAACAATTGTTTTAAATTCAAACTATCTGAAAAATTAAGTCAAGTTGAATGTAGTTTAGTAGCTGAATCTTTGAAGAGTATTTATGTATGGTATTTAAGTGAGTGAACATTATAATCAATAACATCATTTGAAACGTGAAACTGCATCTGTAACTTACACACTTACAAGATACTCAGTTGAATTTGATTCTCACATTTTGTCGCATGTTTATTTTACGAGTTGTTTGCAATGAATATGTCTTAAAGTTAAGTGAGTTTTATCGCCACATGGGAATTTAGCTTTTATAATTTTTTATTCTTATTTCTATTTTGTATTTCACTTCATCAAATCGGGCGCCCATCGTTCTACATTTTCATGCTGAAAAAGAATCATTTTGTCAGCCTGACAGGTCGAATAATAGCCATTCCTTGGCCAACTGACCCATATATATT
Organism: Drosophila serrata; assembly: GCF_035046125.1. Lineage (NCBI taxonomy): Eukaryota > Metazoa > Arthropoda > Insecta > Diptera > Drosophilidae > Drosophila > Drosophila serrata. Next base: position 1,583,904 of record NW_028256928.1, on the reverse strand, counting down.
GTATGTATCTCTATATGTATATTTCCCGAGCAATTTGTATCTGTAACCAGACAATTCAGCAACCGCAAGTCAATCGACAAGAATAACAGAAAACGAAAACGAAAAAGAAATGCAATACTGAAGTGGAGCGAAAACCCAGATGTGGCGTCAGTTGGTTTTGGAAATTCTCTGGCTGCTTTTTCCGCTTGAGCTGTGCGACTTTAACTTGTCAGACCCGGATTGAAAACCCTCCAGTTTGAAATAAAATTCCCAGCACAATGGCAGCTGCATTGGGGTTAGCTCCAGACCAAGTTAAAATAGTTGGCTTCAATGCCACGAACTTACAGTGTCTGGCTCTTAATATGATTAAACTGGGAGAAATTGTATTTGCTCGTATAAATAAAACTTAAATGTTTATTTGTTCAGCTAAACGCTCCGGCAATCGAGTCTTTTATGCTGCCAAATTTATTTATAGTTTTGTTTGTTTTCATTAGACTTTGCGCGCCTTTTATTGCTCAATAATTTTCCACTGTCGAAGGGGATTTTATAGGTTTTATTGCCAGCTGTTAATACTTTTCCCCTCTGCCCACATTTAATATGTCAATTGTGTACATTAGATACATGTTTTTATACAGATAGATATTCCATAACCTGGTCAAAAAAGCCCTTTCAGCCAACCAGAAAATATTATTTCCTGTCTTTATCCGTGTTTTATTTACAATTTGCAGCATGTTTTTTTCTGTTGCAATTCAATTGGATTGGTCAACGAGAGAAAAAACCTAAAACAATTGCATGCAAATGCATTTAAATTAGCTTTCTTTGTGTGTTTAAATATGGACAACAAATATTTACAAAGAAGGAGGGCAATTTGGGGATTTAAAATTGAAAAGGTGAGCCTGGGTTACTCTTTAAAATTCGCAATCTATACTATATGAAGAAATAGTTATTTAACTTGATTAATTTATTTCACTTCATATAATTTAAAATAATATAAATAAAAAATTAAAGCACTATTATTAGAGTATACATAAAATGTTAAATATATTTACTAAAGAAAGGATACTAATTTTTCCAAATGTCACTTCCTTTGGTCACATAGAAAAATTCATTTATATTTTTAACAGCACTGTTAAATATTGAAGTTGCCTAAACAATAAAACACATAAAAGCAAATTCAAGTGATTAAACACACACACACACAAAAAACGCCTGCTGCGGCAACCAAACAAACTGAAATTGAGCGACCCTTAAAAGCATGCTACATTTTTTGCCAACTAGACAATATGAATTTATGTATACGAACGCCAATGTAAACATGCAGGCGAAAATATTTACTTTTTGCAGTTTATGGTTAGGCAGGTACAACATATTGTTAGAGCCAAACATCAGAAATATGCCCTGCGATCCACAGAGTGTTTATTGGGGTAGGGCATCGAAATAGCCTAGAGGCTGAAACAATTTTTAAATTAAAATTGTGTAAATATTTGCCAGCTAATGGTGGAAAATAGCAGCATATTCTGCCAAGTGCTGAAATATCACACACATCCAATTGAAATTAATCGAAAGCGATTAAAGAATTGACACTAATTGAAAGTCTGGCACAATAACAAAACACAATTCTGGTGCCTCAAGACCCAGCGATAAGGAAATAAATTATGGCCCAAAAGTTCGCGACTTTAAGGCCGACAACTTTAATGTCATGCCATCTAGATGGGCCAGTGGAGCATCTAGCGAGATTTATAAGAAGTAAAATTAATGTGGCAGGGCGTCGGAAAACGCAAGGCGGACAAAAAGAGAGCAGCAATGGAAAACTTGAGCAGCAGCCAGCGATGATTTCCCTGGGTTAGTAGGGAAAAGCCGGGCAGCGGACATAGGGCCGAGGCTTGAATTGGGGGACATTTGTAGAGGGCGATGAGTTCCAGGCCTGAGATTCGAATATATTTCTCTCAAAGCTCCAACGTCGTCGTTGTATAAAAACACAAAAGAAAAAGAGAAACTTTTCGCGCGTAGTTGCCTTTTAAAAGGACCAAAAACGTACCCACTAACTTTGATTTTCTTATATCGTTCGTTTGCTCTTGCCCCAAGATATTTTAGAAGATTTTTTCTTTGTTCAGACTAAGTCGACCTGGTTTTTGGCTTAGTGAAGGTTTTTTGTTCTAGGTTGAAAATACAAATTAAAAGTGTACAAAAGTAGATTCCGTTAAATGAATTAGACAAACCTCAAAAGTACCTAATACATTTTGAAATGTTTATAATTTGCTACACAAGGAATACTTTTCTATTTACTTAGTATATTTTATACGATATAATCTAAGAAATATGAAAGCATTAAGTTTGCTTACAAATACAAGCACTTCATTTTCAAGGGGAAATGAATTGTGTGCTTTTCAAGTTCCGGTTTATTCTTCAAATCTTATAAGTATTGTTTTGTGGCTCAAGTAAATAAGCAAGGCAAACGTCTTTTCCTGGTACCCCCCTTATGTAAACTAATAAATCAACTTGCCATGTATGAAATAAAGTATATTGGTTGGCAGTCTTAGGAGCATTTCCACAGACGGAATTGGATTGCAGCCGGAACACCTGCTCGTTGGCTGGCCGAAAACGAAACGAAATCGTTTAATGGCAATTTTCATGCATCGAAACGTGCAAATTTTCGGAGCTCAACATGCAGACTAGCATGTGCTTCCGGTGCTCCTTATCCCATCCGTGTGTCCTTTCTGGCGCCTTTGTTTATCCTGTTGCCCATCCTGGCCGTGACGTTTTGGCAGTTGTTGTGCGTAGTATTTATCCATCACTGACAATGTCAAATATATTGCCCATGATGAATGACTCTGCGGATTTGATGAATGTGTTCTGCGGCTTGGGCATGGTCCTGGTCCTGGGCCGACAAGCTCTGCCCATAAAAAGAGGCCATGGCAACGCCAAATGATTTATAAAAATTCGAACGGAATGGCATTCAGTGCAGACACGTCACTTTTGATGTAGGCGCTCAATTGCGGCCCTGCCCTTGGCTTTCCCAAATCAAACAATAGCGAAAATGTTTGTGTTCCCGCTCCACGCGTGGCTGTGGAAATATTTGCGGAATTTAAATCGCTGGCCCATGAATCTGACAAATGCCTTGCGATCTTGTTCGGCTCAATCTCATGAGTAATCTCCAGGGATTATCGCGAATCAGAACATTTCCACTTTCCCGATTGCTTTCCACGATGATGCGCCATAATTTTCATTGCCATTATCAGACGCGAATTTCATTTAGCAAGTTTAAATATTTTTACAGCTACAGCCAGTAGAAGGGATAAGATAATGAGAGTTAAAGAAGAAAGGGTGAAATGAAATTATTATTAAGAGCTGGCCGCGGAATGTAATTGCAGTTAATAAAGTTGTTAAAATACTAAATAAATAAGGGGAAACCGGCAGAGAGGAGATGCAATAAAATAAGAAACCGAATGATATAAATTATATATACATATATCCGAGGTCAGGCATGTCAGATGGGCACGTTCCTGTAATAATGGTTGGTCGATTTTAATGAGAAATACGTAAGGATGGGACGTCCTTGCTCCTCCTCTGTCCTCCTACATGTGCGCGGCGAAAGGTCAAAGGGAAAGGAGCTGTGCTCCATAAGTCCATCTTGCCAATTAAAGGACTCCAAGACCCTTAAAGACAGCTCCTACTCGTCCCACATCGTTTGGGCAACTATCTCTCACTGCCCTGCTTGTGTGTCCTTATTTCCTTGTATGAGGTATGAAAAATGTTGCGGTAATTACATTTAATGCAGCACGCAAGTAAGGAATGGGGCAAAGTGAAACAATTCTCATTAAGATTGAGATATGTACATATATGAAGGGGCTGGGACTCTCACTCCGTAAGGTTATTGTTGTGATTGGGCAAATGTTACACGAGAATAATTTAATTTAATCAAACGGGGAGAATTTATTCATAAGTGACAGACACTGAGTTTGACCTGATTAAGTTACTGGAAATAAAAAATTTAATCTTTAACTTGAAAAATTTAAACTGTTGTAATAAATCTATTATTTTAGATAATTCTTTTTTCATAAAACAGATTTAGCTATGCAAAGTGGACTAATAAATTCCTAAAACTATAACAAAAAAATAAACTTTTTATTCGTGTTCCGTGGCAAAATCTTGAAAACCATTAGGCCCGGCCAACGGCTGGTGGCCATTGGGCTATGAATATCGGGGAGCCGAGCCTCATCGTTCCCTCGTCGATGCCGCAAGTGCGTTTAATGATTCAAAGCTAGTCCAGCTAGACCGTCGGATTGGCCATTAACTACAGGCCCCGGCCATGTTTTATGGCCACGGGAACACGTTCAAATTGAATACCAGCGGCCTCTTTGAACCGAAAACTTTTTTCCCAATTTTTAAAACTAAATGGCCGGGAGACCGGGTTGGCAGGCAAATGAGTCCTGGGCTCGTGCATGATTTTTGACAGTAAAATACATTGCGTTGAGAGGGATTGACTTTAATACGAATTTTGTGTAATTTAATTGCGCTCGAAATGGTTGTGCGTGTCGAGTCCTTTCAGTGTCCTGCACTGTCCCGTCCTTGGCCGGTTTCCAAGTGCCCAAAGCCAGAACCAGACCCAGAGCGAAAATGTGATCAGAAAAACATTAATGCGACAATTACGACATTTTTAATTGTTTTCAAGTCGCGCTGTATAGCATTGCGGGAATGACTGTCATCCCTCCCATTGCCACCCGCAGAGTGTCCTTGCCCAAGAATGGGTAATTAAAAACGTGTTATGAAGCAGGAAGGAGTAGCGAAAGAAGTTGGGGAAAAAAACTTGCCTGGTTGGGTAAACACGGAACGCGTTAATTGCCACTGTTGGTCGAAATAAATGTTCACTTTTGGAGAATTTACTGCATAAACCGAATGACTGATGAGGTTATAAATTATTTCCGGCGGCAGTAAACACACAAAAAGGGAACTATAAAGTAAGACCGCGCCACTGTCAATATAACTGGCTAACAAACTTATTGATTTTGGATATCCTGTAATAGGTGCTATTGGTATGATGCTCCACATAGAATTCTTGATTTTAATTCAAGGTTTTCATTTAAAATATAACAAAGAAAGGAAACAAATTTTACAAATCGGAAGCTTATTGCAAAAGTGTAATTTACAACAAAAATATAGGATCCTACTCCTACTCCTACTCCCTTTTATAAACTGAAAATCCCCGGTGTCAGCGAATATCCAACAAATGCAATGGGAATCATCAACAAATTTGTTTTCACCAGAAATTTTTTCAAAACCAAAGGAGGAGGGAGGAGAAGGAAAAAGGAGAAAAGTTGCGAGGAAAATGAGAACTTTAATGGATCAAGTTAACCAACACTGATCAGCAGTGGCTAGATTTAATTTCAAAGTTAATTCTTTAAATATTTCATAATTATATCAGTTTCTTTTTATATTGGTTAAATATCATTATATTTCCTAGTTATTTATGAGACTTTAATTATTTAAAAAACATTTTAAAAAAGGGCTTACATTTTTTTCTACAAGTTATTTATAAATATATTTTAATACATTACAAATGAAAGGGAAAAAATTATGAGTTGAAGAAGTTTGCTTCTGTTTTTTCCATTTATTAAACATTTAACTTTAAAGTTCAAGAATGCCTCTAATATGCTAATTAACTTCACTCAGTAATTATGTAAATAATAATTTAATAAAAACCATTTTCATGCAACTCGACTTTTTTGGGCTTAATTAGGTTTAAACTATCAAAAGATATTTTATTAACAAGTGTTACTTGAATTTAGAACACTAGTTGTTATGGCTGCCACATCCCACTTGATTACAGTCCATCAACCACAAAACACTAGATTAGTAATTTATATAAAAAACACAAAAAAAAAGAAGAAGAATAGGACATTTTTTCTACCTAGGGCCTTGCTTAAGTATAAGGTATGAGAATCGCAGAGGAGGGCGCTCCAGGTACCAACTATGAGAATCTTAAAATTGAATATCTAGAGCGCCCTTCTATGCGATTCTCATACATTATACTTAAGCAAGGCCCTACTTAGGCTAGACGAAGTTTCATTTTCTTCTTCTTCTTTTTTTGTGTTTTTTATATAAATCACTAATCTAGTGTTTTGTGATTGATGGACTGTAATCAAGTGGAATGTGGCAGCCAGAACAACTAGTGTTCTAAATTCAAGTGACACTTGAATTCATTTTCTTCTTCTTTTTTTGTGTTTTTTTATATAAATTATCATACTACGTGGTACAGAGGCTCATCTTAAGTACAGTGTGTGAGAGTCGCAGAGGAAGGCGTTTTGGACTTACGATTGCTTTGGAAATGGAGCTTGCCAAAAATCCTCCAAATATTTTACACAAACTAATTTGTTTTGCGTAAATGTTAATAGAATTACTTAAAATACATTATTATAAATTATTACATTTTCTTGTTATAAAGGATACTTTAAATTCTGTCCAAAGTTTTCTTGATTATTTCCAGCCCTGGCTCTACAGACTAATGTTCACTTTTTGTTCGACCTCTTCTCAATTATAAAAAGCAGAAAAAATCGTATGGAAAACGCTGTGGAAGTTGGTGGAAATTTCATTAAATTTTCATTTCTAATTTTCCAAATGGATTAACGCTAAAAGATGCAGAAATCTTTCATCATAATTAGCACGCGGCGCAGGCACGCGCCAGAGCGCAAAAAGTGGGCGGTGTGGCGGAGTGCATAGTTGTCCACTACTTATATATATATATACTTTTATATATACTTATACGTATGTATATATGTGTGTAAATATGTACTTTGTGTATATACGAATTCGGATATACATACATATATATATTGCCTTCCTCGCTTCGTGTCCTCTTTTCGCCTCATTTTCATTTTTGCCCGCTCCCTTTTATGTTTTTTTATCCATTTTTTATGCTTTCATTTCTACATGTTCTTTGTTCTTGTTTTCCATGGCCTTGGGCCCCTTTGACTAACTTATTTTGAACAATTTTCCGCACTTTCCGGCCCCAGCTCTTTAATTAAGCGAACAGATAGAAATACTCTTAAATATGTTCGAGTCTGTTAAAAGGAAAGCATAATGAGATCAAGGAGGAAAAGCCAACCCAATGAAGACGGCACAAATGAGGCAATTTTGTCTCTTATATCCATTGGCTTTCATCAATTAATTGCTCGGGATTTATGAGGAGAACTAATATTGTATCCAGCATAGCTTAATAAGGCTTTAGTTTTGCAAATAGAAAGACATAGATTAAGATAATAATTGACTAGCAGTCACTGAAAGTGAAATCGGATATTAGTTTATAAAATTAATATGAATATATTTTTCCTTATTTTTATATCCTTACGTTTTCAGTCAGAAGCATGATATTCCGACCCTATAAATTATATATATTATTGATCAGCATTAACAGCTGAGCCATGTCCGGTCAAAAAAAAATTTTCGGAAATTTTTCAAATTTTCAAAATTTTATAAGGGGTTACATAATTAAAATTGTCAAAAATTGATACAAATTTTAATTTTTTTAAATTTAAAACTGAGTATGCAAGTTTATTACCCTAATAAAAACGAACACAGAAAAGCTTTCCTTTTGGAAATTAATGAATTTTTGACTGAGATATGATGAATTTTCTCTACAAGGGTACATACATTTTGGTTTCTCGGAGTTAACTTCCTTTCTTGTATACAGTAAATCTCATTTAATTAAAGCCAACGGTCCCTAGTAACTCGACAAATCCCGCTTTTGGTTCGCTACCCTTCAAAACTCGAAAGAACTCATTTGGTTTTGTTGCAAAATTACAAAATACTGTCACGTATGTTTTGCTTTTTAGAATATTACCAGAGACCAAAAGCCAGAGGACAAGAAAATGCATATCAACTTCAAACATAAATTTGGGTCAGAAAGTTTAATTTAAACAAGTGTTGTTGTCGTTGTCGTCTTTGGGCTGATTCTTATGCCATCTTTGTTGTTGCGGCTGGAGGAGCCAACAATATCACGTATACGCAGTGTAACACAAAGTACAAATAAATTAGTTGCACTCAAGGCGGATGGGATTGGCAAAGACGTAGAGATTGCTTGGGCTGGCATGGGTTGCGTTGCCTCCTTAAAAACTTGGCAAACGAATGCCAGAAAGGAAATTTACTAATTTCAAAGTTTTGCACGCATTAACCTCGAAAATCTGTGTGTGCAACTTGAAGACACTTGCAATTGCAGCGGCGCCCCGAAAAACCCGGGAGTCTCCATCTTTCACTGCGATATGCTAGTGCAAATAATTTGGGTCACGAGCTGAGCAAGCAACAGGGATAGGGATTAGGATAACCGAGGGGTGTACATTAGGGTGGATCGTTATTTAGAAACCCGAAAACTTACTAGGTGGGAGTTGAAGTTTATACAAATTTAATGAAAGTAGGACTCTATTTTAGCTTTATTTCATTTTAAATACAAGTGTGTTATGTATTTCATTTAAAATTGCTTTCTGTCCTGCAAGATTTGGCTTAAAAAGAGCCACCCTGTCGGTTAGCAACAGATACACTGTACATCAGCTGACAAGTTAACGCTGCGTATACGTAACCCCTGAACAGGGCCAGGCTAAAATCGTCTAAGGACAACAACGACATGGGCGAGCGGCAGCCGAGTCGAGTTGAACTATTGTCAAGTTTTAGCCTCAATATGCAGCGATGTAAGATTAGGCGTCGCCTAAGCCAAGTCCCTCTTACTCCTCCGCCTGCTCCTCCTCCCTACCAACATGTTTCATGGAATGCAGCGCCTTGGGGGCGAAACAAAAATAAGTAGCAAAATGCCAGGCGAACTGAGCAGCAGCAGGAGCAGCAGCAGCTCACTGTCATGCCAACGCACGGGAGTGGAGCAAGTGTGCATGGTCATGTGAGGCATCGCAGTGTCCTGGGATGTAGGCGGTGGGCAGTGGGTCAGAGGGAGGAGTAGCAGCAAGGAGCGACTCGTGTAATCATGCAGCGCCGACGTGGTCGTCAACGGCGACCCCTTGAGTGCATTACAACAATTGAAATTGCCGGGGCTGCTACCCAGACGGCGGATGCGTGGGCTTATGCAGGATTAGAGTGGAAAAATTGTTGCCAATGATACCATAAAGGTATTTTATTCAAAAGTTTAATAAATATATTTATGTCTGTAGTTAAAAATAAGTATAAGCTTTTAATTAGAGATTTTAACACATAAGTATAAGCTTTTAATTAGAGATTTTAACACTGCAATTTAGTTTCGAATAGGTATTGCACAGTTCATATTCGGTATTTTTGAGTTAGAACCCCATTGTAGTCGGTTGTCAGCAAACCAGGTTGAGGCTGCTGATAGGTGGGAGTGCGTAGGTTGGGCTTATGGGTCGCTGGCCCTTTTTTGTGCGCATTCAGCATTATTGTGGGCTCGTGCATGAGTCGTGTCGCGTCCCCCACTCATCAGCCATCCATTACAGCGCCCTCGACAAGTGTGTCAGGTCCAAATGACAGTCGGCGCTTGTTTCATGTCGCACAAGTTCAAAATCAACTCTTCTTGGCCGCCTTTTTGGGCCGCAGTCTGGGACAGTTTCCTCACCAGCTGGGACGACTTTAATAGAAAAATATTCCCAAATCGGATTTAAGCTAATTTCTGCCATTAACTCTGCCGGACTTCGCTCAGCAAATGCAACAAATGGCTATAATAAACTAAACCCATGACCCCATTAAAAAATCAGAACAAAACTTGAGTAAATAAACCAAACAACTTTTCCTGGGCAACGAAAAAAGTTGAGGAAATAAACTATGAGCAAACTGCACTCAACTTGTAATAAAGTTTCAATATACAAATCAATAAGGGCCAAACAGGCGGATCAGGGCGGGCTCCTCAAGTTCCAGAGGCTGGAGGATTGGCACTCGGAAAACACGAACAAAAACCAAACAACCTCAACTGCAGCCGACGGAGCAACAATCTGTGGAGATGCATAGACGAGGCCCACTGATGTTTGGGTCAGTTGCAAACTGTTTTAGACCCGTTATTTCCGCAGACGGGAAATCAGGAGCGTGGAGAGGTGCTGGTTTTATGGTCAGCGTCGGCAGGGAAAAGTTAATGATGTCACTTCCAGTTTGGTCCGAAGACCCAAGACCGAAGACAGAGCCTGGAAGACATCCAGCCAGGATGTGAGCTGAGGCAAACCAAGGTGGAACGTGTGAAAAATACGAAACTATTAAACAACCGCCGGGCACACAGCCACTGGCACTAAAATCGTTTAAGCCAAAGGAATAGGATATAAGACCAACATGATTGCAGGGCTCATCTGATTGGTTGCACTGCGGAAATGGGGATTTTCAATATAAAAATACTTCTTCATAAATATATGTAGAAGTTAGTATAAAATTACAATTTTCCTTGCCTGATATCTTTATTGTCTTGCCTTCACTTCCTTATTTTCATATTTTTCCAGTTGTTCGTGGCAACTGCTCGATCCCTTGGGATGGCTTTATAATCCGGCTCGAACATTTGGCTAATTGTAAGCGTTTAAATACGAAAACAATTACATCACTCAAACTTGAAGTGAGGGATGGGTCAAGGAGGTGGCTAAGAAACACCAATAATCGCGTGGCGCACTTAGACAAAATGCGAGCAATTAAATCTTTAATTCGCGCTTAAAAGCTGCTTTCCCCCCCAAAAAATCACCCGCTAGTCATTTTACCCCCGTTTTCTGCAGGGGGTTGCCAACTAATTATAAAACGGATGCGCCTCATTTTGACCAAAACCCCCCAAAGGGGCTCCGTCTCCCGTTTATGGGAGCGCTTTGTTTAAGGCCGCAAGTACCAACCGAAAAAGGGACAGATAAATGCGACGGTCTGCTCCTAAAATAACAGTATTTTGCATAATTGTTGACCCAGAAAGTCCGAAAAGAAAGCAACAGCAACAAAACAGTGGAACTGCGCGCTGCAAGGAATGTAATTTCTTTTTCGTTTTCTTATTTTCCCCGGGCATTTGCCACAGCCTTTTCCCGCGGCGTCGCTGTGGGAACCGCCAGTGATTTGTAATTAGGAAACGGCCGCCAACTGTCGCCTTGGTTTTGGCCTGGCTCGGACGCAGCCACGCCCCATTTGCACCGCAACGGAGGTGGCTGCTGGAGGCATTAGCGAACGTTAAATACCCAAGTGCCATCTGCTGAAAAAAGGTGACCGGCTAAAATTAAATGAATGAAAAGTGCTAGAAGAAAAGTGTAAAGCAATGACGGCGACGCCTGGCGCCTCCCCTCCACCCCTCTCTCTCTCTCCATTTTCGCAGTTTGCGGCTTGGCGGAAAATGTGAAGGAAAAACGGATAAAAGTCGGGGTCGGAGAGGGGCGCTCGCAGAGCTGTGGCAAAGATTCCACCCAGTTTGTGTGCGTAGTTGGCGAAAGTTTATTAAACATTTAAATTCACTCATTTCGTTTTGGCTGCTCCTTTTTCTTTCGGCAGGGGAAATGACCAAAATTGAAATTATTTCATGTCCGGTGTCACCATTTTGGACTTCCGGTTCGGGTCCCAGTTTTGGGAATCGGCAGGCACCCTTTTCCTTACAAATAAATCCACTGATGCAGAACTTTTGAAACTTCATTTTCGGCGGAAATTTATAATTTTTGGGCCAGAGACCTTGGCTGGTCCCTATTTACTCGTGTCCTGTTCGCTTCCGTTGTCCCCTGGGATACTTTTCTGTCTTTTTGGTCCAGAAGAAATGTCCCTTTTCTTTCTGCATAATACCGAAAAATACATTATATAGATGTTGAAAAAGAATTAAGAGTCCTTATTTATGATGCGAACTCCCTAATAAATATGTATAAAGATCTATTGTGTTTGTGAACGAAAAATTATTTAATAATAAATATTTATTTATTGCTGAAATTGGAAAATCCTTTTACTTAATAATATAAACAGATGCAAAAAAAATTATTTTCTTCTTTTTAAAGGAATTAATTGAATGCTCTTTTTAATACACTAATGGTTTTAGCTAGTTGCCTTGCTAATTAATTTATATTCCTGTCTTACTAATCTTAGAAAGTCTTGAACAGAAAACTATTCTTTGAATTGAATTTACGAAAAATGCATTTTAGAACATATTATAGGAGAAATGCCAACGATACATTATAAAGCTCCTTGGCTATAAACCTCAGGTTGTAATCGATCCAAAAATCTTAAAGCACCACATCCTGAAAGCATATTAACAAATTTTTGGCAAATGACCAACAACGCCGCGGGGCTGAAGGAAACGCAGGATTAGAAAATATCCTTGTGGGTAATAAAATCGCTTTTAAGCATAATCCTTTGCCAGCGCAAATCCCATTCAAACCGCTCGGCTTGGCTTTGATTCCAAAAGCCCCGAAAACTTTTGAGCCCTCAGATTGAAAGGCGTTTTTGTTGTCAGCCACTGTGTGTGTGTGAGTGTGTGTGTGTGTGAGTGGTGGGTTGAAAGGTTCTTTTGGCATTAGCCACCCACCTTTGCTCCTTGAGCCACCGTTCAATGCTTCACCTTGCGAAGAGAGCACCCATAATAGGCGCCGCACACACACAAGCACTCGGCCAGTCGCATTCAGGTGCACACTTATTAGAGGAAAAGCAGGTGAAACTCATCCTTGAGGCGGTGACGTTGCACTCGGAAGTCAGTCAGTACTTGCAGCTCAGAAAATGGCAATAATGAACTCAAAATGTGAATGCCCTTTGCATTTCCTACTTGCAGTTTGACCCTGTTACGGGATGCACTGAAAGAAATTAATAGCATTTTCAACATTAATTACCAGAATTAAGCAAATTGATTTGATAAGATTAATTTACAAACATTAAGGTAAAAATTGATTTATTCTTTCCACATATTGAGAGTTTAATGGATTGTTTAAAACATTTAATTAACTGACGGAAAGTCTAGATTTTAGCTTTCATTTTCAACGTACAGATTGTGCCTGGTCAGCCTGGAGGCACATCCTTTTAGCTGGCACACCCACTCTTTACGGCATTCCTTTAATAAGCTCTCATTAGTTCCCTTTTCGAGAATTATGCGGCTTGGCTGCAGCATAAAATTTGCATTTGAATGCAGCATTCGAAAGTTGAGACAAATCCTTTGCGGGAATTCCCGCTAAACTGGGACTACTTTTGGATGTTGTTAGTAATGGGCAGTAGGTCAAAATGCTTATTCTCATTATCATACTTGAAGAATGCATTAATACATAGAGAGAATTCTTAATATTTTACTTAACCAAAAATAAAATATTAATTTTTAAAGATATGAATATGATCTGGTTTGAAATTATCATCAAATTAGATTCCCGAACCTTGATTTCCTGAATTTCCTAAAATAAGATACTTAAAGTTTAAGAACAAAAATAAGAAGGTTTTTGTACTTACTTATAAACCCTTAATTGTAGCACTTTCTTGTATACCAAAGATGCTCTTTTCGCTTAGGGTTACCTTCGTTTTCAATTCGCCTAAATTTCCCAGTCATCTCTTTTGCGGCACATTTCCATTTAATTAATGCCCTCAGCTTTTAGTCTGGGACCATGGCAGGGATTTCTTTCATTTCGATTCCCCTCATTGTTCCATACTTTGATTTGTTGGCCAGACACAATGAGAGGACTCGGTGGGGTCCTAATGGAAATTCGCAAATCAAATCCCTCAATCCTTTCAGTAACGTTTGTCCTTGATTTTCTGCCTGAAATCAGACAATACAGTCGACCTTGACCCGATGTCCATTGTCGACCTCTGTTTACTTTCCTCTGCTGGATAAATTTGATACTATTGCATCCATCCCAGTGCCGGAAGTTTGGACTTTAGCCTTAGAATGCTTAGATTGATTTGATTTTAATTAAAGAAGAGGTCATTTTCGCAAGTATAAAAGTAAACCAAAAAAGTATGCTATAAAAGTTTAGCTATCCTCTATATACAATAGCGACATATACATAAGTTATTCCAATTTTAAACTTACCATAAGACCTAGCACTTGTTACCAAAACCAATGAAAAGACCTTGTTAAGTTATTTAATTTTATTATTTTATTGTATGTAATTCAATAAATTTGTCAGTTAAAGTTCACATAGTTCTTAGTTTCGTTTACATATGTATGTGTAAGTATTCTCTTTCGTTATTAGTCGGTACTTAACAATAAACTTTTGCTATATCATGAGTACACGTGAGTTCGAGTGTCGACTGTCTTTAAAATGTATTCTCCCACTTGGAGGGGTTTTCTCTTTTTTTCGTGTTATGCGTTTTTTATTTACATTTAGTTGGGGGTGTTGAAAATTACACGTATGTTTGTATGTTATGTATGCCGAGCTATACGTTAATCGAGCTGATGAAAAACACTTAAGAGCTTAGAAATGTATTTTGATTTCGATTTTAATAGTACTTTCTGTGGTCTTATATGCCGCTTAAATCTAACAAACTTTCATTGTTCAACATTCAGTTTTATGGTATGCTTTTGAGTGTGGTGTCCAACGTTGGGTCGTTGGGTGGCTTTTTGGCGGGGAAATTAAAGGCTAAAAGTTAAGTTTTAATGCGCATAAAGTGTGGGGAATGGAGGGGAAGAAGCTTGTTGGGTGATTCAAAGGCGGTAAGCCGCAGACCGCAAGCATTTGATGCATGCCAGCGGGAATGTGTTAATTGTCCACACCCGTGGATGGAATTCCCGCTTAAATTAACCCGACCTCGATGCTCCCACCGCCTGAAATATTGACCGCAGATATATTTATTTTCGCGGCTCTCCGTCTCGCCCAATGGCAAAGTGTGTGTTTGCTCACCTCACAGCTGCTTGCGGTTAGCTTGGGCTTCTGTCAGGGATCAATTCGTTAAGCGCCAAAAGGCGCGAGCACATCGAGTATACGCCGGGTGTGACGGGCGGTGCGACCACCTTGGGACAATCGCACATAATTAATGCCGCTTTGATGGCATTGTTTCACTCGGAGTGGTGGCGAGTGGCAGTGCGTGGCATGCACCTAATTGCAATTAAGTTGACGTTGCAGGAGCCACCATTTCCACGCAGAGACATCTTTAATTAATTTCCGACGATTTTTATGGGATTTGCCGAGGCGGCAGGGTGTGTGTGTGTTCGTTTGGGAGTGTGTGTAATTAAAAAGGACGTTAAGTGGATAAATAAATACGAGACGGGCCTGCGGGTTTGGGCCGCACACGCTGTTTACATTTTGTCCGTTTGATTTCATTTTACTTATTTTCTTTGACTGCATTTGTTTTCCTCGCCTGTTGTGTATTTATTTATTTATTTATGTATTCATTTATATATATTTATTTATTTGTATCGTTTAAATGCAATTCATTAGTGTTTGGAATACGTCTCTGCTTGGGCTCTGCCATCTATATTATTTGTATATTCAATTAATTTACATTTTTGTCGAACAGTTTCGCAATAGAGTTATATACAGTTTGCGAGTCAGTCCGCTTCACACAATAAATGTACTTTCGTTATCAATTAAATTGTTTTTGTTTTTCGTTTTTGTTTTTGTGTCGCATTGTTTTACGTGTTGTTACGTTCTGTATCGGCTGTCCATTTCGATCAATGCCTATGTATTTGCTATACTTTTTTCATCCCATGCAATTATTTATTTTATGCACTTTGCTTTTTCCCGCATGTTTCGAGCTTGTTCGTGAGATAAGAGCACATAAAATAGAGTTCCATAAATTGGCTATGCAAATGTTTACGATGTCGCACACACACACACATATCGGACAGTTCATAGTTGTGGGTGTGCCGTGTGTAATAGATGGATAATGTTAAATAAACTCCTTGGAAAGCATATAGACTTCTCTGATCCTTGGGACGGCCTATTCCTGGGTATAAAATTTTTAGAGCGGAAAGTTCTAGCTTGAATCGAACTCTAGTAGTAGTATTTGCTAAAAATAATAAATATTCAAGAAATGTCCGGTATCAGGAGTGAGAGAGAAAGGGAAACTGTGCAATAGATTTGCCTAATTGAAAAGTTCACATAGGAGGGAGACGGCAAATGTTGTTCCAGACTCCAATTGCCATGCAAATGCATTCGAGTTGTTTGGTTTTCTACTTTTATTTTTTTTTTTTTCAAAATGCGTCTGTTTGATGGCAATTGTTCCTCCTGTCCCGCCACACTCCCCGATTCACTCAGCCGACCTGAATGGGTTCAGGATATCGATGCAATTTCACATCGGACTGCATAAATATTTACGGTTATGCATTTATGCAAACTTTCTCGGTATTTGCCACAAAACAAAGCTCCCCGTAACCGAAACCGAACCGAAACCGAAACCGAAAAACCAAAACCAGAACGGCACAACAGAAATCAGTTAGTAGGAATCTGCCTAAGACTATGGGCTTACAAACTAGTTCGCTTAGAGCCGGTAGAACTTACGATTAGCTGGGTTTTAGGGGGTTAAGGTTTCTAGGATCAAGGTTTTGGGGCAAGGGGTTATCGGGTCACGGGTCACGGGTCGCCGGTCTCCGGTCTCGCAACTGCCAGCGGTAATCCAGGGATTATGGACTTATCCTCTATACGTATTGGTTATTAGTTAGTGGATAAAATCAACTAGCTTACAACATGCACTCGATTATTACGTTTACTCCATTTCGTCTCCTCTCCTCCGCTCGCTATGTGTGTGTGTTTATCTATCAAATTTATTTGGTTTTAAACTTTATCCGTTGGCAGAGTTGTGGGTTCTCCATATTCTCCTCACTTCTGAGTAGTAGCTGCTGCGGTCCTGGCCTTCAGTTCGGCTTGGGAGCCGTGACATGTCATGTGCGATGTCCCACTCCGATGATGATGACGCCGAATAGGAGGGCCAGGATGCTGAGGGCATAGGCTCGGGTAGTGGCTGCCGAAGAGGTGACCGCCGAGGCCGATGATTCGCCTAGGAGAATTCAGAATGAGAAATCAAATATCTTTTCTCTTATTGCTACACTGCACGGGAGAAAAATTAGTCTTGATTATGCTGAAAAATTCAGAGTAAATCTCGACTACAAGAGCATTTCGTGTTCTCACATTTTTTTTCCCAGTGCACAAATTTTGGCTTCGAAACTCACCATTTATTATGTTCAGCGTTACGGTCGCACTGGGGCTATTCGACGGGCTACATGTGTAATTGCCAGTATCGCGCTTCTTGGCCGACTCGATGATTAATGAGCCAATCTGCAGCAGGGGAAAAGGACACAAAAACATACACACACATACAGTTACAAAGTGTCGGATTCAAGTGCCCAAGGAAAAGTTGGGAAAGGAAAGATAAACACAGGCAGTTTTCATTCGGACATGGGCACACGTATTCCAAATATTTGGCATGCGCCGGAACAGACTTTGCGGGCCTTGGCACTGGGGGGCAAAAAGTTATGGCCAAGGCAATTAGGCGAAATGCGACAAAACTGAAACTTTTGCGAAACAATATTATAATTTTCGTTGTTTTTTTATGCTTGGTAGCAGAATGTAGCAGGAGCCAAGAAGCCATTGGAAATTGAGAGTAATTAAATTAAAATCAGCAAGGGAGTCTTTGTGCTCTGGCTAAATGGAACCGGGAGCGGGTCTTTGAAGTTACAGATGGCGAAAAAAATTAAAAGAAAGCATTATTAAAGTTATTGCTCATACGAATTACTAAAGGAAAAGTCCAAAGGATATTCATGATATGCTGATTATTTGAACTAAAGAAGAATATATTCAGTTTGTCATAATAGTTGCATCTGTAGCACTTGATATCATTGTAAATTATAATATTTAAGTCATTAAAAATGTATTAAAAATTGCCAGGATAACAGCACTACTTTTAAAAGATTCTAAGCAGTGTTCTGCTAAGTGTACTCACCGTGCTTTGGCCATCGCCGGAGGCCTCCGGCAGGTTAGGATCCAGCTGCGTGCGATGGCGGCGGGAGTCGGCCGCCAGCTGCTCGGCACCGTGGTACCACATGATGAAAGTGGGCGGCTCCAGGGCGCCGCGAACGATGCAGCGGAGCACCACGTTGCTACCCGCCTTCACGTAGCGGTCCGGCTCGCCCAGGATCT
This sequence comes from Drosophila serrata, assembly GCF_035046125.1. NCBI lineage: Eukaryota > Metazoa > Arthropoda > Insecta > Diptera > Drosophilidae > Drosophila > Drosophila serrata. Next base: position 1,565,944 of record NW_028256928.1, on the reverse strand, counting down.
CTGTCCGGGGAACTGGTGGATACAACGAGAAAACAGAGAGAATAAATGAGCGGGTGGGGCATAAATGGAAGTGGCAAATTCGGGGCTCCCAAATTGTGTCATTTCGCTAATCTATTGAATTAACAGCTGCGAGTTACGTCGCACACGTAAATCTGGCTGTGGCAGGGCGCCACTTCACCTCCGCTTCACGGTTCCACGGCTACCAGTCTGAGCCCTGAAGAAAATCCACTTTTCAATTTTTCACTTACTGACTCTGGCATGAACTACCCCCGGATGTCCCTTCGGGCCCACCCCCCCTCCCGCCCTCGGGGGTGATTTTTGGCCAACGCACACGCACATGCATAACAAACTAAGAGTTGTGTCAAACAAAAATAGAAGAAGAAATGTAGCAGCAAAAAAGGCGGTGAATAAAAAGCACACAAAACGAACAAGTTGGAAATGCTGGCGCATACATTTTCACACGACCTTCCACCGTACCACAACCCACTCCTTCACATCCTGGAACTGGGCGTCTTCATTTGCTTGCCCAACGTGCAGCGACGTGAGCTTTGAAATTTGACAAAATCACGTATACGCCGAGTTTTCACTGCTGTTACACAGAAATGTGCAAAATGAGTGCGCCGAGAATTTACACAAAATACCCGGACTATGCCCAAGAGAGTATCCAGCGAGTTAGTTCTAGATACAGTAGACAGCCTTTTTACAACGTTTAAGAGCATATTAAATAGGAAATTAAGAGTGTATTGGGGAAGACAAAAATAAATGCAAAATAATTTCGATATGGGTTTGAATTAAATATAAGTAATTGAGGCTAAGGATTGAATATTTCCAAGATTCTGCATTGAGACTATAAACTATTCAAACTCTTCCTTGTTTAAATATTTAATCTAACAACAAATAATATTCGTAAAGTGATGTGAAAGTTCTGACTTTTTATTTGGAAAACATGGCAAATATCACCATTATTTTACCCATAGCTGTACCTTTGAGTGGGGCATGTATCGGCGTCTGTACATGCGAAAATATGAATGTGTGCAGTTGGGGAACACGCGCCATGCTCTGGTTTGACACCAAACTGTGTCAGCTTGTCAAAATCGTCATGTTGTTGAATGTTAGTTTTCCAGCTGCTTGACTGGAGATTCGCGACACAGCAGCATAAAAAAAAAAAACACCAGCAAAATGGTAAAAATATATGGCAGCTGAAGCGGCAGCAACAGCAGCAAGTGCAATGTTATTAGCAAACACTCTACTTTATCACCCACGCAGCTTGGCTCTGGGGATTCCCCCGCTTCCTGTGGATGAGTAATTTTCGAGGCAGCAAAACATGAAATGAAAATTTTGCAAATTGCGACACGCATATGCTCCTAATTAAGTTTTCGTAGATGGGGGCTTTCGGGTAATTAGAACTTCCTGTTTAAAATTCATTTAGCCAAGTTCATTCTAACTTTAAGGGAACCACAGGGGGACACAGACATTTTTAAGTTCTGCTTTCGCAGGAATAAAGAAAACCAATGTCCCTTGGCAATCTGAATGGTAGAAAAGTCAGGTATTTCTAAAGACACATTTTCCAATTAATTTAATTAACATGGTCGATAGCCAAACTATTATGCTGAACCTTTAGAAATATTATTGGCATGCTGGTGAAAGCGACCCCGAATGAAAACCGCAGAAGCCCGAGAACTTTGCAAAGTTTTGACCGCACTTTCAGCTAATTCCCGAGCACAAAGGGAATGCCGCCCGCCGAGGGAATGGACTTGGTTAAGAGTGTCAAGCGAATTGCAGCAACTTAAATTAATTGAGTTTATGGCGAAATGCTTTTAGGGAAATTAGTCGGGGGAGGTGCGCAGACATCACAGGGATATTGTCACTTCTGATGGGTGGGATAAGCCGCTCTCCCGAGCTATAAGCAAAGTAAAACCCGAAAGAAAACCCCCGAAATTGGCTTTGGTCATACGAGATTAGCAGCAAATTAAATAAGCAGACCGAGCCAGCGAGGAATGAATGAGAGAACTGAAGCCCGGCGGATGAGATGAGCTGGGCAGAAAGCGAATCTCATAAAACCAAATCTAGTTTGTCGTTCAATGATGCAGAAAAAAATATATTCATTCATTCGGCATTCATGTATGTGTGGGCGGGGTCACTGTGGGTGTAAAAGTGTTTTTCCGCTGGAAAATCTACCATGGTATCCTATCCTGTAATAAAGATAAATCTGCCAAGTTAACCGGCGAAAGTTTAAAAGATTATTACGAACATTTTCGACTAAACAGACTTGATGGTTTTACTTTTCTTCTTTTTTTTGGCATTAACAACGGTTTGGCTCCATTGTGCCCATGTTCATTTTGGTGACCTAGAAACTTGAGTAAATGAACCAAAACCAAAGAAACTGACATTTTAACCAGCAACAAAGCAAACAAGCATTCAGCTTCCAAACCCCACCCACCGCTAACATAACAAATTGACCGAAAACTACGAGCCTATTACCCCAACTTTGGCTCCAGAACCGAATCTTGCCCAGAAATCAAGCAGCAGGCTGGCAAAGGCCACAGCCTCAACGTAAAACCCATTGCCAAAGACTCTGAATCGAAATCAAAAGGGGGGTTCTGGGTTGATCCTGGGTGGACTCTGCCTCGATGGGTGGCCCAAAAATCGACAACATGCAAAGGGAGTTTTGCCCGTTTGCACAGACAAAACGATGCAATAAATACAAATTACATGGCAAAGGCACAAAATCAGCCAAGCAGCGCGACACCAAGAGGAGGTTGTGGGTGAAACTGCTCCTCCAGCTCTCCATGCTCCCCCTGCTGCTCCTCCTCCTCCTATTGGGAAAAAGCGAGTGCGAAAAACTGCAAAGGGGTGGCGGTGAATAGGTGCTGCCGATAATGGTTATGGCCGGTCGAATTGGTAGAAAAGGAGCAGGCAAAACACTGTAGGACAGAACAGAAGAGGAACAGGAACCGGAAGGACCACGCACAGCCGAATTCGACTTCAAACAAACAAAAGGCCGATTGGACCGTTCCTGGGGATGTGGAAATGGCAATGGAAATGGATGAAGGCCAAACGACTGCAAATAATGGCCAAGCAGACAGAGATGGCAGATCGGGGTGAGAGAGCAAGAGACAGATACATAGATGAATCCCTGCCGGGCATGAATAGAAATCCTTTATGCTTAAACTTGTCGTTAGATTAACGCAAATGTGGCCGCGCATACAAAATTCAGCTGGGCGAATATTTTTTTGGCTCCAGATGGATACCTGTTGGGTGCCACGCCCTAAAGCTTTTCTTACGAATTTTCCAAAAGAACACCTCAACAAAAAATGTGAATTGAATAAGGAAAAAATAGAGTTACTTAGCAAAGTTATCAAATTTTAAAATATATGATAAAGCGTATATAACATTATTTATTTTTTCCGAACGTATATTTATTGTTTTAAGATTTATAATTAAATTAAGACTTCATCCAACTCTTGAATTTTTTTTTAAGTTTAGAACATTTAGACGATTTTATTCGAAGTGTACACGCACACATGTGCCTTTGGCATACATGCGCAAGTGTTTAGCATACAAATTAGCTGAGCCGGAAATGCGAAAATCACTTTTTGGCAACACCATTATCCAGTCTATTGCCCTTGCCCTGTTCTTTTTACTCCAGCTTTTGCCGCAACTCAGCGTGTGTCCTTATTTTTTTTTGGTCGACAGGCAGGCAGTCAGCCTTCTTGGGTTGGATCTCCATAAAACCAAAGTGTTAGTTGGATAAAAGAAAATTCAATTTGTTGGCTTCAAATGCAAATTGACTTTTTACTTTCACTGCTTTGCGCCCAGCTATGTGCTCCCGTTGCTATCTGAGAGCGAGTAAATTGACCTTAAATTGTCAAGAATTTCCAAACGAGGCTATAATTCCCGGCCAGAGTTGTGCCTTTTTGCCCCAAAGGAATGTCGGCGTAAAACAAAGCTCAACCGCAAAACGGACAGATAGCCTGGGAAAGTTGCAACAGCAATCCATTCGAATGAATGCATCCGTGTCATAGATACAATTCGGAATCCAATACGAGTAGCCAAAAAATGTTCACACTGATTTCAGTGTGTCCTGGCCCGGAGCTATGCGGTTGTTATTGTGGAGTGCAGATAAATATATGTGCGCCATTTCATATCAATTACAGGACCACCCGGCACATGCACCGCTGCCCCCATTGACATTTACATTGTTCATTTGGCCTGCCGCTGCTGCTGCTGCTGTTGCCTCTCCTTCCGGTATGCAAACATGAAATTTAATTAACTTTTTACCAGAGTGAGAGCCAGAGTCAGAGTCAGAGAGCCCGAACCGAAAACCAGAATCCAGCACGTAAAAGTTTTCTCGTTAAAAAACTTGACCGACCAAAGAAATGCTCCGTCTGTTTTCAGGACGAGTGTGAGTTTCCTCATCCATTTTTTTTTCGTCCTGTTTGCTTCTTTTGAGCATTTCAATGGGCAATGGTCAGCAGTCGCAATTTGAATGCAATTTAGTGAGTAATTTGAAATGCAGCAGCCGCACGGAACATGCAAGTATCTCGGCCTCTCGGCCCATGTGTGGCCATGCCCTTTGTGAGAGGGCTGCAAAGTTTTCGCATTTGCGGCCGCTTGACCTTCGTCCTCCGCCCACAATTACACACTCCAACTCACTCGGAGAGCACCCGGGTCTGGCCACAAGCTCATATTCATAACCCAAAGTACAAGTATTTCGTTTTCATGTTCATGTCCATGTTCATGGCCTCGTGCCCATGGCCATGGCCATGACTTACCCACAACTTGCAGCTGGACACGTGCACTGACTTTCGGCTCCGTGGACACCTGACACTCGTAGGATCCAGCATCGCGGGCCTGGACGTACTTGATCTGCAGCGTCCAGTACTTTTCCGGCTGCTTGATGGCCAGGAATCGCTGGTCGGCTATGAAGACGGCTCTGGAAAAGAGAAAAAAAACGTCATTAGTATTTGGCTTCTTAAGAAAGTAATTCAGATCTTGCAAACGCAGTGAAGCACTCATTTCCGACCCTATAAATCATATATATTCTTGATCAGCATCGAAAGCAGAATCAATCAAGCCATGTCCGGCCGAAAAATAGAATTTTGAAATTTTTTTTGAAAATTGAAAATTTTATAAGGGGTTATTGTCAAAAATATTAATTTTCTAAATTTTAAATTGATTATGCAGGTTAATTATCCTAACAAAAACTAAAATATGACTTCTTTCCAAATTGAAATTAATGCATTTTTGGCTTAGTTATTTGTTTTTTAAGATTCGATTTGTTGAAAAAATTTTCTGTTTTTATACCTTTATACTGGTTACTATAATTTTAGTCAGAAACTTATAACAGCATCAACAAACGCAGTATGCAGATTTGTTAGTGCTATAAAAACTTGCACAGAAAAGCTTTCCGAATCAAAATTAATGCTATTTTAGCTTAATTGTGATGTTTGGAAAACTCAGATTATTTAAGAAAATTGTCTGTTTTTATACTGTTTTGCAGAGTATAGCTTTAGTCAGAAGATTAAAATGTAGTGAAGGAGTCATTTCCGACCCTATAAACCATATATATTCTTGATCAGCATCAACAGTCCAGTCGTTCCGGCCATGTCCGGTCAAAAAATAAATTTTTGTCATTTTTCCGAAAATTGAAAATTGTATAAGGGGTTACATCATAATAATTGCCAAAATTTGACATAAAATTGAATTTTTAAAATTTGAAAACCCAGTATGCAGATTTGTTAATGCAAAATTTGAAATCGGAATGCTTTTTGTGTTAGATTTAATTAACATTTAATCAATCTGCATACTGATGTTAAAATTTTAAATTACATTGTTTTATAACTTTATCCCTTTTGAGAAATTCGCAACGACTAACTAACAAACAGTTACAAGTTAACAACTATAAGGTAACCGGCAAAGAAGGCACCATTTCAACTGACTTTAAGCGCTCCCATATTGCATAAATACTAAACAAACGAACAATGGCGGCAGGCCCACTTAGTCGGAGTCCTCGCTAAGTCCGCTACTAATGGCCACTCAAAAGACACTCAAAGTTATTTAGTTGCGGCATTTAAGCGGCAACTCAGAGGAAGAGAGGGCAGAGGGAGGGACTTGGCTACAATGTTGCGTGTTTGGGGCAGCATGCAAATGTTGTTGCTTTTGAGGGAGGGGCAGGGACAAGGAGGAACGCAGTACTAAAATAAGTTGCGTTTAATGTCATTGTTGCAATATTTTTGCTCCTTCTTCCTAGTTGCTAGCCCCAAACGCTGGCTCCCTTCGCTCGGTGGGATTGCCCTCTGCACTTTGCCTAAAGTGCAAAAATGCTTCCGTCATTTGGCTAAAATGCAGCCGAGGCTGCCGAGGAGCCGAGGCAGCCACGCCCACTGCACACATGCGTTGACATTGCTTATTATGCGCCCTAAAACCGACTCTTGACTTGGACCCACCCCATGGTCTACACCTCCTCACTAACAAGTTTTGATGCTAAACCCAGATTAGACCCTTGCGTTTTGCACTCGTAAAACTCGACATTTTATGACTTTTGCCATTTCCTCGGTGTCCGTGCTTCCCACCCTCTCCCTAAACTATATACCCCTCTCCATATTCCTTATCAAGATTTTGTAGTTACTTTATAATTTTCATTTCATTTTAAAGTTTTCCCCGCAGCGCTTGACTTTTCCCGAACTCGCTTTTTTCGGCTCGGAGTCCTGCGTTGTCCCATAGTCGCCGTATATTTTTATACAACTCCTTTCGGCCTGTCCCCTATTTTGTGGCTTTCTCGTTGCTCAAGTGCTGCTGGGAAGTGACCCGATGCCACATAAGTTTCCATCTGCAATTTATTGTTGGAAAAAAGGAAACTCGGTGCGCGCCGGTTTGCCTGGCTTTCCCTTTGAAAGGACCACTTGGATACTCCGGCTAGTTAGTTGGCTGCATGCAACAAATATTCGTTGAAGTGGCCTAATCAAATGGGTGATCCTATTTGGGCATTCTGGGTGGAGTTTAAGGGGGTTGCCCCTCGGACCCAAAAGAATGGAATGTGCTGAGAGCAGCTTTTGGGTAAATCTTTTCTTCCAATTTAAAGATCATTCTTTAAGAGCTTTCTCAGCTTTAAATACGAAAAGACTGTCCTTCCCTGAAGGTAAATAATTTCCGGAAAACTGCTGGCTAGGGTGTCCTTTTGCATCAGCCATCAAAGGAGTTTTTCACTTTAACCTCAGACGCACAAGTATGTGATGCAATGATTTCTCCCCTCGCCGGAGAATTTCATTTTCTACGCTCCGGTTATCTCATCAGGCGATGCCGTTGCAGCTTGTTGTGGTTGCCACTCGGAGAATCCCATTAAGAGGCAGCTCATCTCCTGCTGCACATGCAACTCCTAGGTGGGTAGGTGTATGAGGGGGTGGCTCACGTGGTCTGTCTGTGGTGTCTCCCCAGATAAGAGATAACAAAGTAGCAGAGCAACACCTGGATGGGTAATTACCTGAACCGCCGCCCAAGGACTCTTTTCTCCGCCTTTTGGGACAAGTAATCCATTGTGGCAATTGGGAGGGGGCCGAAAGGGAGAGATGGCTATAAATTGGGGAGAGCATGTGTCCAGTGGCAAACAAAGGGCGCCATTGCACGTGACATTTATATGATAGTGTAAACACATCATTTGCGCTATTATACAGCACACTCTATCCTGAAAGTTTTTGAAATCTATTCCCATTATGCTTGATATGCCGGGAAACTGCTGGCGAAGGACAAACAGTTGGGGCTCCTTTCGAGCGGGACAAAGAAAGAAAACTTTCTAGATAAATGTGACAGAAGACACTGCTCCAGTAGCAGGAAAGAACTCGCTCGCATCGACTCGCCTCGACTCGCCGCACACAATCATCTGGCGGCGGAAGCAGCAAATGCAGGAAGACTTGGCCCCAAGATGGGCGGAAAACTGGGGCAGGAGCACGCTTTGGTGGGCACTGCAGGAAGCAATCAGTAAGGACACTATCTCGGCTAAATTTCAATGCTCGCCGCCCAGCAATGTTTGCCTGCAGCCAGCCAGTCATTCATTCCTGCCCAGCCATTCATCCTGGCTCTCGCAGAGTCCCTACCACACACTCCCTGGCGCGGTCCAGGACCCTCAAACACTGACACACACACACACACACACACACACACATAAGCTAGCTACTCCGCAAGGACGACAAACAGGCTGGCTGTCTTATCTAATGTGAAAGGTTCATTGGTTTTACTTTTCTATCAAAGTAATAAGCTGGAAATGTTTGCCGTGCCACCCTGAAGCTCAATACGCCCCCAAATGGGAAACGTGGCTAAAACACAGGATGTGGGAGATACACTGAGAGAAATATCCCTAAGATGATATAAACAAATAGAATTTTTAAACATCAATTAGTTGACATCTAAGAAATACTAAGTATTCCATGTAGATTACTGATACTTTCGAAGCAATATAAGTTTAACTTATTACTATTTATGTTCTATATTCCTACTCGACATATCATAATTTATTATTATTTAAATTTACGAGTAATTCACAATTTTCTCTGTGTTCCTAGGAAAAGACAGAATGAGAAACAACAACATGCTGACTCGGAGACAGTTGGAAGCAAAGTTTTACTGGATTTAGAGGAAGGGAGAAAAAATGCAATGAAATTGCACACTTGCGTTTCCGCTTCGCCTGTCATACAAGGAACACGGCAGAAAGGACATTTCCACAATCAACATCCAGCATTCTGGCATTCACCGTAGAACGAACATCCACAAGCTGGAATCATTGATGACACACCTGCAACTCTTGCTCTAGGACACGCAGATTGGAATTGAAATGGCTCTTCGGATGTGCTCTTAATCAATTTTGTTCTAAATTGTCTTCGCCTCAATTGAATTTACAGAAATATGTATAAGGAGAAACAAAATGTCCACTATTTATCTAGCTAAGGACAAGGCTTTAAGTTGACCTGCAGAAATGGTGTAATTTTGTACCAAAATGAAACTGAAATTGTCTGAAAATGGGAATAAATCGACAATTAATGTTATTTCCATGCTCAAGCTTTTGGAAACTTAACTCCGAGATTAAATGTGCTCTGCTTAGGTCAACGCCCATGCATGGGTCATTGGTCTTTTTCATTTTGCTGTCATTAAATTCAGACTTTGTGGTCTCATTTTCACAACTCATAATATTATAATTGGCAAATATCATTACTGCTGACTGCCATTTATTATTTTCATGCATATGCCAGGAATGTCTCAGACACAGCGGCGGTCATCAGTAAATCACTTGCAAATGTATACACTTATGTAAACGCTTGAATACAAGAACGACAGTTGAAACTGCGCCTGTATCTCAGTAATTACGCAAATATTTATGCTCGTCTGTGAATTATTATGTTTGTAGCACTTGTGCTGTCAATTAAGCCAAATAACAGCAGCAGATCTCCAAGGCAACGGGGAACGGACATCGATATTAACGACTCTGGACGGGACGAGCAAGAATTGATTTGTAATTGCCAGCAGAATCTCGTCCAGGGTCGCTCTCAAATGCCCGGAAATGAGTTTGTTAATTACCTGTCAACGGTCAAGATGTGTCCATCCCGCAGGCGGATCCAGGACACCGATTTGTTGCCCAGCTGCTTGACCTGTGGGAATAAGAGAGAAATATGAATGGATTATTGCAGCTGCGACTCTATAGATTTTACATTAATATAAAAATTAAATGGACTGTGTAATAAATTTGTGGTAAACAATGAACAAAAATAAATCAGGATGTTTTTTTTTTCATATCGTCGCAGGGTATTATCATTTCAGTCAGAAGCTTGCAACTATGTAAAGAGTCATTTCCGACCCTATAAAGCATAAATATTCTTGATCAGCATCAAAAACCAATTCGATATAGCCATGTCTGGTTAAAAAATAAAATTTAAAAATTTTTTCGAAATTTCACATTTTTATAAGGGGTTACATCATTAAAATTGACAAATTTTGACAATAAACCAAATTTTATAAATTTAACAAGAAAGGAAGCTAACTTCGGCACGCCGAAGTTTATATACCCTTGCAGATAGAACTTCTATGAATAGGAATCCATACAATATAAATTATATATATTTGTGTTAAAAAACAATGAAGTAATACCTGCTTTCATTTCATTCACCTATACATATTATATTTGCAGTTTTACATTCACAGATTTTCATTTTTCCTCTACATCAAACGATCGTTTGTATGGCACCTATATGATATAGTCGTCCGATTTTTACGGAATTTGCCACAAAATTTAAGACTTATATAAAATGGCTATACCTCAAATTTGATGAAATTAGCTGAAAACTAAAAAAGTTATAAATTTAATTGTATTAATTTCTCGATCGTTCCTATGGGAGCTATATGATATAGTAGTCCGATTTTCATAAAATTTTACACAAAATTTTAGAATAATATGAAATGGCTATATTTCAAATTTGATTAAATTCTGTTGAAAACTAAAAATGTTATACTTATTAATTGAATTAATTTCTCGATCGTTCCTATGGGAGCTATATGATATAGTCGTCCGATTTTCATAAAATTTTACACAAAATTGTAGAATAATATTAAATGGCTATATCTCAAATTTGATCATTCTGTTGAAAACTAAAAATTTTATAATTTTTTTTGTAAAACTTTTCCGATCATTCCTATGACAGCTATATGATATAGTCGTCCGATCCGGCCCGTTCCGACATATATACGAGTGAGAGTATATAGAAGACTAACTGCAAAGTTTCATTCAGATAGCTTCAAAACTGAGAGACTAGTTTGCGTAGAAACGGACAGACGGACAGACGGACATGGCTAGATCGACTCGGCTGTTGATCCTGATCAAGAATATATATACTTTATATAGTCGGAGGTGCCTCCTTCACTGCGTTGCAAACTTCTGACTGAAATTATAATACCCTGCAAGGGTATAAAAACTAAGTAAGCAGAAATATTAAACTAATAAAAACTATAATAGGAACGGTTTCCGAATTAAAATTAACGCATTTTTGGCTTACTTATGAGTTTTTTTAATCTATGGTTTTTGGAAAAATTGAAAGTTTTTATACCTTTTTGCAGGTTTTTATGATTTTAGTCAAAAACTTACAATAGCAGCAACAAACGCAGTATGCAGATTTATTGGTGCAAAAAAAAACTAGTACATAAAAGCTTTTAGAATTAAAATAAATGCAATTTCGGCTTAATTATGATGTCCGTAAAACTTTGATTTGTCATAAAAAGTTGACTGTTTTTTAATTTAGAAGCTTGAAACGCAATGAAGGAGTCATTTCCGGACCCTACAAATCACATATATTCCTGATCAGCATCAAAATCTGAATCAATTTTTGAAAAATTTTCAAAATTTGCAAAATGTTATAAGGGGTTACATCATTTAAATTGTCAAAAATCTTAATTTTTCTAAAGTTTAAATTGATAATGCTGGATAATTACCCTAACAAAAACAAACATAGGACTTCTTTCCGAATTGAAATTAATGTATTTTTGGCTTAGTTGTGATATTTGAAAGCTTTGATTTAGCCAAAAAAATTATATAGTAACATCAAATTAATATATATAAAGAATATGACGAATGCCTTGTGATAATTAATTTTTTGTGTTAGTAAACTGATTGAAAACAATTATCTTAGAATTCTATGTATAGTAATTATCTAAACTGCTCACAGCTCCACCTGAATTTCCCTAAATGAAATTAAACCCAACTACAACAGCAGCATAGAGTTTCGCTCCATTAACCATATGAATACTAAACTCCTGTGGATTTTGGCAGGTCTACGTGGGAGCTGTTCAACAAGTGGAAGAGAAATGTCACAGTGCCACCACACACGAAAGTAAATTACTGCAGCCGGAATGGTGGGAGGATCGGGTTGGAGGATTAGAGGAAGTGGCCTCCCACAGAAACTACATTGAAATGTAATTAAATACCGAAATGAACATGAAGCCGGCAGACAGATAGATAGACAAACCCATGGCCGAATATACACACAGAGGCTCAGACGCAGAGGCATTCGAATGTTTCAGATAATATCGAAATGTGTCCGAAGTTAGTAAATCTAAAATGCATTTATAGGCGCCGCACAGGCAGCAGCTTCTCTGTTTGCATCGAAATGCTTTTGTCTAGGCCCCCTGATTCCGATTCGGGGCTTAGGTTTCGGTAGGAAGCACAAGTAGGGGATCCATTAAATGTTTAGCTGCTGTCACCGCCCTGTAATTCCGATGTAATGGTCTCATTAGGAGCTCGTTGCATGTGTCGCATTTAATTGGGCCTCGGTCCGGTCGCAGTCGGATTACTAATTTGGTTTTGTGGAAATTCCATTCCATTCCGAGATTGCATTCGATGGCATCGATATCGGGAATCAGTCGTCTTCCATTTAATTGAAGCTCCGCATTCTCTGGCCGGAACAATAGGTTAAGTTTCGACAATTACAAATAAGCTGCTGCTTGGAATATTTCAAATAAGCCATTTAGCCAAAAGGATGTGCTCAACCTGATGTCATAGTGAGGCCAATTTGAAAAGAACCGGTCCGAGGACCAATCATTGTCTGAGTCCTGTCGGTGTCCTTGTTCCTGGCTCCTTCTGTGTCGCCATCCCTCTCGGCCAAGAGGACTCACTCAACTGTGGCACTTAATGCAGCATTTGAAGAGAGAATGGAATGAAAGGCGCCATGAGCACAGAGAATGGAGCACGGAGCATGGAGGACGGCCAAAGGAGCATCGAGCAAACTGGGCGTGTCATCCTCGACGGGCATAAAGTGTAAAGCCAACGACGAGTAATTGACGAAAATTGAGATGCGAGCCTTATACTTTTCATTCCGGGATCGGCAGCTGACGGCTGGGCAGGTCGGGCCAGGCCGGCAAAGCTGTCTAGGCTGTCGCTGGCTGAACTCTGCGGAGGAGCACTTAATTGACCATGACAACAAGAAATTAACATTGCTCGGCTGGAAAATTACAGAACCGAGGGCGCCCGGCCACACCAGCATGCATTAAATATTTCAGCCGTCGCGATTAATGTTTTTTGTTCTTTGAGGGGAATTGAAGCTCCGTGGATTAATGTGTTCGGGGAATAAATATTCCTTTAAAAATATATCTTTGGGCCTACAACAAATGGTATGCAATTGAAGTAGCTAAGATGACTTATGGAGGAAATTCTTAATATTAAATTGATAGAGTCTTCTTTAGAATATTACAATCTCAGTCATATGTGTTTGTTTCATAAGATAATCTATGGCTTACAAAATGAAAAATTTAAGTTATAATCTATGTCAAAATTATAGAAAAAAGAATCTAAGACTGAGACCAATAAATTCTGAGATAAATTCCACTACAATTTATTTTCTTGTGTGACTTTCTGTCGCCCATAAATTTTTAAATATTTTGTTTATTTTTACATACACGTATAGTTTGAAAATATTTTTACCATTTACCATTGAGCTGCAAGCTATACGAGAACGTATTATTCAGCAGCTTTTAAAAACAATTAAGCTGTTCTATCCGGCAAACATTTACTTATGAATTTTAGGTTTACTTTTCGTATAAAAACTAAACAAATGGCTGAGGGACTATCAAATACGGTAATGCCTGGTTCAATGCTTAAATTGAATAAATACTAAATAATTAGCAGCGGCATTTCCATTGGCAATTGAGTCACGTAGCGCCGCTGACCTCGACACCAAAACGAGAAACTTGGCACCGATGCCGTAAAACTAATTTGTTGAAATTTAATTTTCAGTTTTCGTTTATGCTAAATAAAATATTTACAACTTGTAAGCAAACAATTTGCCTGGCTGCGTGCCACGGGCATTTCCCATTTTCACCGCACACCTCGCCACGGCTTTCCCCCCCGGATTTTCCTGATGGCCTTTAAACACCTGCGTAAACAATGGAAAAGCGTGTGAGAAATCGCCCGAGAGAGTCTTGGCCACGTTTGTTTGGAATTTGTTTTTGAGCCTTGCGTTAAATACAAAGGCTGCGGTCACACCTCGTTCTCGAGCGTCCTGCCCCTCTACGCTTGTGGTTCAGGGGGATCCAACAAATATTTACGCAATAAAATTTAATGTGTTTTCTATTAGGGCCCCGGCCAGGTACAGGACCAGGTCACGCTGATGAGGCCAGCCACAACAACAATAATAATAATAATTACAAATAAAAACACGCACGCAACCCCACAAGCCAGCACGCAACTTTGTATGCGGACGTACAGGAGAACATCCTTAAAGGAAACCCCATTATGGAGTTACAATCTTTTATTGAAATTCTATTTTATTTATAGGGGCTTGGTAATTTAACTTGAATATTGTATTATTTTCTGAGCTAAAGAATAAAGCCAACCTTTTGGAGAAAAACTGTGATAACGGAAGTAGCAAGTGAAAATTTAATTTAATTTAAAGCCACTTGTTAAAGTTAAAGCTCTTATTCCTCCTGATCTGAATATATACGCTTTTTTCACGGTTAATTAGGTTCGATTCTGATGGGTTTGCACTAATGGAAGTTCGACTATAGCGCAGTAAAATGGGAAAATAAACCAGAAATTATGAATTTATTTTTCTGCTAGTTTAGCTTGTTTGGCTTGGCAAAGAGCGATGGTATCGGGATGAGGAGACTGGAAAGATGTGGATAAGGAGAAGCACTCACCCGACAGGGCAGATACGCGTGTGTTCCGATCTGAGTGGTCACATTCGAGGTGGCATAGCCATCCAGATACGGCTCCACGAGGCCCGCCGTCGCCGAAAAGGCGGATGCCTCCGGCAGTAGCGAGGACACTTGAGCCAGACTGGCGAATGCGGTCGCCGATGATGGGTCGCCGCTCTCATCGGAACTGATGGCCGTGGATGCTGCCGATGACGCTGCCGTCCCAGATGCTCCACCTCCTCCTCCTCCTCCTCCTCCGGCCGCCTCCGCTGACGTCTGTGTGTGTGATGCTGAAATTGATTTGGGGCAGGCCCAGAGAAATGGTAGAAAAAGTAAGAGAAAAGTGGATTTCTTGTTAATCGAAATGACAATTTTGGGCTTCGATTTCGCCAAAGCACATGTCACGTACAGGGCGCTACCGATGCGGTTGTTTAGGTTTGGGTTTGGGTTTGGGTTTGGGTTCAAAGCGAGGCATTGTGTACATCACTTGATTGGGCATTAAAGCTGTTGGCAAACACCCGGCTTTAATTTGCATATATTTACTGCGTAACTTTGTTTGTAATCGAATCTAAAGAGTAGTTATGATTTACTTTTCATATGAAGCTAAATTTCTGGTAAGCTGTCTAACAAGTTTTGTTTCATACATCGAAAGAATTGTTTTTAAAAAGTAATTGCTAGAATTTGTTCCCTTCCATTGTGTTTTCTTTTATTATTGAATGGTTGAAGGGATTTCCAAAATGTTAGGTTATTGCGCCGGTTCAATTTCCATGAAAAGTTCTGCATAAATATTAGTTGTTGAAAGCTGTTCGCATAACTCAACTGTGTGTAAAGTAACTTAAATTGAATATACATATATTTATTTTTACCCAGATGTATCTTAACCTCACTGGTTTTACATAACAAAACTTAAGTTTAACCTAAAACCTAGTTGCTTAAAATTAATAATCTGAGGGGTATTAAAATCTAAAATAATCAATTCCTTAATGCTACTTGACAGAAGTTGGTTTTCAAGCATAAATAAAAAGTAAACATGTAGAATAAGCCATTGGCAGGACACCTTAATTTTCCCTTAATTTGTGCCTGTCGATATTTCGTAGCCACCGCGTTAACTTGTCCCTTTAGAAGCAACAGCAGCGACAAGTTAACAACATTAAACGAGAACGTGGCAAATAAGTGTATGGCGTCCCAGCCAGATCCACACAAAACCGCCAAGTCAGGAGCAGGCGAAGGAGGAGGTCTAACCGCACAGAACTGGGGTTTCTAAGAGAGTGCTGGCCACCTCTGCAGCTGATGGGTGTCCTGCGGCTTCCTTTCACATCCGCATCCGCATCCGCACATCAGATACACACACACGTCCTTGTCTGTTTGGCAAATGCCAGTTTTTAGCTCTTCAGTTTCAAATTAATCAGCGGCGCTTAAGTGGCTGCCGGGCGACATCGTCGCCATCATGATTTTCGCACTGCTGCAAAGTTTTTAATGAATGCCGTTCATTAAAATTGATTGTTGTTTGGCGGGGCCCAATACTTGGCCCCTTTTTTACCCCTGTTTTGGCCGGAACGCCCGATGCCCGACCACCGAGGGATGGCCCAAAGTCGATGAGTTGGCAGAATGCGGAAGGTCCGCTAAAACGCATGCTATTTGCTGAATTGCCAATTAACTGGCAATTTCGGATAAACCGAACCAAGGCCCCCAAATCTTCCTCTACCTCCCCAAAACCGAACCAAAGCAATTGATTTTTTTTCGTCTGTCGGCCTTTATTTCTGCCCGATGACTGCACAACATTTTTGGTATAAAATTAATTTTTGACGGGAGATTGGGACCCAGAAATCTGCTCTCGAGTTTTGATTTTGATATAATTGAGTCTGTTGCAGACAGTTTGAAATTCTCTCGGAAATACCACGCAAATCGGTGGTTTAGATATGATAGATGTGACAGTTGAGGGAATTCCGATTTGGCTTTGACCCCGAAAAGCAGTCTGTTAGAAATGCCGTTTAAACTTAAGGTGAAACACTTAACTCGGAGCCCGGGAAGATGGATTTGTCTTGTTAAGACAGAACCGAAACTCAATCAAGCGACGAAATCGATATGTCTCGAGGTCAACTTGCTGTGTTTATATTTGTATCAAATAGAAAATGAACAACAAATTTATAAATAGTCTACAAAGGAATTCTTTTAAAAGCTTCGACTTTAAAGAAGTTACGAAGCAGTTTAAACTAAAAAAGTATTCGTTGTTACAATGGAATGATAACCAATATGGCAGGCATGCAAAGTGGAATGACAGGATATGCATACGTTAAATTGCAGGAAAAAAAGGTACCGGATCTGGGGTCCGGAATAACGGAATGCCTGAATTTGTGCTCCAATTAAAACGGCGAATGTAGCGTAAAATCATTTCGGGTTTGACAACTTGTACGTCAATTTAATTGGTGCGAGCTCTTGATGGCCCAAAAGGTGGCACAGGCACAGGCAATGGCACTGGGAGTGGCAGCTGGCATTGAGGTCCTGGCGTATGCATAGCTGAAATCAGCAATCATTTCATCTATGCCTATTTTTTTTTGCTTTTCAGGATGGATTCCCGCTCCCCCTTGACCCAACCAATCTGGCACTGACAAGGGAGGCAAAGCCACGGCAACGCTTTCGGAAAAAAAGTAGGAAAATGGTCCGGGAGCTGGGGGGAAAATGGGAAGTGCGAAGTGAGGTTCGGGGCTTGGGGGCGGCGTAATTGACAAAAGGTTTCATGCATTCAATGCCAGTGCCAGGCTCGTTGTCGTCCTCTGACAAATACAGCGCCCGACTGACGGCTCGACACTCCCGGCCGAAGGACCAGAAGGACATAGCCGCTGGCAACCCACACACACTTGCACACTCGCACAATCAACGCAATCGACACGCAAAAATTGAAGAGAGGGAGGCGCGCTGAAAAGATCAAAGCCGTTCAATTGTCAGTGACGACAGCCGGAGAGGCTCCTCGTATTTTTTGGAGGGGCCCATCCTCCGGGGGCCCTCGGCCCTCTTTTCGGGACGGATGGCGATGGTGTGATTTGTCAAAGCAACGCCCTCGAGGCAGCCACATCCCACCCAAGTGTTTAGCTCAACTTTCACCGAAAATAAAACAGATGCCAGAAATTTGCTTAGTTTGCATTTCCACACGAAACTGTTGATTAACGTGCATGGCGGGATGCAGAACTACGGGGGGAGTGGCTTCCAATCAGGGAAAATGAGAGTGAAAACGAAATCAACGGGAATCGAGTGTGTTTTATTTTTGATTCACACATGCCGCAAGTCATCAAGTTGTTTAAAATGTCAATTTAAAAGCAATCCTTTGACCCTTTTCCCCATTTCCAATTTGGCAACGTGGCGTATGAGTAATATTTGTATGTAAAATAAAGAATGTAAAGTTTTTAGCCATTTTTAAATAAATTTTATCGTATTAACAAGTATATTTGGTTAAAATATCAGGAATATGTATGAATATATAATAAATGTAAAATAAAAAAAAATTATAAAAGTGTATAAAATAGAATATAACGTTTTTAGTCATTTTTAAATACATTTTATCGGATTAACAATTAAGTTTGTCTTTAATATGACCAATACGAAAGGGTAAATGGAAATTCGACCTAATGACGATGTCCTGCTGATCAGGCAGGCCTTTGAAGTAAGGTAGACCTTTGACCCTTTTCCCAATTTCCTATGTGGCAATGTGGCGTATGAGTAATATTTGTCTCCAAAATAATGAATGTAATGTTTTTAGCCAGTTTTAAATAAATTTCATCGGATTAACAAGTATATTTGGCTTAAATATGAGCAATATGTATGAATATGAAAGGGTAAATTGAAATTCGACCTAATTACGAGTCCTGCCGATCAGGCAGGCCTTTGAAGTAAGGTCGTAATATCAGTCCAGAAAAATTTGTTAGTAAAAGTCACACATAGTCAACTAAATTTCCTACCCAGGCTTGTGATCTCTGACGGGTTTCAGGTGAGGCAGACATCAGCTGAGATCTTAACCCAGAGTTAGCTAAAGCCACACCATTCTCAGTCAGCCAGAATCAAAGATGTGTAGCCCCTGCTGTGGACCTTGCTGCTCGCCATGCTGCAATGACTGCTGCAGCCCCTGCTGCAGTCCCTGCTGTAGTCCCTGCTGCAGTCCTTGCTGCAGTCCCTGCTGCGGTCCCTGCTGCGGTCCATGCTGCGGTCCCTGCTGCGGCCCTTGCTGCGGTCCGTGTTGCGGCCCCTGTTGCGGTCCCTGCTGCTGCGGTCCATGCAACAAGTGCTGCGGACCCTGTTGCGGTCCGTGCTGCGGCCCCTGTTGTAGCCCCTGTTGCAATCCCTGCTGCGGCCCATGTTGCAGCCCTTGTTGCACACCCTGCTGCAGCCCGTGTTGCAGTCCATGCTGCAACCCCTGCTGCAGCCCGTGTGGTGGGCCCAAGTGCAAGTGATCCGCGCAACCGAGATGGGATCGGAAAGAGCAAACCCGAGGTAGGAGGCGAACACTAACGTCACCACAAGTTCGCAGTACCCGTTAGAGAAGCATCCTAGCCCAAATGTAGACACCAACTGAGGTAATCAAATACAAGAAAATTGGACAGCAATCCCAGGTTTTCATATTCAGCGGTCTAAAGTCGAAGGGAAGCTGGAACTGGAACCACCTGGCCCCGGGGCCATGTTAATGAAGACACAGATTAGGCAGTGGCCCAGCAAAAACTTGGGCATTCCGAAGTTATGTCAGTAAGGGCGCTGGGTAAACTTTTTGGCCCCTACCCAAAAATTAATTAAAATATCAGTTTTAAGTCACATGACATGGGCACAAGAACACACAAGAAATTAAATAACAAGCCAAGTTAAGTCAACTTTAGGGCAATTAAATAATCTCGTACACTTACGACGAGTAATTAAAATTCCGACAAAAGTTGTCTGCCAATTTTATGGAATGAAATTATCGTTCTAATACGCTTTCTGAGTTTAGTCTCCATTAGTTTATTTATTGTTAAAAGATTTAAGACAGTATAATCGAAATATTCTCGTGATACACTTTTAAGCTTAAAGAGCATAATTTATTCGATGCGAGTTACTTATTTTTAAAAGCGATTTCCCCCCACCGGAACTTATTTACAGACAGATGGCGGCAGCTGACACAACTTTGCATACTTTAATTAAACATTTTACAACACATTCGTGCGGGCAAAGAGGATTCTCGTTAAATGTCTCAGAACGTGGCCTGCAGTCCTGGGCCAGGAGTAAAAATAACTTGTGACATGCTGCTTCTGCTGTTGCGGCAGATGTTTAATCATTTCACTTGAAATACTTCCACGCCCGGCGGCCATTGCTTTCCCTCTCTCTTTTCCGTAGTTTTCTGGTCGTTGTGAACTTAATTAGGGTTAATTAATACTAGAAAAACACACTCGCACATATTGTCAGCAGGCAAATTGGTATGCCCAGGAAATATCCTTAAGCCCAGGACTGGGGATGAGGTGACCGTAAAGGAGCCTAGGCCTTCCACAGGAAATGAGTTTCCAA
Source organism: Drosophila serrata (assembly GCF_035046125.1). Lineage (NCBI taxonomy): Eukaryota > Metazoa > Arthropoda > Insecta > Diptera > Drosophilidae > Drosophila > Drosophila serrata. Next base: position 1,545,760 of record NW_028256928.1, on the reverse strand, counting down.
AGGCCGGAAGGCAGTAATTAAGGGACTCGCTTTGTGTGGACTGTTAATTGGTCTGGGAATCGACGAGGCGACGACTTTACGATATTTCATAAATTGCAATTTTACGATGCCCCCAAAATTGAAACCAAATTGCAAGCTCAACCTTGAAATTTGCATATCCTGTGTGTCCTTCCCGATCTTAATACATCTCCAGTATCCGGACCCCTGTCCCTCTCCGGCTGCTTCTATGTACTTTGTGAGTGTCGACGTCAAGCTACAAGAAATCCAATTTGTCCACGCCCACGAGATGGAACAGGGGCGACCTGGTCTCCGCTCGCACCCAATAAAGCAATGGAAAAATTGGACTTTGGCAAATTTGTTTTTAGCCAGTTCCATGCCGCCTTTTGATGAGTACCCAAGGAAATTGGTGCTGGTGCTTCATCCAGTATGCACGCAAATATTGCCCCACAGATGACTCCGGATTTCGGGGTGGTGCTATCATCTTTGACCTGGGCTTATGCGGAATTAATACGGCTTCAAGGATGCATCCCTGTGCAATAGCTGCATTAAAATCGGATTGAGAGAACAAAGATCCTATGAAACTAGCAAAATCAATGCATTTTTTAGATTGCATTTAGTGGAAGAGCTGTCAAGCTGTCAGTAAATATTTGAAATGCAACCATTTCCGCAGCTCGTGCCGTTTTTAATTATGCTTCAAATAAACATGACTACCGATATTTGGTCTGCCGCTGCCATAATATTTAGCCAGTCGCTCTGATTCTGACGGCGCTGCACTTTGCTCTTATTTTATACATTTGGCACATATAAATATTTGCGTTAAAATGGAAAAACCACAGGCCCAACATCATTTCAAAAACATACACTAGCTAACACTGATATGTTGGCAAAAAGCCGACAGGCATTAGATGCCGCTTAATAAACCCTAATAGTCTGTGGTATCGTGCCGGAGTGTCTATCAAAAACATACTTTTTGGACCGCCCGCCTTCCGTTGTTCTATTTCCCCATTTGGCCCATCTATCAATTATGCACCGAGGTTTGTTCGCTTTTATATTATATTATTTGTAGTAAAGCAAAAACTGTCATGAATGACCGCAAATGTAAGCGGCCCCGGCTGGCGGAAAATGTGTTTTTTTGTGGCCGTTTCAGTTGCATTTATCGGTTTGACATTTTCACTGTGTGTTAGCTCACCATCAGAAGTTCAGAATTTTCATAAAGCATCGTTTTTTATGGAAATAATTGAAATTTTCTGACAGCTTTGAAATGAAAACTAATATTTACCCTCTAAAGAAATTCAGTTCAATGGCGGCTAAAAGCTTTTGACATTTCACCCGTTAGCTAATTGATTTGTGCTCTTAACAGATCATTTTGACGCGGCTAATGAGCTGTGTGGCCTTTGCAAACAATAAAATGTTATTTAACAACAATTCGCAGATACCACTGGTCATTGAAAATAATTAGAATAACATCGAAGCTTTGATTTGAATGGCAGCTCTGGTAAAAAATGGGTTTGTTAGAACGTCTAAATTGATGGCTGTCACATACAAAGATTTTATAAAATTTTTTTTTCATCAAGTTCTAATTATATTTATGCTTTTGCAAAATATAAACATTTACTTTAAGCTACCTACAAGCAATTTAATGCAAAATAGTTGCACAAGAATATAAATCATATAACATTTAAATTCATCTATATTTCATACAACAGCAAACTTTTAGCGATAAACTGGTTTTATTTATTGAACTAAAAATGAGAAGCTTTTATTTTACGGAACAATAAACACATAATTACCATCCAAAATGTTGTATCATTTATTGCCGAAAATAAAACGAATTATAAATACATAATACCAACGAAAAAAGATGCAACATATTTGCCGTAAATGTATTATAATTTCCGTTTTAACTTGCAATTAGTGACATTAAAAAATTACACATGTATGTTAGATGGCAAGGGCTAATTCGCTGGCAAAAGAGCATTTTCAATTTGTTAAGCGAAATCCCGTATAAAATATGGCATCAGAGTGTTCCGGTATTCAGTGGGACATAATTAATGTAATGTAATACCCGTATGTGGACCGAGTTCGGATGGAGTCATTACAGGTACTGCATGTACACACAGAACGTATAAGCACGCATCTGCGGATGTGGCTATATAAATTCCAGGGGGAGGAGCGGTGGCATATGGGTCGTGAAACAGCTTGATATCTTTACTGCGCTCTCTACCTGTGGCTATGGTTCATCCATCATTAGTTGGACACAAAAAAGAAGGATTTTATGATGTGGTAATGGCGGCATAAAGGACTCAACCAGAGCGAGTGTAGAGTGTGCGTGTGTGAGTGTGGGTGGTTGGGCGCATGGTGGTATTTTTTATGTTTTATGCCTTTTGAGCAAACAAGTTGGCGTATTTTTGAGCTAAGCTCGCAGACATAAACTGTCGGCCCGCCCACAAACTAAGCCACAACTTCCGCAACGTGTCATTCGAGCCACCCACATCATTACGACCACTCCACCCTCTGGATCCCGCTCTCTCCCCTGGAGGAGACCAAGGAGACCCCCTCACACACACGTTCTGGGCCAGTGGCCGTACGTGCTAAGTTGTTATGGCGCTGCTCTACGTAACTCTCTGCTCAGTCGCATAACTTAGTTTTTCCACGCTTAATACAGTTTTACGGGCGCTGCCTTTCCCCGCCAGCTGGCCTCGCCCATGGAAATACTTTAAAACGCATAAAAATTCCGACACGTCGTAACCTCAGTGCTTTTAACAGCATCTCCCTGCTCATCTCGAATCAGAGAGCCAGAGGACTAGAGCCAGGACCAAATGCAGAGGCCCCCTACTATATACTCGTACCCGAACCCAGAGTCAGCAATCAACTGCACTTCCCAGGGACTCTCGCTTTGTTGCAAGTCATGCACATCAAGTGAAGTTGCTGCCTCTGGTTGTTCTTCGTTTACCTGGGATCTCTAAGAGCGTACAAGGGTATACTAGATTTGAGAAGGTTTAGGAAAAGCCACCAACAGAACAGCCTGAGACCAAAGGCAGTGGACTAAACTATTCATAAGTGCCAGGGGAATGATATTAGGCAGCTTTAAGTCACACGTTATTCTTGCTACAAATGTCTGCTTCTATAGTAAAACTAACAAACATCAATACATAATATTTATTAAATTAAAAATGTATAGAATTAACAGGTATCTAATAGTCGGTCATACTGATTATAGCGTTCTAACTTGTTGTTGTCTAGGGGACGCGGTTGCCCCGTCTGTTCCGCTGCAGTTAACCTGCAAAGTAGCGCAATTTGTTGATAGCAGGTGAAATTTCATTTGCGCGCACACTCTTTATATACATTTTGTTCCACGGTTTTCTCGTTTTCTTTTTTTTTTGTGTGATGCCGTCTAATGATGTTGCCAGGAGGTTGCAGCGGCCGAGGACGAGGGGAAAAATAAGATGCATGTGGAAAATGTGGCGCATCCTAAACACGTTTTGCATGAATAATAAACGTAATTGTTTTTTCGGTGTCACAGTTTGTTTGAATGAGGTGGGAGCGAAAATGTTGCTAAATTAAATTTTAAATTGAATTGCTGTCGAGGGAGCGATAAAAACGATATACAATTTCTTTGCATACTGAGAGGGTGAGGTGGAAGTAAGATTAGTAAGCTGATGATCAGATATCAAATTTAATTGCCTTTAAATAATCCCTTAATATTTTAAAGCTACATCGATGCCAACAATAAAATAGTATATTCAATATCACTAAAGAGAGACCATGACTCACATAATATTTATTTCCACAAGTGTTCCAAATCAACAAAACATTCAAGTACTATTTTATTAAAATCCTTTTCAAGTCACTCTGAAATTGAATTATATCCCAAAAGACTCGGATATTTGTGTAGGCCAAGATTTCATTTCAACATGAATTCACAACAAAATTCATTAGACTCATGCCCACAAAACTAACCGGATCGTATCGAGTTTTGGGCAATTTTAAACATTTGAATTTCCGGCCGGACAAGACCCCTCGCTGCCATTTGAAGTGGAAGCCAACTGGCGTTGACATTAATATCACTTTACCTCAACCTGTCCAATTTACCAATAAAACTCTTGAAATTCGGCCGGGCCCAGAGTCCTTTAAACTGCAATGGCAATGGCCCAGGTAGAAGCGACTGAGTATTTGCGTGTGTTTGTTTGTGCGGCTCGTGCCTTTTAACTTTTGCATAAAAACAACGAACGCAGCCGGCAGCAGTTAGTGGATGGATGGATGGATGCAGGATGCAGGATGCGGCCAGATCCAAGAAGGATGCAAAGGATGCAACTTTCAGCTGCTAAACGAAAATATAAAACACTTAACTCGACTGCAGGGGCGACAATACCCATCCCCGCGGCCAGATCCTTCTCCATGCGACACATTCAGCTGCACCCGGCAATTTGATGGTCCTGTGCCCAGGACACCCACTGCCCCTCTGGGCCGGGCCGGGCTGGCCTGGGTTGTGCTGGGTTGGCCAAACAAACTCAGACACAGACACAGCCATCGCCTGGCTGCAAATTTGGGTCACTTTTTGGCAGCCAACAACAGTGAACCGGAAGTGCAGAAAATTTGGCCTAAATATAACATTTATATGTACGCAGGAGCTAGTTGGCGTTAAGTTTTACGAACTTGCATACGATTACGATTATGGCAGCACTATAATGAAAAAATTACCCTAATGAGTTTCTTTCTGCTTAGACTAAGGAGTTGGCAAAGAAAATTGAATGCCAGAAAGACAACATTGAATGTTAAGTGTCTAAAGATTGCAAAGATAGAAGGATTCGAAGTCTTTGGATAGGAATCCAAGAAATATTTCTTTAAATATTAAACCATTATTATAATTATCTATAATAATTAAATTAGTATACCATTTTTGTACATTTCGGTAGCAAATAGGTTTGTCCCAATGTGCAGCCTCGAGGGGCATTGAAAGCGCGGCTTACAATGACCAACCGCCGGCGGAGGGCGGTGTGAAAGGACTTCACGTGGCTTTAATAAATAACAGCTGAAGTTTAAATTGCCGTTAGCATAAATTATGAGCAGTTAGAGACGTTGCCTGCATTCAGTGAGCGACGCCTTTTTGGCTGCGAAACTTCCTTTCCTTTCCTTCTCCAAACCCGTTTCCCGTTCCTTTGGCCCTCGTCCTTCGTAGCTGTTTTGGCAGCATCCTTTTGACTGGCTGGAGGAACTAGTGCCACTCTTTATGCATTGGGGTGTGCATAAATACATATATATTTTGGGGCTAGCCAAAAATAAAAAAAAAAAAACAGGACGAAAAGTTTGCGGCGCAAAGTGAGATTTCAATTTGGCTGGCTCGCGTTTTATGGCGGGGAGGAAACATTGCCCGAACTCATAAAGCATTTCCGGCACTCATGAATCGGTTGGGGCCCTCGAGGCTTTTGTCCCCCTGCAGCTCCTAGGACTCGCAGAGTAGAGTCCCCCCCAATATTTTGATGTTTGGAGCTGAAGTTGTTTGCCTTTCTTTTCGACCCAAAAGAAAGCCGAAAGCCTTAGAAAATGGAACGCCGTCTGGCGGCTTCCTGTTTCCTGCATCCTCGGTCTGCCATTATATCCACCTTCGGGAATACATATAGAGAAAAGTGGTGATCATGTAATTCTGTCATCTTAAAACCTGTTTTTCTCTCATTATCCCAAACTATTTCTCTTTCTTGTATTAGTTAGGACTTAGATTAATCGATAAATATATAGTTGTAATCATAAAAAATATTTGCTTTCAGTGCAGATGAAAGCTCCGTCTCCAGCTGGGGGAGCACATTCGCTGCATACTTGCCGCTTTCCCGGTTTTGTCTCACTTTCCCAGCGGCGAGTACCCATTACATTTCCCTCGCAATTGTTTGGCAGCGAATAAAAGAAGGCCGAGCCGGAGTACCCTAGCCACATCCACATCCACATCTAAAGCTATAGCTGGAGCAGCAGTCCAAAGTGGGTTTGTTTGTTGTGGATTCGTGGGGAAGCGAGTGGTTCCATGGATTCCATGGTATGCAACGACCATGACAGGGCACATGGCCCAGCATGGGTTAAGGCATCCGAGTCAAGGGATAACTGGCATACTTGGGTGTGTGCATTCCGCCAAAAACATGTGAATGCCAAGTATTCAAAGCAAGGACAACGGGGGCTGCCAGTATGAATATCAGCCATCTATCATTCAACGCTTAATGCCCGACAGCACACAATCGAGCGAATGGCAAACACTTAATTTAATGAATACTGAACCAGTTATTCTATCAACGAGATTTACTTGAATGCCAGAGTAGAGACCTAAATGGAATCGAACACGAATTCGATGCATCCACCCCGCAATCAACATACATATATCCCGAACACAATGTCAAATGCCTGACAGCAGCCGGAATCAGAGCAAAACGATATACAAAATAGAACATAATCGGAGATTGTGATACCCTAAGCTAGGAGGATTACCATTTGGATTTGGAAACCTATTGCAAAGTTCTTTCTGTGAATTGGTTAATTTATTTCTAATTCATATATAGAATTTTATACTTTTAGTGCAAAATGTAAAAGCTTTAAATTTATGTTTAAGCCATGTTAACAAGTACATTTTAAATAATTTTTTAAATATTTGGTAAATATCCTGACAACCAAACCCTAGGTAACCTTAGTAAGAGCATTTAAGGAAAAAATGTAAATCTGGCGATGGTTTTTGTTTCGATTGCAATCATCGGCAGGAACAGTGGCACAATAAATATAACAATTGAAACGGCAAATACTCCGAATAGGAATCTGTATATATCTATGTATGCACGAAATGAAATCTCTAATAAAAAAGGACATTTCCATTACTGCGATTAAATCGTCAGGACAAAGCACATGCAACCACGGACACCCACTGCGATAGACAGGACGGAAGATATACATAGATAGCGAATAGGAGGATATAGAGGTAGAAAGCAATTCTGCGGCGGTCCTTGGCAAGCTGCAAGTATGAGTCCTATGATGGGATTTCAGTTGCCTGCCATTATTTCAATTGTTGTTGTTTATATTCATTGGATTCCCTGCCCTGTGTGCCACCCCACCCCTTTAACTCCCCCCCCCATTATTATGAGCGTTTTATGTGCATTGCACAATCGGGCCTGAAGGGTGACCATAAAATATTTCCCCGCCAGTGCCTCCGTCAGGACGATATCAATTTTTACGGCTGACAATATTAGCCCGACATAATTATCAATCTTTATGGGCCGAACTGAAATGGTCAACAATAAAATGCCAAACGTAGATCGTCGATAACGAATGTCCTCGGCCGCAGAAAGGATGTGCTCCTTGTGCCGAAAATGCCGTAACACATGTGTGTGTGCACGTGCTGATAAAATTAGCAATTCGAATCCGCTTGTGGGACTGGTGTGGTTTTTGGGGCGCGGAAGGAAACCCGATATTACCAGCAGATATATTCATGTCGACTGCTGTCGGGCGTAAAGTCACCGCGCAGCCACCAGGGCGGATGAGTGTTGCTGGTGGTGCTGCATCCAGGCGGTACTTTGGCTGTTTGCGGTCTATCCACCTCCTGGTTAGGACCCAAAACTCCCACACGCTCACGCCCACGTCCATGCCCACCGCCCACACTGCGCGTGTCGAAGCATCTCAGTCGGAAAATGGGTGACAATTCATGACGGGGCATGAGCAGTGCGCGCAATTTGCATACACGGTCGGTTCGTTTCGATGGTCCAATGGTTGGATGCCTGCTGGCTTTCCCAGCTCTCTCTCTATACATTTTAGTATTGCACTTTGCCCGGTAATTGCAGGGTACAAGGGTATATTGGGCAGCAGCAGAAAAAAATTGTACGTACGAATCAGAAGAAAAGGTACTACATAGTTGTGATCCTTTCCATGAGCCACAAAATTCCCTACCGAATTGGGCAGGCAGTTTTTGGCTTTGACTTGACTGCACTTAGCCCCATAGCTACCACCGACTGGCCCCTTCATTCTGGTGGCACATTGTGCTGGAAATTCCCGTTTCTATGCATTTTCCACACCGAAAACTGCCTGGGAAAAAAATGCTGCTAAAATGGCAAACGCTCACACACATTTTAAATGCAAATGACACCCAATGGAGGGCAGATAGCTAAAGAGATGTAGGGATATGGCGGGTGTCCTTGTGGCTTGGAAGTCTGCCGATTAAAACTGAAATTAGTTTCTCCTCTAATAAGCCAATCCAGCTGGGGTGAAATCAGTTAGTGACAGAATGAATTTCAATTACGACGGGCTGAAAGTCAAAAGCATTCCAGCTTAAAGGCGATGTGCCTTAAATTTAAGCTTACATTTACCATTTAATTTTGGGAATCTGTTAGATACCATTTCACGTTTGATTTCACTGAATTTACAGATAATTTTTAGAACATTTTCACCGAGAGACATTTTCACTAGATTGTATTCTTAAGCTTCCTGTTCTTCCTGCGCATATGCCTCTTCCACTTCCTCCAGTATTTCTGGATTTTGGAAGCGGCGCGATTCATGGCGAAGACGATGATGCGCTGCTGTCGCCGTCTGTTCTCCTCCTCTTCGCGCTTCACCACGACTTCCTTGTAGACCCGCTCTACCCTCCGGAATCCGACCATAAAGTCATCCAGCTTCTTCTTGGCCGCCTTGTGCTGTTCGGCTATCTCAATTTTCTCGATCATCTTATCGCCAATGACGTGATCGTACTTTTTGATTAGCGCCTGCACCTGTAAGACCAACTTGTTCCTGGGTGACAGAGCGGACTTCCTTTGAACAAATTGCGGTTAAATTATGCCATTTAACTCACTTTTCCTCACGCAATGCCTCTTCCCGCTTCAAGTAGGCCCTGGTCGACGTTTCGTATCTATTTTTGGTCGCCTCCAACTTCTCCTCCAGTTCCGCCTGCCGCTCAAGGCTGACCTTTCTCTTTGCACGAACCATGCGATTGATACGATCGCTGAGGGAGAAGAGGTGAGGATTAAGGACTCATCCAGTTCACTTGAAGGACTCACATTTCCTTCTGAATACGCTGGTTCTTCTCGCGCATCTTCTTCTCGAGCATTTCCTCGCAGGTCTGAAGATGGGCCTCCTTAGCTTCCACGCGCTGCTTAAGGTCCAGCTTCTGCAAGCGGATTTTCTCTCTCAGCTCCGCCACTTGCACCTTGACCTTCTCATTCTCCTTGTACATTGCGTAGAGTTGGCGCTCTTGGGCCATCGCCTCTGTAGATGTCCGGTAGAGCCGGTCTTTAGCTAGTTCGTAGAGCATATGAAAGGCCTTCAGCAGCATACTCTCCTCATTGCTCAGGTGGTTGTAGTAGCGGGGGAACAGTGCGTGCATTTCATTGTTGCGTTGGAAGAAGTCGATGATCTGAATCATCCCGTGGTCCGCCAACGGCGGCCGCTTCTCTCGCAATATGAACACTCGACGCCGCAGGAAGGAGGACACCAGTCGGACGGCGGGCTCATATTTTGTACCTTGAAGGACCTTGGCCATATGAGCTGGATGCTCCAACAATTTGGGCAGAATCAGCGATATCTTGACCCGCTCAATAGCCTCTGCCAGGACACCCATTACGCAGCCAATTTGCACCAAGCGGACATTGGAAAATTCTGCTCGAGAACAGGATTAACTATTACCAGGATTTATTAAGCAGACCTTTGCTTTGGGATTGGTAAATCCCAAGAAGACCCAAGAACTATGCCTTAAATTTGGCATGAAAAAGCTGATCCCTCTGGATTATCTCACCATGCTGGGCCAACTTGATGTTCTGCATCTTCTCCGGCGACATCGCCTTGCCGCGCATCATCTCTGTCATACTCATCTTGCCGTTTTTGTTGCACAACGGGTTTCATATGAAGAATTTATTCATTTATTTATGAAATAATTTTTTGTTTATTTTTATATTTGATTTTAGCGTTGTGGGAGCAGCATTTGTATGTGTTGTTTGGTGTTTAGTTTTTATTTGAATTTCAACAGTTTATGTTTTCTATTTGTTTTTATTTGTTAGCAGCCACTGGTGCTGCTTGTGTCAATGTGAATTTGGGGATTTTTTAGTTGGATAGAACTCAGAGATGCAGTTTGATGGAAGTTGGCACGCCTGCCCTGATCCCCTGAACGATGACGACAATTTATGTACACAAATTCCCATATTTGCAAAGCGAGCCCTGGGCACTTCTAGTATATCTGCCACCGGATTGCGCTCCGCTGGGCTGCAAACTTGCTCAAGTGGAAGCTCTTGTTTGGACCCGAATCAAGTTGACATTACATGGCGTGTCCCAGTATTTCAGCGATTCAGTCGCGGACTGCAGACTGCGGACTGCGGACAAAGTTTCTAAACAAATGCCCCGGAATTTGTAACTACAAATGCCGCGCTTCCTGCTCGATGTTAGATGCGCTTTTTCACTTTTTTCCAGACTGTTTTCCTGTTTTTTTTTTTTTGTACCCCCTGTTTTGCTCTGTTTGCCCTACTCTGTTCCGCTGTGTTGCCAAAAATTTATGGCTAACAATATTTTTGCTTGGCAAAAGACGCACACAGCTCACAGCAAATGGCAAACAACTTGCAGCGAGGCACCTAAATAAACAAATGCGTGGGGAGGGATATTCTTTTTTCTTTTTTTTTTGTGTGAGAGGTGGTTCCCAGGGGAGTTTTCCGAGGGAGGGGGGAGCTATCTGGGGGCGGGAGCATTGCATGGGCGTAATTTGTATGCACAATGCGAACAGCCTCCGTCTCCGCCCGTGAATCCGAATCGAGCAGCATGCGCGAGTGAACTCTTTCGCTTTTATCTTTATTCCCCATGTTCTTTGTGTGTTTGGATACACTATTTGAATGGGGTAATTCTGGCTAATAAAGAGATTTGTAAATCTTAAGCAATAAGTATACGATTATCCTAGTGCAAATATTCGAATAGATAAATAGATAAATACGATAATAATGATTATTATACATTCTTCAATTTCAAAATTCATTTGCTTTGACATGGTATGATTTATTTGAAAATATTTATAATATTCAATGTATTTGTCTTTGCTAAAAATAAAAAATAATTTAAATTTCGCATTATAGACAATAAAATTTCATATTCCCATACTTTGCTGTTATTTTAAGTAAAAATCTGTTTCCATAAAAACTTTATTTGCATTTCTGATAATAACTTATTGATATGCCTCGGATTTTATTCCGATTTTTTCTGATCGGAATGGAGTGTGCAGTGTACACCAATTTCGTTGCCAGGCCCCTCTGATTTTTTTCGGTCACATTTTTTGGCCCCCAACCCTGCTGTGGCTCCTGTTCCTGTGCGCTTATTGCATTTGTCTCGATTCGTTTGGCTCGCACAAAAACAAATTGCCGGAAGTATGCAAATGTATGATGCAGCTTATCAGATATTGTTTGAGAGCCTGCACTCGTTGCTGGGGAGTGTCGCTGTGACAGGGAAACACGCTCTGTGGGCTGCGGGTGTGGCAGTGGGCGTTTTTTGTTTTCGGGGCGTGGCATGTGGCAGAGCGCTCATTTGCCTTGCAAAAGGCGCGGCGCCGCAAGTAAGCAACCGGCAAACAGCGACCAAGCGACGCCAAATAACTCTCAGAGACACTTGCACCCGAAATGCCGGAGAAAAGTATGGTATAGTCGGGAATTGAACTGTCAGCTGCAGCTGCAGGTTGCCGGAATCGAAATTGAATTATATTTGCACTTTATACTAAAGATCCATCAGATGACAGCAGCAGCGAATCGAGGGAGATAAAAATTAATTAAAATGTTGCACGAGGCACTTTTCTTTGAGGGGCAAATGGAAGAGCGCCAAGAGCGCTTACTTACTTAGATTGAAAATGGCAAAAATATTTCCAGAGTTTGACTTTTGGCCGCAAAGGAATTGGTGTTTACCATGCATACAAAAGAACCCTAAGATAATTGCTTTAAATATGGAATTAAATATATTTAATTGTAAACAAATTAATACCCACGTTGTCTCTGAGGAAATATTAAATTTGTATAGCCTTGCAAGTGTATAATAATTGCAGTCAGAAGCATGAAAAGTAGTGAAGAAGTCATTTCCGACCCTATAAATCATATATATTCTTGATCAGTATCAAAAGCCAAATCGATCTAGCTATGCGCTGCCAAAAAATAAATTTTTTAAATTTTTTCAAAAATTCAAAATTGTATAAGGGGTTACATCATTAAAATTGTCAAAAATTGACAAAAAATTGAATTTATATAAATTTTAAATTGAGTATGCAGATTTAATAAGCTAATAAAAACTAACATAGTAACGCTTTCCGAATTGAAATTAATGCTCTTTTGGCTAAGTTATGAGGTTTTTAAACTTTGATTTGTGTGAAAAATTGTAATATAAAAATACCATTAATTATCGAATGCGATTGTCTTAACTTAATTGCAAACTGCCAGTGTATTTAAAACTCGACTTCCCGAACTTTGTTTTCCAAATTTTTTTTTATTTAAATAAATATTTTTTACTGTCTTTGAGGAACTCTCTAAGAAGGGCGAAATAAATACATCGACGAGCAGTGCTCGATGTCATTTATCACCGACGAACTTTGTGACATTTATGCTCTGTGACAAGCAGGTCCAGAAGGACAATCACTGGAGCCTGGCTAGCAGTGGGCTCGACAAAGTTTCCTTTCGACAGATGACATATTTTCCTTCAGCTCTCCTACATGACTATTTGATATTTCCATATTTCCGTAGAGTGTCTACTGGTGGTCTTTCCCCCCCAAAAAAAAGAGAAAACACCCCCTATTGATAAATGATGCTGATGGATTTTTATTGTCCCAAGCTCTTGGGTTGGACAAGGGAAGATAGCTGGAGCTGCGGACTTGGCTGTGGGCCTTGGTCCACATGTATGACACGCTGTTGGCCGGCTGCTTATCAACGGTTTAGCGCGGCTTGTGTGCCTGACAGGTGAATAAAAGCAGCTGTCAACACTTTTTTATCCCTGTCTTTGCAAAGGTGTGTGAGTATGTGTGTGTGTGTGTGGGTGGAAGAGCAGAGAGTCCTGGCAAACAGAGAGTCCATTAATATTGATATAGAATATATTGATTTTACTTTTTGTTATTCCCCTGCCAAGGAGGAGCATATGAGGCAAAAGATTAATGCTGCTGCGAGGATGCGAAACAAGCATTTGACCAAGCTTTCTACTAGGTCTGGAAGCACCGAATCCTTGAAGCCGACAATTAGCTTTCGGCTATTTCTGGCCAAGTCGAGCACTTGCCAATGATTTGCCTGGCTGGTAAGCTTATTAAATATAAATTGCCTGGCCATCCATCAAAATGCTCAAAGGAAAAGCCGTATATTTGTCAGTGCAGAGGGGAGGGGGAAAGACGCAAGTCTGCAGGCGAATTGAGAAACAACTTCAATGCCAATTGGCCAAATCCGAATGCATTTTATGGCCACAAAATCAATTCAATGGCTCAACAAGATGCTCAGTTTATGTTGGCAGTCGGCAGTTGGCAGTTGGCAGTGAGGGGGGGCTGGGGGCTGTGGGCTGTGGGCGTGGCTGCTGCACTTCTCGCCTTCCGACGGTTGAAAATTTTATGTTTAATTTATTGATACACTCAGCTCGCAATAAAAATTGATGGCAAAAACACATTTACACACACCGGATGGTGGGAGGCGGGGGAAAAAGTGCGGGAAAAAAGCGGCGTGGGGCGTTGGCCATAATTTTTCATTTCATTGTTTTGTTTCGTGGGAAAATACGCGGCGGATAAGCCCGAAACAAAAAGCTGGCAAAGTAGCGAGCAGCGAGCAGCAGGCAAAAAGGAGAGCAAAGAAAAACGAGAGAAAATTCTTTTCTATGCCAGAGAAATTCATGAAAATGCCTGACGGAACTGGAAGCGAATTTTTGTGATATTTATTTGCTGTGCCCGGGAAAAAGAGACGTGGAAAAAGAAACTCAGTTGGGAGAACTGCAATAAAACCAAACAGACAAAACAGACGGAAATGAAAGCGAAGAAATAATGTCCCCGGATTCAGTTCCAGTTTCGGATCCAAGCACGGCAAAAAAGGAAAGTGAAAAGTTGGCCAAAAGGAGCGAGAAACTAAAACCAAACCAAAACTGAACCAAACTGAGGCGTAGCTCTGTTGATTTTACTTTTATTGCCATAATTTATATATGAACAGATCCGACGCCCAACGGGGCGTATACGCAACGCAGTTCTTAGCAGCTGCACATTATGCGAAGGCCTTGATAGTGCCTAAGTGGCGGTCTATGGATTTATACCACTTTAAGGCAAATCGACTGAGCGGCCAGCTGCAAATCATTTTTAAATGCTTACAAATTTCCAGCACAATTTACAACTTAAATAAATTTACTGCAGGCAAGCAAGAAGCCCGGAAAAGTTATGAAAAATGTTGGCAAGCAGAAAGCAAAGCCCAGCAAATGAAGAATAAATCAATCTTACACTCAAAGTTGGGTGGAAGACCACAGCTCAGGGGGAGGGCGAGGGAAACCCAGAAAAGAGAGACTGAGAAAGAGAGGGTCGGAAAATTCAATAAAGTTTAAGAATGCTGAAAAATACTAAAGCATACCTAAGGCAACAGCAGTGTGCATGTAGCCAGAAAACTGCACAACTTCTGTAGTTAGCCAATTTGGACATGAAATTTCACAGAGCTCTTAATGGCTTCACTACTTTATTTTCACCGATTTTCCCCAGCACCTTCTCTTATTATTTTTCTCTCTCCTGTTCTATTTTTTCCCTACCTGTACCATTGCCTGATCATTTACAATTCACCATTTTGCAGCACCAGTGAATTATGCTTTTCATGTTTGGCTTTTCCCCAGGCTTACCTCGGGTTTATATTTCCCACTTTCCTCGCTGTTTCCGGGCATTCGCGGTCTATGGCCCATTTGTGTGTTTTGAGGCTTTTGGCGACGGCCGTAAGTACGCTAATAGCTTCTTATGACAGCAATGAGAAAAAATCATGCGAAAATTCAATTCCACGTATTTTCTCTTACCGCAAGAGGAATAAAACATTTACATGGCCAGAACACTCCTATTTAGCCGAATAAGCCACTTTCCTATAGTTAGTCTGCTGTTGAATTGGGTTTACTCTTCACAAAATACTTCACATTTTATAGCTCGTTAGAGTTTAATGCTTGTTTGCTCAAAGTAAACTTAGTATATACCTTCGAGAAGAGAAAATATGGACAATAAAATTGTAGTTTCAAACTTGGTCATGAAGGTGAAATTGTTGCTAGTATAAATTGATTTTTAGCACTTAAAAACGCACTTGCAATAAATTGACTCAGCTCGTAGATAAATTCAGCTCTAAAATCGCCTTTGTCATAAAATCCAATCAGCAAAAAAAATCAATTTTAACGAACGTTTTAGTAAACCATAAATCATACATATATATATAGTTTTCCACAATGATGACAAACTCTCGATTGTCTTTTATTAAAATATATGCAGCTCGGTCACTCGAAGGATGTCAAATGCAAGTGTCCTGACTGCTGCTCCTGTCACATCGCATGAGGGACAGTCAGAAGTAAGCTTTGATGGACTGGCAGTTCAACTTAATAGAAGCTTATTTTTTTCCGAAGATAAAAAAAACGTAGTTAAGTGAGTGGAATTGTTATGACATTGAGGGAGAGGGAGAGAAAAGAGTGCGACATAATTGAAACAAATTAAAGGTTGATGGGGTGCGAGTGGTCTGAATCGTCTGTTGTCGGCGTGTTAACAAAACCACTTTATGCAGTTCATTGAAATTACCCCCCTTTCCCGGTGGCAGCCACTCTGTTATTTTTTATTTCCAGTTTTTTTTCCGCTCCTCCAGAGCAATTAACACGCACACAGACACACACACACACACACAAAGGGATCATAATTGTTGTCGCTGGCAACAACAGGGAGAGACACTGCAACTGCAGCGATGGCACCGGGGCTAACGATTGTAAATTCGAAAATTGCACGTCGGGGTAGGATGCGGTTGCAGGAAGGTGACGAGCGAAAGCCGGGGGAACATCTGTTTCAGCCAGGCACTCGTTCATTTTTAATGCATGCAACTGCAATTGAGCCGCCTCCGCCGCCTGAAGAGCAAATGTCGAGCAGTTTGCCACCGCGCACAGAGTACTCCTCCAACCACTCTCAAAAGCACTGAGAAAAACTTAAACTTAAACTGCTAATTATAAAATAATTTCTCAAATTTGTACTTCTCAAATGTACTTCTGTTAACGAGATAATCAAATTATAATGGAATAAACTAAAGAAAACAGATGCAGGTTAAATAAATGTATTTTTATAACCTCTTAGGGTTAAAAGCTTGCTACGCAGTGAAGGAATCATTTCCGACTCCATAAATCATATATATTCTTGATCAGCATTAACAGCTCAGTCGATATAGCCTTGTCCGGGCGAAAAATAAATTTTGTCAAAATTTGCAAATTTTATAAGGGGTTACATCATTAAAATTGTCAAAAATTGGCAAAAATTCGATTTTTTTTTTAATATTAAAAGAAGGAATCATTTCCGACCCTATAAATCATATATATTCTTGATCAGCATCAAAAACTGAATTAATCTGGCCATGTCCCGTTGAAAAATAAAATTTCGAAATTTTTTCGAAATTTCAAATTTTTATAAGAGGTTACATCACTAAAATTGTGAAATTTTGACAAAAAATCAAATTTTTTAAATTAAAAAAATAGGTATGCAGATTTGTTACCGCTAGTAAAACTAGCACAAAACAACTTCCCGAAATAAAAATATTTAATTTTTGGCAAAGTTATGATCAATGGAAATTCGGTCTCTTGATCCAATTTCAAATAGGAAGCTAGCTTCTCTCTTGATGAATTTTATATTATTTAAAAGTAGAGTTTAACCAAAAAAAATCCAGCTACATGTAATAGTTTTATTTAAAGCATCCTTTACTTGATACTTTTCTTTTCGGTGCTACTGGCATTGCGGCTTGTTCAGCTTTTGAGATTTGAGGCCACGCCTTTGACATTGCGCACGCAGCCAAGGAAATTGTCGAGGATATTGAGCCATTGAAACACTAATTGATTATGGCCTGATTGGGTGAGATGTTGAGATATGTCGCATGGGTCTCGGGCTCCATGAATGGGTCTTTGGGCTTGAGCTTGTGGAGCACTTACCGATTGTCAGGCAGAGGATGCCTCCAAGCAGGAGCTGCGTGAGCTGGGCTCCCGGCTGGGACCGCGTTCTCGTTTCGAGTGTTTGCATTTCGGATCGACTGCGACTTTTCCAGGAGCGCATCCCCCTGTGCGGGGATACGAAAATGTTCGGTTGCGCGGAAATAATGCACTGCTCGGCACTTTCGCTGCCTTTCACTGGCTTACACCGGCGGTTCCAAGGGGAGCTGTAGTGGGGGGAGCCTGGGCTCCGGCAGTGATATGCGAACGCATTTAACACCTCCTCGAGAGCGATGGTTCTGCCAACGCGGCGTATACGCAATGTGTGTGAAGTCCGGGGGGAAAAGTTCCAATCCTCAGCGTTTTTTTTCTTTCTGCAAACGTTCACTATTTCACTTTTCACTGACTCCGCTGACAGTTTGTCAAATAATAGTTTTTCCGTCTTTTATCGCTGGGGACGGTATCAACTGTGTGTGTTTTTTATGGCCAATTTTATTGCCCCAAAATCGCGCTGCTGCTCATAATTTGTTTAATATTTCTTCTGATTTTAGTTCGCCAGTTGCTTAAATGTGTTTTCGCCTCCACGGATCATCAATAACCGCTGGCTCTGGGCCATGTTTTCTACTATTTTCCCGTCCGTGGTGGAAAAGCAACATCTGTCTCTGGGGCAAAGTCCCACTTCCCCTTTTGCTTCAGATTGGATTTCGGACCGTTTCCGCTGGCGATTTTGTTTGTTTAGCGCATTTATCTGAAATGAAACAAAAGGCAATCGGGGTTTTTAATGTTCCGTTAATAGAGAATCGATTTATTTTAGACTGCTAAATGCCGAGTGATTTACTGTAGGTCCTTTGTGGGGGGGACTTGTGTGTGGGTGTTCGGGTGTGCTTATATGGTCTGACCTCTGGCCCCACACACGGACACGTGAGTATGTGGGTCTGCGGGGTGTATTGTTATTGCAGATAATTGGTTTTGGCCGCTCGGCTCGGAATTCGTGTTTAGTTTAGCGCTCAATTAATTATCTCAAGTTTCGCCATTTGCCGGCTTAGTATGCCGGGAATTGGCCTCGGGCCACATGGCCACGCAATTTGTATTCAATGCGCCAAATTACTCCTCTCGAACATCTCGAACATCTCGAACAGTTGTCAATTAATTTAGTTCTCAGCCAATAACATAGCTCACCGATTTAATAGAGGAGAAATCGCTTTAAATTAGCTGAAACTCTATTTCTTGGAGTGCTATTGCATCTTAAAGGAAATTCAGTACTCAATGCATTTAGATAGATTTTAATTTATAAAGATAATGTAATATAATTATAGATTTGGGTTATTTAAGATCTATTTCAAATTCGACCCCTGATCCAATTGCAAACTGAAAGGATATACACCAAAGTTAGCTTACTTTTCTTCTTTTTACGTTTCAAACAATGAACTTTTATTCCGTAACTTAGTTTATACCAAAATGAAGGTCAATCGACTTCAGCTTTCGCTCGCATCAATTTTCTTTTGCTTTAAGAACTTCAACATTTTGGAAACTATCGGCCATACTTCACATGAATTTACTTGGGTAATTTTTCATAGAATTTTTCGTGTCGGCAGCAGCTGGCACCGCCAAAGTGGCACACGACTGACGCTCTTTGGGACGCTCAAAAAAAAAAAACGATGGGAAAAAAAAGACAAACACGAATTTATCTTCATAATTTTCCACACGTTACTGGAAACTCATCTGCATAAGCACGCACACTCACTCGCACTCTCGGTGGCACACACACACACACACACAAGCATGTGGTGCATGCAACGCTGCAAAATGTCACCGAAAGTGAAAGGCGGAGGCAGTAATGCTGAAAGTACACTCCAAGCCCCATTTTCCCCCGTTCCCCGTCCGTATGTAGGCCACTGGCAGCAGAATGTTGACTTTAACGTTGCCATCGCAAGTGAAATTTATGCAACTGACGGCTACTCAGAGCGACGGAAAAGCGGGGATTTTCATCTCCCTGAATGGCTTTAAAGGCTTCCGAGGAGCCAGCCGGTCCTGGCGTTGATAATATTTTTTTTGAGTAAGCCCCGGACTAAAAGATTTATGCGGGCGTTCGCCGGAATCTCGAAACAAGTCATATTAGTTTTGCAAGGCAACTCATTAAATATTTGTGTACGTTGTGAAATAAAATACTAAATAATACTTTTACGATTCCGCTGTGTGCAATTTTAAAGAAAATATTTAAAGATACATTGAAATTCGTAAGAATTTTCTAATAAACACCAAAGGGTGTAGGGAAAAATACATTTTGCTGCTTCAAACAGCTTTTAAAGCATTTCGAGGGGACGTCTGTTGCCTTCATGATATTTTTCGGAGTAAACCTTTCTCTTGGTAGATTTATGCGGGTCTCGGCGAGAGCCCCAAGCTGCGGGGCCTGTAATTAAAAAGTTTGTCTAAACAATTCTCTAATTAAATATTATTCGTCTGCATCGAGAATTGTTTGCTGAAACAGTTTCGCTTCTGCCGGCGTGTGAATATTAATGACTTGACATTTCGAATGAACTTTGCGAGTGGGAAAACTTGCCCGCAAATGTTGCTCAATTTCGGTCGAGAGCTTCCCCTTGTGTGGCCAAAACGAAACGTAATTAAAAGACCCCCTCCTCTCTGGGCGGATATCAACCCTTTAATGGCTTAATGACGAAACCACGAAGTACATAGTTGAGCGGCCAAATTGAGCGGCACTTACTTATTCCGAGCGAATGGCGTCCAATACTCCGATACTCCCTACAACTCAAGTCAGCGGCATCCGAAAGTGACGAGGGTGTGGTGCGGTAATTGAAATTAAATGGCATTTGAAAGTTTATTTAGCTGGTAGCAGTTTGTCATCTCATTAGTCCATTGATCGACTCGAGTTGGCAATTATTGTAATTGCCCAAGGAGGTGTTGCACTCCAATGCGAGTTGAATACCCAGCCGGGCGACACTCAAAGTGCTTTACACCACTTTCAGCGACTAACTACGTATGAAAACTAAATTTGCCACTACTACATCATTCTTTCCGCCCTGCCATCCATTTGGAGGAGTCCCGGGGGAAATTTATCTAAATGTTGTTTCAAAACTTCAGCTTGCGCGGCTCAAGCTTTTCCCACCCGGTCTCGCAGCCCCTCAGTCTCTGGGCTTCCCTTTCGTTTTGCCACTTTTTTCGCACTCTCTCAGAATCAGTTTTTGCCAGGGCAACTCTCGTTCGGGCCGTTTGCTCCACGAACTTGTCACAACTAAAGACATTACACAACAGATTACGTATACGCCGGGCGGGCGCTGAAACAAGAGGTGATTGGGCGGCGGGGCAGAGTTCGTATTAAAGTGCGCCTTCTTCTAGTTGCCGAGCAGATTTACAGCAGCAAATTTTTATGTTATTGCCTGGCGTGTGTGTGTGTGTGTGTACGTGAGAGCCTGGGGTTGGGTCCCAACTCCATTCTCCCCGAATCCCCCTGCTGAATTAATGTCTGTGGCCCCCAGCATCCCCTTTCGTATGCCCGAGATGTTTATCTTTACATCTATAAAAACACATTCTGCACATAGCCTTACACACATGTGCGCCACTGTCCAGACCCCCAGGCACGTTCGGCTCACTGATGTAGTCTAGTCAAAATAGTTTCCCTGCCTCGGTCCCCCCTGCATGTACGATATGTCTATGTTTTCCCGGCTGTCTCTCGGCCTGTCAACGGGTCTGAGTTGAGCCCCACTTCTACTGCTTCTGTTGCTTTTAAAAGCTTAAGCTGGGCAAACACTTTCCCACATTCTTAATGAGTACTTGCCTGGTTGCTTGTCGCTCCACTCAGAGAACTCGAAATTCGTTGGCCATTGTCAGAGGAAGGCATGGCTGGGAACATAACTGAGGCCCAAGATGTTGCCCTTAAATGTATGCTATATTTTTTGTTCAAGTGGTAACCGGTGCAGACTATTTCCACTTCACAGGGAAAACAAAGCATTTCGGAATTAAAACTAGTTACTGAAGCACCGACACAACTCTAAGCACTTGCTATTTGTACAAAACAAAAAATAATTTGGAAATATGTATTTAAGAAACGAACTCAGACATAAAATGAAGCTTAATGGAAGTATTTTGTATTGTTTTTCTCTCTCGCACAAGTTCAAGGAAGAAGTAATTTTTGACTAAGTGAACTAATTCACTTGTCCGAATTTTTCAATTTTGTATTTTATATTTTTATATCAGTTTAAATAAACAATCTTGTGTCGGTCCAACTCAAATATTGATTAAACACTGAAAACTACACCAAGGCACCAAGAACCAAACTTATAAGAAAGGGAACCTTTATGGCTGTTTTATACACACCCACAAGCGCCGCTTCCGACCACTGGAAGTCATTTTTGCTTTGTTTTGCAGCCAAAATAATATCTGAAGGGTCACTCAAGCACATACAACATACAACCGACACGGGGCGAAACGGAAACTATTACGACAGGCAGCGAAAAGTCTATAAAAGCAAAGGCAGCCGCCTCCAACGCCTTGAGATCCCCGACGAACTTTCCCAAAACAAAGAAAAACGCTAAAATCGGAAGAAAGCTAGACCCAGGCACGGAAGGCAGAAAATAAAGTCGGCTATAAAAATCACAGGTTTATATACATTTTTTGAGGGCGGCCAGTTGCGGGCATCGTTATTTTTGTTGCTGCAGTGTTTGTTCGACATCAGAGTTCAAAGTTGTTTTTTGTAAGCACTTTTACCCGCTTTAAACAGCAATTGACTGGCTTTGGCTTCTTCTTTGAAATTCGAAAAACTTCTCAATTTTCGGGGAGAAGGCGAGGCGGATCCGAACGATTACGTCAGCCCAGAGTTTTGGCATCTTGTCACTGGCACAATGGAAAGTTAATCAGGGGAAGTGCCAAAGACAGTTGCTAGTTTAATCTCCAATTGAAACTTTGCACATTTCCCAAGCAAGCTCAACGATCAGCGGAATAAACAAAATTATAAATACGAGCAAAGGGAAAAGTTCGGAGAGCCAAGTCCTGTGCCTTTTGCCTCCACAAAACTAAAGTCCCCGGCTCGTGGCATCTTAGATGGCCATCCATAAATCAGTTTACACATACACATACTCGACTGCCATAAACTTTGATCTGTTAATAAATTGCCTGCACTTAATCATCGCAGGTAGGAAGAAAGTTTCCGTATCATATATACTCGTGTATAAGTTGAAAAAATATATGCCTCATTTATTCATATGCCAATCTGGGCAAAACTTAAGCAAACAGTTGCAGCCAAGACATATTACTGCCGACGACCGGTTGAAAAATTTAATTTATTACTCATACGCCGGGTGGGCAGTTCGCCCGATGGGCGTGCGTCTGTTTAGAGTGGTTCCTGCTCGTTGCGACCCAACTGGGGGTTGCCAAGGCCCAAACGCAATTAACCCACACGGCCAAAAGCCACTTAGCGAGGTGTGGGATGGAGTTAATCGCTCCGGCGTACGAAACTGGAGCCCCTAGTGTTCCCGCCCTAGTTGGACGACCAAATGGCCATATAGGGTGCCAGCCACATCCGCTATCCACCTACACCCACTTAAGAGCACATCACGGGCATTGTGGGTCAAATTAGGTAAACTAATCAATGCGAGTGCATTCGTTCTTGGCCGGTTGGCTGCATTAAATTTAATGCTGCTGAATTCGCAGCCACCGGCGCATTACTTGGCCCACTGGCGGGAGTTTGTGGGAATTGAGCCATGAGCCATGTTTTCCCAGATGCAACTTAAGCTTTATTTGTCTGTTTACTATGGCACCGGAGCAAATAGAGATCAAGTCAACTGCGGCAACAATGGCACCGGCAACTGCAATGGCCCGGTAAGCTATTGCCAGCTTCTACCACTACTCCTATGTGTATGTGTGTGCTGATGCAGCAAATTTTCGCATTAATAAATCTTTTGTTTGCTAATAAATTTCTAACAAGCAAACGTCTCTCTTTCCCCGGGCCCAGCTCGCAGCTTATTTATTTATGTGTTTGCTTGGGATCCGTGAGCGTTCTGCTTAAGCCACCACCAACAAAAGCAAATATTTTCACTAAACAGTGCACGCACGGTAAAGTTTAACAATACAATAACTAAACATATTCAATGTACGTGATACTGTAAACTATAACAATTGAAATGCGCAATTTTAAAATACTTACAATAGAATTTATTGCGAAATATTATTTCTATAATAACATGTCCACTCTCTTGAGTGCAATCTGTAGCTCTTGTGAGTTGTAAACCACTTTAACTTGAACCTGAGTTCAAGGCTTTGCCGCACATCCAATCAGTCAATTCCCCGGATATTCCAATTACCTGAATCGAGTTACTTCGGAAAATACAGTCTCTTGTGTTTGGGAAAATTTGAATATTTGCGTCCGAGGACAGCTGCAGCTAGTGAAGCATACCCTAGGTGTCTCTAATTGACTGCGGGCCACATGAGGGAGCAACAGGATATTTACATAGAAATCGACCTAGAACGCACTTCAAGGCGAAACCGAGATGGACGGGGGGAGGAAAAGTTCAATCATGTAAATGGCCTGTCAACCAACCAAGTTTCGCCGGTAGGGGTAAATCACGGCACACGCACGAGCTCTTGGCCCTTTTCGGGGAGGGAACTGCGGTCCATCTAAATAACTACATGCGATTGTCCTTGACCTCCGCTAGAGGACATGTGTCCACTGACGCACTGAACACGAGCAAATTTCAGGTGAGCAAAAATTGCCCGGTAAGAATAGAAAAGGCAGAGGAGAATGAATGCCTGGTTGGTACTGAATGAATTTTTGGAGCCATATGAAATATTTATTAAGCTTTGACCTTTCCTAATGGCATACATCAACGTGCGTCCTTTTGTTTTTATTGGTTTACTAGAGATGGAAAACGTATGGTAAAAGAAGGATACCGATTTCCTAAGAGATAAAATGTTAACCCAATAATAAAGTAACATATAAAGCTGATGGGCAAATGTAAGCAAATTAATTCATTATATTTATGGTCTACCAACATCTTCAATAATGTAATATTTGCAGATTTAATAACAAACTTATATATTTCTCTCGAAATCCATTCTTTGAGAGGCATCACTAATGTGTACTATATTTTCGATCTCCAGTTGCTGCGTGAAGGACAATCAAATCAATTGGCCGGCCTGGGGCTGAAGCAAATCCCAATCGAAATTCATGTCAATTTGGTGTGCGTATAGTTGTGCCCATATATGTATATCTTAATACTGTTTGTAGATGCATATTTACACACATCTGAATATACATGCTTGTGGGCCGAATGTGGGCTTTTCCTCATTGTGTGTGCTTAGTCACATATATTTTTGAATATTTTATGACGCAACCGGGCGCGTTGTCACTGCTGTTTAGCCTTCGTCACCAGGCCCCCAAAACCCTTCGGTCGACTCACAACCCTTGCCCAATAAGTTTTGGGGTACACTTTGTTGTAGAAAATAAAAGTTTAGCTTTTCACACGTGCGCCAGCCGCCTCCATTTTTTCGTCGTCGTTGTCGTTTTTCCTGCCAGCGTCCCAGCTGTCAACTCTTTACACAAATTATTAAAACATTTTCCCACGAGTGTCAACACTTTCGGCGGTCGTCATTCCGGCCGCCTGGGAGTCGCCAGATAGATTCCCCAACTTGGCGGCACTTGGTGGGACTTCCACCGCAATGAGAGCGCTTTAATATTTAAGGCGAGCTGAAAAATGCAGAAGACAAAGGGCGGAAAGTTCAGCCGTTTCGCGGTTAAGTGTGACAATATTTTATGTCGAGTGTTAAGGGTGCTCCAGGGGTGACTAAATCTTTTCCGTCGATGGGATGCGATGCATATAACCCAGCGACGCCGGCCGGGATTAACCGACATTGGGAGGCGAGAGGTTGGGCAAGGATGTAATAAAAGTTAAAGACCCCCGAAAATCGGGGCAGTGTGTGTGTGTGTGCGAAAGTTCGTGTGTATTTAGGTCGCTCCTGGGGGCAGACGGCTTCATTAAGATAAACCAATAGCTGCTAAATTGTTAACATTAGGCATACATAATGAATTACGGCACGGGGTCTGAAAATTTAAGTTAGCTACCCACGAAACAGGAGCTGCGAGTACAGGGATCCACCAAGGCCCAGCCCAGCCCAGCCTGGTTATCTATGGGCTTGTGGCGGGTGGCCTTTCTGGTCTGGATCTGGGTCCGGGTCCTTGTCTGCTGTTTAGTCATTCGTTTCGCTTGTTAACAATTTCTGTGTAAAAGACAGGCGACAGCCGAGGAGACTTAGGCATTTCACTCAGCTGCACCTTTCCGCCGGGTTTAGCGATGGCTGTGTTCAGGTTGAGTGGGGATGACTGGCAGATCCGGATTCGCTCTGCCGTCGCAGCTTAGGTATTCATAATTTAATGCCAACTTACACGACACTTGGCGTCATTTCGCATCGTTTAGCGCAATTTTCGAAGCGCTTGCACAAACAGCCTTTTAATGAATTTGTCTCGATTTATCAGAGCTTGAGTACCTGTGCGAAATTTGAGGCCAACAGGCGTGTTTCCCTTTTCTCCTTTACCCTTGTGAATGCTAAATTGGCCTTGGCTTTGAAATTCATTAATTTCCAGCTTAAAAATTTGGAGGATTAAGAGTATCTCTTAAGGGACAAGGAGATTTTTAATTTAGAATCTGGTAATTAGAAAAAATATTCCAAAAGGGTAAAGGTATCGTTTTTAAATTGCTAATTTTGTACACGCATAATGGATGTGTTATCCAGTTTTGTTCCGCATTTTAAATACTACTGAACATGTTTAAAGCGGAAATCCTTTTAACATCGAGCTTGCAAAGCGTACCGCAGGAATCTTGAGGAAATGACAACCGAGGGATGGGTTTCATCTTCCATTTCTTTCGGTGTAAATGTCTTGGGCTTCGTCTTGTTTTGCTGTCGCATGTTCATTTGCAGTTTTCGGTTTCTCTTGTCTGGGGCACCTTCAACTTTGCCTCCTTGCGGCCTCCAGAGGTCATGTGCTGTGTCCTCCCCCTTGGGTTCCTTCGCCTCCTTTCGCTTTCACATTGTCTTGGCTTAGACAATTTCTGTGTTTTGGCCCCGGGCCACCCGCTCTCTCTTCCTCCCTCCCCCCATGTTTTCCACCCGCTTTCCCCAGCCACCATCCGTTTCCCTTTTGGCCGGGCCGCCTCTGTTGTTTTGTTGCCTGACTTTTTACATAATTTTGCCGCTTGGCTGGCTTTGTCCTCCTTCACTGACTACTGGCTGGCCTCCACAGCCCCACCTCTTGGAGCCCCAGAACCTACTTTTCGCCACTGTCATCCTGTTTGTGTTATCCTATGTGTTATTGGCATTGTTGTTGGCGGCATTCTGTGAATTCGTTGTGGCCATTTCAGCTTGTAATTCACTTAAAACCGCACACAATGACAAAATGTAGCATTTGTTTCGGTCTCCATCTCCGTCTACCATCTCCATCTAGCCCGGGGCCAAAAACAGAGGCTTTAAATTATGTTATTAAATTTGTTTACCAAGGAATTCCGAGAGAAGAGCCGTCCGTCTAAACGCAAGTTTGATCAAGTTTCTGCCGGCACTTGACACACAAATCTGTCGAGGCTCTGCTCGTCCCTGGCATAGTTCTGTCCCATTTTAATTAAAGCCAAGTTTCCAGTAAGCCCTCGTCCTAATCGAATTGGGAAGTTCACTGCCGGCAGAGTGGGCGTTGCTTGTTGGCTGCCACGCCCCCGCTGAGACGTTAATACCTTAATCCACCCCAAAATCCCGAGCACGCGTTCCGGTGGCGATGATTTCGCTTGATTGCTTCGATTGTTTGCAATTTGGCGCGGCTCTTTTGAGGCTAAGTGCTTCTAAAAACTTGAAACGCGACATGGCTGGAATTGAAAAATAACATGCACCGGGAAAAAAGCAGTCTTTCATTTTAGAAACTTAATCTAGGATGTATTATGGGCATACAAGTTAATAAAGAGAAGTTTGTTTAAAATATACTTGGGAATATTTTTTCCCGATCTCGGATTATTTTGCATTCACAAAGTTTATACTATTCTCCACATAAGTTTCTTTTTTCCGTGTGTCAGTTGTAAAATAACATGGAAATTCCTCGAGCTCGAGCACGGTTGAACTTTAATTGGCGAGGTCTGCGAGCCCAAACAAATGTCTCATTTTTCCGCAACATGAAAGCGTCACATTATTTAATAAAAAACTTGCTCCTCCTGCCTGGGGAACAATGCCAGTTCGCAGAATGGCGAAACTGAAACGAGGCTCGAGGCGCTATTAAATATTGACGCCCCGCACAAAGGCGGCTAAATGCCACAAAAGAACTCATAATGGCGACTTTGTGCCACTCTAATGCTATTTTATGTGCTTTATTAAGGCGTAGTCAAGAGAAGGAAACGGAGGGGGGCAGAGGGACAGAGCTGGGGAGACATTCATTTAAGGCGATTTCCCGGGTTGTATAACATCAAACGCAAATTTGTGTCAGGTGAAGCATTAAAATTGCCAATTACCGCAAAATACACACTCGTTTTGCCACAAAGAGACCATAAGCCATGGCCAAAATACACCACTAGAAAGGGCTTAAGAAAATCTCAATTAGGATTAGCCAAACTAGTGGCTCCGATTATGCGGCATATTAATTTAATCAACCTCAAAAAGCCAGAATATGTATATTATGACAAAGGGAAGCTGAGGAAAGTGAATATCTAAAAGGAAAACGAATAGTAAATTAAATAGGCCGATTCCCATAATTACCTGAGGAGTCCCTTTTAAATTTAAACAATAATGAACAATTGAAGTTTGAAAATGAATTATAGGATTGAAAAGGAAATCGATCATAACAAAGTTTATTTTTGCATTCCTTAAATCGACAATAATTGAGCTTTTTATTTGACAATTTTTTCAACAAAGCAAAGTTTAAAAAACCCATAACTAAGCCAAAAAAGCATTAATTTCAATTCGGAAAGCGTTCCTGTGTTAGTTTTTATTAGCTTATTAAATCTGCATACTCAATTTAAAATTTGGAGAAATTCAATTTTTTGTCAATTTTTGACAATTTTAATGATGTAACCCCTTATAAAATTTTGAATTTTTGAAAAAATTAAAAAAAATTATTTTTCGACCGGACATTACTAGATCGATTTGGCTTTTGATGCTGATCAAGAATATATATGATTTATAGGGTCGGAAATGATTCCTTCACAACTTTTTAAGCTTTTTACTTAAATTATAATACAAAAGCATGGGTATAACCATGTAGTTATTTAATTTTTCATTCTGTATTAGACAAAGAAAAATGTATTTATATAAGCACGTTAGGTATTCTTCCCGGATTTACTTTTAAATGAAATAAACTTTAAAAGGTGAATCGGTTTTCCTTGAATTCCCAAAAAAAACCTTCAATATTTATTTATCTAAAGCTGAATGAGAATAGACTATAAAACAGAGAGAACGCCACCACGAAACGGATGCCAAAAAAAGCGTCAAGAAAAGCCAAGTTTATGGCTCACTCTAACCCCCACCAAACCCCACTGACCATCCTTCGGCACCTCAGCCCCAGAGAAAGTTTCCCAGGACCCAGCATCCAGGGCCAAAAAGCTATGGATACGGATGTATGGACATTATGGTGCGTACGGTCAATTTATTGCGTTCGCGCTTTAGCTGCTCATGCATGGCTGCACATTAAAAAGCAGATTTAATTAACTTTGGCCAAACTTTTATTAATATTGAACGCGTTTATTGTGGGTGGGCCCAGCTGGCGTCAGCTGAAGGGGGGGACAAGGAGCGTTAAATGCGCTAAGCAAGTTTAAGCCGTAATAATAAAAAGTAGCGCACAAGAAAATAAATAAATAAAAGACATACCATCAGCACGCATTACGTACACAATTTACTTTATTGCATAAACTGATAATAGTTTTAATGCCGCACAGTGCGAGCCGCGGGACAGGATGCCGGGAAATGCTGCGGCGGAGTCCCACACCACGCTTCCACGGAGACGTTCGACATTCCGGCTGGCGGGCAGGAAAACTTTAATATCCTGACGTTATTATCATTATTAAACTGTGAATGGCATAATAAACGGACAGGGTAACCGCAGCGAGTCGCGCGCAGGGCGCATTCCCAAGTTTCTTCAAGTACGATGGATACAATACAGACACCTTGGCCAGAAAATTAAGAGACAAAGATTATGATGCAATGAAATATATTAAAATCCAAAGAAATATATTTTCTAAGAATGAATTTACTTTTCATCAATAATAATAATAATTATAAATTTTATATAATATCAAAAACAAATTGCTGTAGATTCAAAAGTTAAATTGGAAATGCTGTAAGAAAGAGTAAACAGAATACAATCTTATAATTTGTATGCATTGCATATCATTTAAATGCTGAATGCTTATTCCACAATAACCACTACCTAAAAGTAGTTAGTTTAAAATACACAACATCTTTTTGAGTTTACCCACTGTGCTTCTGATTGCAAAATGTTGTGTTTACCGTCAACATCCGGCTAAAGTGCACCAGCTCTGGGCCCAAAGACAATGTGCCCCATTATTGACGTGCGGCTTGGAGTTATGTAAGCGTAATAATCTATTGAGATGCGTTTTATTACGCATACGCCGCGTACTCCAAGGCAGTTGGCGGCGGAGTCTCAAGCAATTCCATGGCCCCAAGCTGCACATCCAATGTATTAAACCCCCTCTGGCATTCACTTTATGGTAAAAAGATTAAGGACCGACGGGCGTTTGGGGGAAAACTGTGGCTAATTTTGCCTGACAGACGGCGGATTATAAAGTCTGAGCTGGCAGCAGGGAAGGCAGGCGCCTTTCGACCACAATTCCTTCAGCATTGATTTCGCTTCGCAGCTCATTTCGTTCGGTCAACATGTGGGACGGCCACTAATTAGTCGTTAATGATGCATTTCCCCAGATTGCATGTCTCGATTATTTCGTTTCAGTTCGCTTGGCTCAGGTTACCCAGAACACACGGAACACGCACATACTTTCCGAGTTAATCTTGTATCTGGAATCCCGGCAGACACGCAATATGGAAGCCCTGCGGAAAGTCAACGGCAAACGGCAAACGGAGGATGAAAAATCTTCTTACTCACGCCATGAGTTGGAGTTTTCCCGCTCCGTGATTCCTTTATCCTTATTTACCTTTAAGGAGATAACGTCAACGGGCGGTGGGGCGGGGGGCTTGAATAAAAATTTGTCTTTGGTATTTCAATTTGCTTTGCATATAATTATTATTGTATTACTAATACGCCCCATGGGCCACCCACACACTCACACATTGGGACTTAGTCTGGCGTGCATGATACAACTTTCTGAACTTCAGCCAACGGATTTCCATGTAAGTACACAGGCGAAAAATTTGCATAAATCCTGGAAAAATATTTGCATTGCTCAACTCCCCATTTCCCTGCCCATTTTTCTGCAGCATTTAAGCCATTGGGCTGCCAGCCGTTTGCGGCCATTAATTTGCATTCATGAAATATGGCCCGATGCTGATTTTCATTTTGAACCAAAAATATTATTTTCGGCCCACAGACGGTGTTCTTAGGACTCTCCTCGACTGCCTTCTGTTTGCATTGTTTATGTCATAAGCTGATTAAAAACTCGGTGCCCTTCGTTGGCGTGGCTTATGCCAGCATTCCCATCGATGGATGCTGGCCTTAAATTTAAATTTAAATATTTATGAAAATTTTATTACGCATCATTTCTGATTATACACCTCGAATTCCCGCTTGACTGAGGAAATTGACATCTGGACTTGGCTGTCATTAATTTGCTTCGTTAATGTGAAAGCAAACAAAGGGAAAAATAATGGCATGGAGTCATTATTTAACATTGTAATTAAATTTATGCCACTCCACACACAAGTATTCTCGATAATGCTTATGCTGGACTCAATTTGTTGTCACATAATTACAAGAAATAACACCGCGGGGCATTATGAGTGTAAACAAGGCGTCACAATTAAGGTCATTAATGCTGCCATAAAAACGTGCAAATTCAATGGGATTTTCACTAAAATCACTCACACTAATTAAAACTGCCCCTTGGCTAATTTCGGCATAATCCCAAAGATTTTATCACTCCCTGTCATTCACTTGGAAATTTCTCTTAATTTCCCACAGCGTCCCATTTAGAAGTATGTGTATTTTGTGGTATCTTTGGCCAGGATCTATGCACCTGCCTGTGAAACTCATTCGTTGCTCACTGAACACTGAGCTAATTGATTACAGCAAATTCAATTCGTGCTTAATTAAATTAAAATTTTGATTTTATCACCACTCTGCCCCTCAGCATATGCTCCATGTCTCGAGGGACGTGTGCTTTAAATGGAAATTTAAATGGAATTCGAGCATAGCCGGAAGTGAACTAGCTGGCTGTGCAATTACCCCGCCTAATTAATGATCTGCTATTCCGCAAGGACGTGCCTGATTAAAATTTGTGTGTGGCTAACACATTAATTAAAGTTTCATAAGAGGCGCAGAAAAAAAGCGAACGAAACAAGGGCGACTATTTAAATATTTATTTCAGTCATTTGTATTGCTGAGCAGTCCTCAAAGTCCTGGAGACAAGAATTACCTTTGGCACACAAATTGCATTTGCGTGTCAACCGCAAAGAGAGGTCCTGTTCGGAGGGTTGGAGGCGGCCTGATGTCTATGTATGGGTGTGTTTTTCTGGGACATGCGAAGCGTGCGTAAGTCGGCAACATGTAAACGCGTATTAATTAAGCCAAAACAAAGCGCCGCCGCTCAAGAACCAGACGAAATGCGAAGAAGACGACGACGAGGACGATGGCGACAAGGACATGCAAAAGGAGTGGCAAGCGGGGCGATGGGAGGTTGACGGTGGTGGCAAGGAGGCGTGACAAGTCGAGAGCTTGTTCACTGCCATTTTCTCTCCCCTTGTCCACAGGAAATGGAAATGTCCTCATAATACGCCAGACGTGGTACATTTAATTTCTTTTTTGTGCGTGCGGCTTCCTTTGACTGATTCTTTTGATTCCATTTATACATTTTAATTACACAACCAACTCGCATACTTTTCGCATATCTCTCTCTATATTTAACGGGCGTTTTATTTAAACAGCCCCTAATGAACGGGCAATCCCCGCCGCCGGCAGGTGAATAGCCCTCAAAGCTGTCGGCTTTTCCGGCATTGTCACACCTGTCAGCAGCAGTGGGTCCAACCTGCCACAAATGTCAATCCCGGCTTTAAACTGGTGCTGAGTGGAGCCAACTCCGAATAGATTTGCATCTGCTTGAAACCAATTAAGATAAAGTTTACACTCACACTAAGAAGAAATGCGATTCCCAATTTCATTTAAATTTAATTTAAATCAAGCTTTTGTTTATTAGTTAAATTCCGCACAATTATCAGAATGTTAATTATAGAATATTATGTATATTATATATTTTTTGCTTCGTTTATATAATTTATTAAGACCTGGTCTTCAATATTTTGTCAGAGTGCATGAAATAACGTGTGAATGGGGTCTGTCAGAGGGGGCTCCAATTCAATTTCGTGCCCACTTTAATTGCAATTCGTGTTAATTTCGCCGACGAAACTTGGGTTAACAACCACTTGAGGCGGCCAGCTGCCACTTCATCGGTCATTACGGTCTGCCATAAACAAATCAGCAAACAAACTGGCCGCCACCTGCCACCTGCCACCTGCCGCCTTCCGACGGCCACGTCACCACTAGACACACCCACTTTTCGCACAAATTGCACGTTGAGCGCCACAAAAAAGTTGCGAAACGCTGGAACCGGAAGCGGAAGAGACGAGCGAAGAAAGCTGAGAAAGCGAAGGGAAACAAAGGAGACAGCAAAAGGAAAATCATTCATTATCATGTCACGTCAATCGAAAAACAATCTAATGACTGCACATGATTTCTATCTCAAATAGGTTCGACACGAGGCTGGAAAATGGGCAAGAAGGGTTCGGAAAATCGGAAAGGCCCCCTTCACACACACACACACTCGTTGGAGTGCTTGAAAAGTTTGCGGCGAAACGTTTATTATGCATTAGCCATGCTTAAATGGTTAAATCAACTGTAAATCTCTCTCTGCCCACAATAAGGTCGAGGTGATGGGCGGTGAACGGGCGGAACGGCCTTCGATGGGCGGTCAACTGCACAAGTCAAGTGTGAACTGTGTATGTGTGTGTGTGTGGATGAGTGTGATTTGATAAATCACTGCGATTGGAAGTCGGGAGGGCGAGGTTTATCGGAAACTAAGATACCATGGCGGGTTGGCTTTTCCAGTTGATTTGGAGTTCGCTAGGATCGAGGTTCGATTTCGGTTTGTTTTTAGGCAAAGCTCTTTTGGTACGAAAATCGTGTCTTTATTACAAATACTAGCTTAGATCTCATCCTAAATGCATTAGTAAATATTATTTCAATAAACCAACATAAAAGGAAAACTCCAAAAACTAAGCTTTAATTTCTGGGATCTTAAAAAAGAAATACAGCAAGTAATGACTTTAAGGAAAATATAATTAAGTTGGCCGGGCAACATTACTCATTTAAGTGATAGTTAACAATAATTAAGGAATTAATAATTCACGATGAACAGGTAATTCTGTGGCAATATAATAGAAAAATATATAATATATTGCATATTACTTTCATTATAAAACTTTTCATTATACAAAAAAATTCTTATTCTAGAACAAACAAGGCTGTTGACGAAGTTGAAAACCTAATCCCCAAAAATCCTATTCTTCCGATTCCCCTGATTCGACATGACTTTATTTATTCTCTGAAGTGCAGCAGATCTCTGGAAGTATCCCAGCCTTTGGTAGTACAAACAGTGTCCGCGGGCAAGTCCACGAAGAGTGTTGATGAGCCACAGAAAAAACCGGCTAGGCTCACTGTGGTTTCCGAACTGAGTTCCATAAGTGAGGAGGAGTCGGAACCGGAAGTGGAGATCCAATTCCGCTGGAACTCCCCTCGCCTGATGATCCTGTGCGAAGATGGCGACATCAACTGCGCCATCCACTATCTGGTTGAGTCTCTCCAGGATCCGTTTGCCAGCAATTCGGTGGCCACCCTTCTGTTGCAGGAATCGATATTGGAGGAGTTTATCGATCGCATGAAAGATCGCTTGGAGCCCCTTAGCCCTGAGATCTCAGCCCATCCGGTCTTCGTGCAGACTCTGAAGCGATTGAAGCATCTGCAGGCCAGGACCACAAGGGGGAATCCCAAAACGGTTCCATTGAATGCCAGCCCAGTGCTTGTCTACGACCTCTGTCATCGGCATTTAGGAAAGGGACCGACTGGGGTGATTACGGTCCACACATTCCGGACCATGAAGGAGGCCATCGAGCTGCAGTCCAAGGAGCCGTTGCCCTTTACATCTGCCACAATTTGGAATGAGAAGTTGGCCGCCGCCTACGAACTGGTGGCGAGATCCAACATTTTGATCTTCCTGCTGAACTGTTTCTACGTGGATCTTGACCCAATAAGTTTGGCCTTCACCATGAACCAGAACTCTGTCAAGATAGCAGATGGCTATCACTACGAGACGCTGACCTTTCGGAGCAATCGAAAAGTGATTGTCCATCCAGTTGGGACTATTTGGGGCAAGTTGGTCCGAGACCGAGCTCTCGGCTAATGATCTCTCCCGGCAAAGTGACTCACTTGAACCCAAAATTTGCACCTTTCTGCTAATTTAAATTTTTCGTCATTGATCTGGGGCCGTTGGCTAATTGACTTTCCGGCTGGGCAACTCAATTAGCAATTTAATTGCGAAAATAAGGCCACCCATCCCTGGGGCCTCTGGTCCATCTATCTTCAACTCAAAAGGCCTGCTATGCTGTGTAATAATCAATGGAAGTAAAATTGTGAGTGACTCTGTATTGTGAAATTAAAAATTCCTTCTGCGAAGTAACTCGCCCAACGTGCCAATAATTTCAAAAATGTACTTTGCCCCATTGCCATATCCCCCAGCCCAGAGATATCCCCCTACACAGAGAGCACAACAAAGGCAACAAAGGAGGTTCGTGATGGCAACAAAATGTTGAGGCTGCCAGGTGGCTTTGAAACGAGTGGTTCCGAGTGTTGTTGGGTGGGTGGGTGGCAGGTGGAATTCCAAAAATGCCATAATTACTCCACTTGCTGCCAGCTCCGGAGATGGACGTCCAGGAGGGTGGCGGTTAGATGGGAGGAGGATGGGTTCCGGGGCGGTCATATTAGTGGCACATTTCGGCTTGTTGGTTGGCCAAATAATACGGTTGCAGAGTGGGCAACTTTATAATGTACTTCCGTTTGCTTTCATTCACATGGCAGCGGAATATCAAAATATTTGACATTTGCATAAATAACACGATCTCGGGCAGCAAGTTGAAAGGCAAATAGTGCCCGTACTCGGGCGGGCCCCCCGGAACCGCACACATATCATGCCTGGAATTGGGCAAATTTAAAAAAACAAAAAAAAACCAGTACATGCCGCGACGGGAAAGCCGAGGCAAATATGCAACGCAGGCAGTGAAAACAAAACCGTGGAATTTCTGGCCTCCTCCCGGGCAGAGTCCGGACTCCTGGCTACGGGCGGATCCGGTGGCTAAGGGCAAATAAGATTTGCGCGGAATTCGTCCGAATTCAGGAGGGAGCGAAGGTCCTGGTGCGCCCGTTGTGGTGCAGCTATATGGTATATCGCATGCCGGCAAAGCACGGCCGCCAGTTCACTAAATCAACAAATTCATAAACAAACAAGTGCGAGAAATATGGTACTTTTCCAAGGGTCCAGTTTGATACCCTGATGGAGCGATTCGGATAAATTGATCAATTTGCGAGTAGGTACAGTGGGAAATCTAGGAAATCTAAGGAAATTCATATTTAATTTACATTCAAATTAAGGGATTACTGTAACCCAAGGAAACATTTTTATATGGAATAATTTATTTATATTAATGGAATATATTTGTTTTCCTATAACGATTCGTAAGAATTGGATCGGATTGATCTAGACCTTAGTACTCTTATACAAGTACTTAAAATTAATCAAAAAATTCGGAGCTTACAAGTCAAAGTACCCCCTGCTAGGGCATATTGTGCCGCTGCTGCTGGAAAAAAAAGCAAAGGAAAGGCCGGAAAAACCCCAGCGCAAAATGAAGTTTATTTATCCAGCGAATGGGCAAAAATTAGACGCGGCTGCATGCAAATTGGCAATTAGGAAATCCTTTATTTTATGAATTTTTCGCCAGAGTGCCGATTTCATTTTCTTCATGTTTGGCTCGTTCGCTCCGGTTTGGGTTTGAAATGCAAATAAATGACTCCACCCCCTGACTCCACATCCACATCAACATCCACATCCATTGCCACTTCCAACTCACGGCGTTGAAGCCCCATTTACGGCTTTTATTTGGATGTGTGGTGATGGTGGTGGTGGTGGTTTCGAGTGGGAAGAGCCGAAAGTGGGTTTCATTTTTCACGCTTTTATTTGGCATTTTATTTTGGTAACGTATTTAATTTCATTGCAGGTTCTCGCCCGGGGTAATTCCTGGCATATGAATGCAAATGAATTTCGTTGAGTGGAAGGTTAACTTCTGAAACTTGTGATGTATACAATTTAAATGGATTGTTATGGGCAAGTTTGAAATGATATTTAAACGGGAATATTATCCCTGGGAGCAGTGGCAGCCATCTGCTTCCGCCTTACATGTCGTAATCAGGGATTTAATGAGTGCCTAAGAGGTTCACTCTGGTCTTCCGCACAGATATCAAAATAAACTGGCCACGTATGCTTTGATTTTCTCATTTCGTCCTTGCTAGCCGCGAAAGCAATAACGGACTGGCCAAGGATGAAAAGCGGATATCTCTTGAAAAATAAATCCGCAAGCGATAAAATTTGGCGTGCGGAAAACTCTCGAGGTTGGCTTGGAAACCGTTTACTCCACTCCATCTCCGTTCCATTCGATTTTTCGTTCCGTTCGCTGGTAATTGCAAAGGTGAGGGCCAAAAAAGACGATAGAAAAAATAACTGGGATAACAGCAAAAACAAAAAAACAAAGCAAAGCAAAACAAACAGAACCAAACAGGGAAAAGCTGGAAAAACCCATGGAGAGTGGAGCGGAATCTCAGTTAAGTTGAAAGATTACATCCTGTTGGGAGAGGACGTGGGATGGAAGGAAGCCTTAACTAAAAGTCAATTCCCAAATCAGCACAGCCAAATGACTGGGAAAGTAGCTTATTTCAATCGAACGTTTTGGCACAGTTCGGTTTAAATTGTTCAAATCCTTTTATTTTAACGACTTTAAACTTTTCTATTGTCTCTCCTTTGGCCAGTCTGCTCCTTTTTTGCTGCTTTTTGGCCCAACTGTTTGGCATTGTTTCATGCAAGTTTGATTTTCAAATCAACTACAGGTTGCCTTCACCATAATCCTGTCCTGGTCCCCACTTAGTTGCCGTCGTCGTTGCCGTTGCCGCTGTTGTTGCTCGCCCCATTCAGTTGTCAAAATAAAAACCTGGCAACCTGTTGCCACGGAGGATTACTCGTGCGTTGAATGGCCCCCATCTCGGAGAGTTCCGCCCATTCCCGCTTTTCCCGATATAGGGAAAAGTTTTCGCTTTGATATTTGATTTCTGTGCTGGCCTGCAACGGCAGGAATCAGCCAAACGGAAAAAGGTTCAAATTACCGCGAGTTTTTTGCCCGTTTGCCGTCTCCAACATTTTCGTCCTTCTGTTGTGATGTGTTTTTCTTTGCCATCGTCTCCTTTTTTTTCTGTTTTGTTTAGTGTTGTGTGCACTTTACTTTTCGGCTTTGACTTTTATGCCATGCTGGTCTAAGTTTTGACCCAATCACGATCTGCAGGACTCTCAGCCACTCTGTGGGCAAAGTAGGGATTGCAAGTTTTGATAAACACAATAAAAACACAAGAAATGAAGCTATCTTTGGGAAACCCAAATTTCTATATCCTTGTAGAGAAAATCCTTCATATCTCAGCCAAAATAATAAAATAATAAATAAGCTGCATACTCAATTAAAAATTAAAAATTTGATAAATTTTTGACAATTTTAATGATGTAACACCTTATAAAATTTTGAAAATTTTAAAAAATTTCAAAAATTTATTTTTCGACCGGACATGGCTATATCGATTTTGCTTTTGATTCTGATCAAGAATATAATATATATTCTGCAAGGATATTCCTCAAAAAATGAATTCTTAGTTCATAAAGCATGCATTTGTTCGCTTCTATTATAAAAATAAATATAATCACTGCATATTTTTAAAGCGATTCTGTATTAAATGTTTTCGTTTAAAAGAAAAAGCTTCAAAGCTGCTCACATTACATGGTTTTCAATATAACAAAAAATATAATGTTTAATCTGGATATTTTATGATCAAGGCTTAAAGCTCCGTCTGCTGGATTCCATTTTTAAAAACCACCCGCCGTTTCGTGCCCAGCTCAATATCGATTTAATTAATTTGAGAAACGTTGGGGCTGATTAAATATTAACCAAGCTGACGTACATATTTATGCATGTCGAATGTCGGAATGTTGAATGTCGGAGAAGAGAGTGCCGGTCCTTGTCGCGGGAATCCTGCGGATCCTTGTGTGCTTGTGTGTATCGCATGACAGCCATTAGGAATATTGATTTCCATATCGCAACATTAACCAACGTCAGAAGGCAACAAAAAGTCGCATTCCCGAGCTGCAAAAAAGTGAGTACAGAAGGGACACCAACACTCGCACACCCAGACACACACACACATTCTTAATACGCTGACGTAATGTGAAAATTATGCGTTGTAATTTGCGCCATCAGAAGGAAACGGAAAAACGGAAGACGACGCACTCAAACAAAAAGCGAGGGAATGGAGAGGAGCTTCAGCAAAAAAAAAAATACAGAAAGAAAGAAAAACAAGCGAGAAGGAAAACAAACGCAGAAATAACACGCAGGATATTCCAGTTCCAGCGTCAAAGAAGAGATATAGGCGGGCAAACAGACACATTTACATATGCTTAGACCGACGTGTGTGTGTGTGTGTGTGTATGCAGATGTGGACATGAAAAATTGGAACACTTTAACAGTCAAAGCAGATTCACACAGTTCCTATCGAAGGAGCTGGGGGCTGCCGGGGGACTCCCCATATCCCAGCCTCAATCCCCTGTTGCTGTGTCCTTGTTGTTTTTTTGGCACTTTCTCACCATCGTCCTCTTCATCTTAGCTTTTTTCTGGTCGAAGCCCAAAAGGAAGTTGTAAAAATAAAACATAGCACGTTTACAAGTCCCGGAAAAAAACAGAACGTGGAAAATTCTAGAAGTAAGAGGGTTGCGACGATGAGATACCCGCTAAGTCTAGGAAATCTATTAATATTTTTCCAGGAGAGCTGTTGCTGTGTCTGGAACTCATTTAATAAAGAGTTGTATTTGTTTAGCTTAATACCCATTCAATATTTATTTATTAATATTTACAATTAGAATAACAATATGTAAGAATAGGTCAAGTTGAACCAATCCAACTAACTAAAAGCCTTGAAAAATGCTTGATATTTTAAATACTTTTTAAGATATTACAGACCTAGTCATCGTTTCTTCTAAAAAACTTATTTTTAAAAAGCTAAAACCCTATTTTCAGCCCCTTGTGATTTATGCAAATCCTTGTCCGACGCAAAAGCTTTAAAAAAGTAACTAGATCGATTTCGGTTCCCCAAACAAAACACACACAGGACACAGAACTCCCTGGCACTCGTAAAACAAAAAAAAAACACAATGCAGGGGAAAATGGAAAAGCGGGGTGGGAGTGGCCCCGAAGGCGAAGAAAAATAACTACATGAAAATTTGTGGTCGCTGAAGAATGTGGCAAGCGGAACCCAACGGGGAGGAGCTCAAATTTGCGGGCACTAAACGTGGCATGTGGCGAACTCAGCATCGGCATCAGCATCTCAGCATCTCAGCATCTCAGGATCCCAGGCACCGCAGCATCCCAGTATTCCGACTCCATCGGTATCC
Organism: Drosophila serrata; assembly: GCF_035046125.1. Classification (NCBI taxonomy): domain Eukaryota; kingdom Metazoa; phylum Arthropoda; class Insecta; order Diptera; family Drosophilidae; genus Drosophila; species Drosophila serrata. The sequence goes on along the minus strand of NW_028256928.1, from coordinate 1,505,693 downwards.
AACCTGCGTGTGCAAATGCTGCGAAATAAATTTGTGTCGCTTGCAGCGTTGGCAAAAAAGAAATGGAAATAAAAATGTGTAACAACGGCAAGAACAAGCAAAGCCTCATAAATGTTTACACCTTGTCTGGGTGGAAATTCAGGCTCAGGCAGGTGGCAATGGAGGATGGTGGTGGACGGGACGGGGTATTTTCCACACGCACAAAACGTGTCAATGACGCAGGTGGAAGAGGTGGTGGAAGGCGCTGATAAACGTCGTTCTAATAATGATAATGGCTGACGGTGCATCCTGTTGCACAGTGGAACGGAAATGTGCGGCCCCATAGTAGCTAATGAACTCTCCATCTCTGAGGGGGTGTTTTACGACTACAGTGAACTCGACATCCGGTTCAGGCATAGGTTAACCTATTAAACAAGTCCTTAAACAGATCGAACTGGCCTTTATATATCCCTAACATAATGTATATTTTCATAAAATATTATATGAACAAAAAAAAAACATATATAAACAAATATAATATCTGATTAATAAGTGTTAAGTGTTAAGTTGAAATACATATAACATTTATTTAATAAACTAGTAGAACCCTTTAAAGACAGAAGCAAAAACCTAATGGTATATCTTATCGAATTGACCCACTGTGCTATATTTTTTTGAACAACCATTTGAATCATTGTTTTTCCCTGCTTTTTCTGTTGCTGGTTCTCTACAACTTTCTGGCTCTTGTATTATGTGCTGTGAAGATACAATGGACAGCCAGAGACATTTAAAATTTTCGTCGAGCTGAGTACATAATTTGTTTAATGGTGATTTATTATCTGGCTGCTGGCGCCTCGATCTAACAAATGGCAAAAAATTGCAAATTCTTTTCTTTCTGTTCTTTTTTTTACTGGCGGAATAAATGTGCATTATTCTGTGTGCTCCACATTTATTCTGTGGATATTCCTTTCACTTGCCTCGGCTTTTTTATGCGGTCACATTTCAATTGGCTCGCTTTCGCCTCGTTTCCCGCAACTTTGGGTAATTTTTTCCACCATTTTATTGTTCAGGTTATTTGGAAAAGTTTCCATTTTCAGCAGAGCTCTTTTCAGGCTAAACATATTTAATTAAAAGGCTCCTCAATGTAATGAGCTTAACTAAATTTTCACTTTTGTTCGACAGCCAAATATGTTGCAACTTTTTTTATGAACGCAGCTGGGAATTGTTTAATGAGCTTTCTTCATTAATGTGAAACTTTAAATTATTCAAATTTGTAATAATCAATCGCAAAAATGTAGTAAATATGTTTTATGGCTTAGCCAAAAATGGATTAAATAATTTAAAGTGTTCACATGTTATTAGTACTTTTTATGAATATTAATATCCTTGCAGGGTATTCATATTTTAGTCAGAAGCTTGTTACGATGTGAAAGAATCATTTCCGACCCTATAAATCATATATATTCTTGATCAGCATCAACAGCTGAGTCGATCTAGCCATGGTTGCCACATCCACTTGATAAAATTCTTCTAATCACCAAGCACTAAATTAGGAATTTATATAAAATAAGAAGAAGAAAACTAAACTTCCTCTAGCTAGAGCCTTGCTTAAGTGTAAGACTTGAGAATCGCAGAGGAGAGCGCTCTATGTACCAAATAGTTAAACAAAGCCTATCTTTCAGTCGAAGCTTGAAACTTAGTGAAGGAGTCATTTCCGATCATCTTATTCATATATATTCTTGATCAGTATAACAGCCGACTCGATCTAGCCATGGTTGCCACATCCACTTGATAAAAGTCTTCTAATCACCAAGCACTAAATTAGTAATTTATATAAAATAAGAAGAAGAAAACGAAACTTCCTCTAGCTAGAGCCTTGCTTATGTGTAAGACTTGAGAATCTCTAGTCAAAATATAAATTTTCGAAAATTTTACAAAATTTCACATTTTTATAAGGGGTTACATCGTTAAAATTTCCAAAAAATTTTCATTCTTTAAAATCGAGTATGTAGATTTATCAATCTAACAAAAACTAACACAAAACAACTTTCCGAATTAAAATTAATGCGTTTTTGGCTTAGTTATGAGATTTTTAACCATTGATTTGTTGAAAAAATTGTCATATAAAAACATCCATTAATAATGATTAAGGAATGCGAATATTTTAAGCTTGGCTTTAATCGATTTCTCATCCAATCCTGTTCAATCGAACTGAAAATGTATCTAAACTTTGGTGTGTCAAATTTTTTGCAGTTTAAATTAAATTTATATGCACTTTAAAATGTTGGCATCCTATTCATAATAAGCAACAAAAAATTCAGATTTTTTGCTTATTAACAAGGAAAACAAGGAAAAAAATAAATAAAAGTAAATAATGCAAAAGCCCACGCATATTGAAATTAAATTTGTTTGGATTTGTGTCGCAATTAAAGCAAAGGCGACAGCTTGAAAATGAATTTTCGGTCGCGCGGCGTCGGAGCGTACGGAAAATGAAATTAATATTAAACAATGCGTGACATTTTTTGCAACAAAGCCAAGGCAAACGGAACAGGACCAGGATGCGGGGTCGCAGGATATATGGGACCAGCAACCGCACCTCGTTAAAATTGTATGCCAAAATGGCTGCATATATGTGGCCAAAACACACAGCCAACAAGAAGCCGTTTCGAAAAAGTTAAACAAGCAAACAAGGTAACAATATATACAAAACATAAAAATGAAAGGAGCAGAACAAAAATAAAATAAAACAAAACCAGAGCAGAAGCCCCGAGAGTATTAAAAATTCAATACAACAAGGTCTTGCGATTTTTATTAGATGAACATGGAAAATGTGAGCTGCGATATGTATTTAATTTGGTTGCTAATTATAACCCATATCCTTGTAAAATTCGTTTGAATATGAACATTAATCAATGCCGCATATGCAGAGGCTCCAACTCAAACCGTCCAGCCAGCACTAAATGTGTGACAAATGAAATATTAAAACAAATTTCAGACCCGCAAACATTTTGACATTTTTCGCACTGACAAAGTGCCGCAAAAAGTTGCAAATTGTGGTTATTGTGGACGACAACACAAAAGCTCGAAAGAGGCGAATATTTCAAACGCTGAACGATGACTGGCTTTGGGGAATGTGTTAAAGTTTTAAATTTTGAAAAAGTTGTTGCCCAACATGAGCGTTACGTTAAAACTTACGAATCATTATCGTCATGGCGATGATGATGACAAACACCAGGGACAACACCAGGCACACGATGGGCGGTCGTCCTTTATTTATTTTTTTGCAGCATTTGAAACGGAAGTGATTTCATCAAATATTCATATTAACTAATTGGATTTGATGCCAGTTTGCATATTTTCGTGTGTCCTTCGCAGCGGATATTGCCCGACGAGCTCATCAGGGCGCCCTTCCGTTTCGGGACAGTCGTAATTTAATACACAATGTTTACTTTAAATTAAAAATGTATTTACACACATGTCACCCAAGGACGTGGCTATTGAAAATTGACTGTGTTTCCCGGCGGTTTTCTCCCACGGCATTCGCTTACCTAAAAAGAGCAAAAATAAACAAGGCCATATAAGGTTTATTAATTAAAGACACTATTAAATTTCAGGGTTTCTGATTAATATTATAATGCGAAAAACAAAGGAATGTAAACTTTAAAAGTTACTTATACTAATTAAACACTTGTAAATTGCTTAAGAGGCCCTATAAAGCGATCAACTTTCTGTGCTAGCTAGCATAATTGAGTCCTTCAGAATGCTGATACTGGCAAGATGTTGACGAAACTTCTCTGCAATTTTCATATTTCTTGGAGCTGCGCACAAGGGCCCGTGTCCTAATCAAACTATCTTCGCACTCGCGCCGCTGTTCTGATAAACTTACGGAGGGACGAACTTTAATTCAGGCTTTTCATTAGCATTCAAGGCGGCACCGCTCTCCCAGCAGAGGCGATGAATAAAATAACAAACATGGCGAACGGCAAAGAAAAATAAACCTGCGAAAGGCGGGCTGGGAAAAACAACGCGAAAATGTGTCAGTTAAAGTGGCGTATACACAACATGTGGGAGAAAGCAATGAACTCCGCGGCAAAACTTGGCTCGGCTCTTGGCTCAACTCTTTGGGCCAACACTCCACAAATTTTACCCCTTTCCATTACTTGCACGCGCCAAAAAACAAAAAGAACGAGCGAGAAACGTGGCGAATATTACGAAATATTAAAAAAGAAAATGGGGGAAAAGTATAGAAAATTGTGCCGTGCCAGTGGCAGGGAAAACAGAAGAAGATGGAGTGGCAAAGGAGGCGTCGCAAAAAAAGGGGCTACAAAATAGCATAGAAAATTAATAATCGCGCAATTTTTGCGCCAGTAAACAATGAGAAAGTCTTGGCTCGTTAGTTTCCTCATTATTCTGAATTTTCAACTCGCTCTATCTCCCTTCCCGAGTGCCCTCTTTTCGCTCCTGCAAGGACTTCTCTTTGTGCCCTGCCTTTTCCAGTTGCAGTCCAAATCCGTGCAAAGGACGAAAATGGAACGTCGGCAGACGAGCCTTGGGGTTGTGGGCTCTCCGGGTCTGGGTCTCAACCAGTTCTTCGGCGCTGCCACTGGCTGAGACAACTGTCTGACAAGATGAAGAACGCGATTTCCCAGGAAAAATAATAATGAAAAATGCGATTTAATATCATTTTTCATAACAACAAATTTCGCCAGACTCAGTCGCGTTGTCGTTCTTCCGCCGCTTCAAGTGCGGTGCAAATGGAGTGTTGTGGCGCAAAAAAGAAGACCCCATGGAACGCTAATGGATTTCAGTTTTGTCATTTTTCCGGGCTTAAAGAAGAAATCGAGGATGCTGAAATCTTGATGAAAGGTAGTCGACTTTTGGGGATACGGAGTAAAACAAGTTGACTATTAAACTATAACTATTTTAAATTTGGATTAGAAAACAATATACATGTACAAAGAAACTACTTTAATATTGTCTTCAGTTTCCAGAATTTTTATAGCAGAAAGTGTCTGACCACAACGAATATTTGTGGAAAACTTTCATTAATCTTAAGGAAGTTCAAACAGAATACAGCATTAGGTGTAATAACTTCCCTATTTAAGTTTCTCTTGAAAGCCATTTTGTTGATGTTGTGTTTCTGAGAACTTAATAAAACTAAAATTGAACTCAAATATGATATTTAATTTTGTACATTTCAGCAGCATATTTTGCGGACGCCCACAAAGTCTTGCCAAGTTTTATTTAATCCAAGAACCCATTGGCGATGGCCCGAAGACAAAGACCGAAATGAAACAAATTTAAAGGGCAGTCATGCAAACAATACTCAGAACTGATAAAGGCATTTGGAATTCCCATCGAAGCTGCTGACCAACACGGAAAAACCGAAAACAGGAGAGTAAAATCAAATTACAAGCAGGCAGAGGGAAAAGCTACAAAAAAAAGAGGGAAAAGGAAAAGCAGGAAGGCGACCAACAAGTTTCCCTGGGTGTCGACTCAAATTCGCATTGCGAGGCGAAAGGACAACTAAATTATTAATGCACAATGAACTTGAAGTGAGCGGCAAACCAGAAAATATGGCCAGGACAAAAAGTTGAAAATATATGTAATATGGCATATGAAAGTGGGGTATATATATGCAAAATGTGAATGCAAATGACATTAACTTTGCCGAGAGTAGGGCAAGGACAAGGGCAAATAACGGCGTAAAGTAACCAAACAAAATGCGGGAAAAAATTATTATACGTGGACAAATTGCGTACAGGACAGCGGTCCTTCCTTGCCTTTTCCCCTTCTCCTTCCCTTCGCTGTCGCTTAACTTTGCATTTTAAATCAACATTTCTTTTTTAGTCGCATTACGTTGTGCTTCTCATGTTTTTTTTACTTTGATATGCATTAAAAACTTTTCAACTTATTTATATAATTTTTCATGGGAATTTCACCTTTTGAAGTTTGGATATGAAATGCGTAATGATTTTTTCATTGCTGTTAAATAAACAATTGAGCTGGGGCGAGTTGCCAAAGTTTCCCAGCTGGGAAATGATACTCTCGCCCCGGAAGAACCCCTCATTTATTATACACTCAGCGGGCTGAGACGAGTGCCCAAAGTTGCTTGCGTGTATGGGACTAATCAAATTCTGTCATTTAATTTGGCCAACTTACAGGGCATAAAGGTTAAATGTTGCTAATGCCGAGGGGCACCAGAAACCTTTGGGGTGACCATTAGGCATTTAATTTATGGCGGGCCTATAGTCCCTTTAGATGCGGAAATTCCCATACATCCTTTGTGAATTTCATATAAATATGTATCGCATGAAACGAGGCATACAATAATTACCCAATTATCCCTATTGACTTTAATTTAAATATGTTTGGATTTAGTTAATATACTTTGTAATTAATAGTGTTCTGACCGTGGAAATAAAGTAAATTAATGCTAAAGAATGCATTTAATTAAGAAAAGTGTGAAGCATCTCATTATTATTAAAATTATTTTAATAATTTAGGATAAGCATACAATTTCATCTTCCTCAATAAACTCCAATTTAAATTCACCAACTTGCTGCCTAGAAATGTGGCATTAAAATTAAACCGGACCAAAAATACCTGGACATAAAAAGAGCAAACCCATTCAGATTCCCCAGGACCATCCGGAGACTGTGAAAATAACCAATTTATATTCAATTATCAATTTCCCAGTGGGAGCTAACATTGTTGGCCCAGCATCCGCATAGTTATGCCCTTGTAGCTCGTAAGCTGCTTAACTATTTTAATTTTCAACGTGATCGGGGCATTTTTTTCGCCCCATCCGGCTTATCGGCCATATGCCGCATGGATTGGCTCACCTTTGTGTGATTTTTCAATAAATTCCCCGTAGCTGCGACGACGCCGTTGGTGGCCTCAGAAAAAGATATCCAAAACACGTGACAGATTTGTTTGGATTACATACGCATTACACACACACACACACACACGCACAATTGCCCGCACACACCGCACTGGGACACAAAGCGACCGCACAACTACTACACTGCCACAGTCAGAGCATGTGCGTGAGAAATATCTGTGTGGATTAACTTCAAAAGAAGCCGCACAATTCAATGAATTCGTTATGTTGCTATTCTGGATCAAAGATATCCTCGAGAATACACTGCGCGAAGTTAGTGTGGCGATCGCAACTCAGAACCGCGGATTATATCAAGTATACGCCAGGGTGCCACATCAAGTATACGCCACCGGGCCGAATCAACCGACGCCCGAGAGTCACAGTCACTGTCACACAGCCAGTGGCGGCTAGCGGGAATCACAGTCACAGTCACAGTTTGCTGGAGGAGCACACACAGAGAGAGCGTTGGACACAACTGAAGCCCACGACAACGGCATTCGAAGTGGCGACGTTTAATGCCAGCAGCCACGACGACCCCAAAAAAGCTCGGGAGAATCGTACCAAAAGCCGAACAAATCCTCTCGGCACATCGTCATCTAAGAGACCCGCAATGGCTCTCTCTATCCGTTCGAAAGAGAGCCGTTTGGGTGCGACTAACGGCAGACATGCGCAGAGTGGAGAGGACTCACCAACGTGGCTCTTCCAGTGCCTTACTTTACGTCGTGAATGTGCACGTCCCAAAAACAAACAGCAACAGCTGTTTCGCCAAGTGAGCCCCAAAATCCAATCCAAAAAAGCTGTCCTCTGACGCACTCTCACCAGATACTCCCAGATGTCAGAGAGTGTGGTGTGTGTGTGTGTGTGTGGCGTGTCTTAGGTCAGAAACGTCGGCATCTGAAAGTGATTCGGGGAAAGGAAGGAGCCCGGGGTAATGGGCAACGGTGTAATGGGTGCCGGGTACTCTGGCTACACACAGAACCTTTGCCGGTGTTGGTGGAATTTTTAATTATGATAAATGCCCATTCATAAAAATGAGTGGCATACATTTGCGTTGCGTGTTTATTTTTATATTTCGTATATTTGGTATATTCTGCATAATTATTATTGCCATTATGATTCCTCCGTTTTTTTGTTTCTTCACTGTCTTTGGTTATATTTTTCTGTCTTTTGTTTGGTGTGCTATTTTTTTTTCTTTTATGTTTTATTTTTGTTTTGCTGTCAGTAATTTGTTAGCTCCATCTTTGATGGTTTCCCTCCCTTTCTGTTTGCACTTGACAGGCCAAGATTTATGCGACTGCAGTTGGTGGTGATTGCTGGGGTAAGCACTGAGGGGTGAGTGAGTACAAGGGGTGAGTGGTAAGTGGCGAGGGGTGAGTGCTGAGAGGTGAGGTGGGTGGTCGATGATCGACTGCCGGCTGCAGGTGTTGATATGGCCCAGATGTGCCTCAATCACCATCAGCGTCAGTTAATAAAATCACAGCACGACATTTGATGAATTGTTGTGATTTTTGCCACTGACATTTTTGAGGGCAAATCGTTTATCCATCTATTAGGCAAATAGGGCTAGACAATGAATGTAGAGGTATCAAATATGTTCTTAAAGCCTCTTCCGTTCTTCTTAAACTCTTGTAGAAATAACTAAGACATAATCAGTAATTAACGCTAAGTAAAGGTTATATTTCAATTCGACTACTAACATTAATAATTGTTTCTGGATCCCATTTCAATTACGAATAACCACAATTTCGATACCACAATTTGCCAAGTTATTGTGGTATACCAAATGGACTGTCAGTAAGCTGGGCAGGGTTATGCCATTATCCTTTTGTTGCCGCAAAGGCCGAGTTCGCAAAGTCTGGCATCAACTTATCTCAATGGAATGGCCGAGCACTCGACAGGAACCAAATTGACCAAAGTTAATTTAACCACTGTAAACAAGCCGGGACTCAAGCACCACGGCACTTCAAATGCCTCGCTGGCCACGAGGCGGAAATAAGGTGCAAAAAAGGAGCAGGATCAGGGGTAGAGCAGGAGAGATGGAGATGGTGTGCGACACACCACGTACATATACGAATACATACGGTTGTAAAAATCAATTGAAGCGCCAACAAACGCTTCAATCAATTTTACTTTGGCAAACATTGAGTGCAAAATAAATCACAGCACACCGACTCGAGACGATGCTGGATGCTCTCCCCGAGATCCTGGATTCAGGATGCTAAAAAAGGAGGGAATGGCGAAAAGGGACCGATCCCTACCGAGCACATCCTTGTGTTTATCTTATTTATGCAAAGCTGTGGCAAACACCAACAATAACAAGCCAGGATATGCGGCAAGGCAGCTAAAAAATGAATGAATTCAATGAAATGCGGGTAAAAGCTGGGATGCAACACAGACACAACGCCGAGAGGGAGTGCAAAAAAATTGCAACAAACCGATTGGCAATGTGCAAGTACGACTACGAGTGCGGGTGCGAGGGTATGTGTCTGTGTGCGAGGACATCATGCCACTTGGAGGCACATCAAACATCTCAAACGGAATGAATAATTTATAGACGCAATGGAAAGGAGAAGACAGTCGCATAAGCCAGTTGCAGCACCCACAGCGGCTGAGGAAAAGGGTTTTTTTTATGGGGAAAAAACGCTCTTCATCTGAATGTTAAATTAAATGTAATATTAATATTAAGCTGTGTACCCTTCATAGGATATAAATAATTCTCTCGCTATCTAACATCATATTTTCTATAATTATATTTATATTTAAATACCAATGCCTTGTGGCAACTATTACTAAAATTTCGCCTGTTAAGTACTCTATAAAAAAAGACTTGGTAAATGACTTTAGGCTTTCCCCCCTTATAAAAATACCCACAACGGCTCTGCCAACTTGTACACCCCTCGAAGAGATACGCATTAGGGGACACACATATTCCATTCATGGATTTCAATGCGACTGACAAAATAAAATGCCAATGCCAGTGCTGAATGTAAATGGCAACCTGAAGTACTTGGGATGCCTTTGCATTTATTTTCATTTTTCGCACCGCCAGTGCACTGGCACTCGCAGCTAAGTATGCAGCATAATTCCTGCAAATAGAATTTATTTCGAGCTCACAAAGCGACCAAGTGTCAGTGGGATGCACATTCAGCATTTTCCGTATTTAAGAAGAAAACTGTTTTTCTACCGACTTTCGATGGCATTTAAAAAGAGATTATCACGCCATCGAGATTGCCATATCCTGTGCCCCAGCCAGCTTTCATTGTCTAATTCCAGGAAGGCCGAATGAAAAGTTTAAATTAAGGACTGCAGCAAACTTTACTAATCTGACAGAAAACAGGTGAGAGCCAGAATTGTGGTAGAAGGATTTTGATACAAACTAGAACAGTTGACTTTGACGTTGGTTAAACCACAGCGCCATGAAATTCGTCAATTTTTTTTTTTGTAAATAAGAAATCGCGGCGAAACAACAAATGTCTAGTGAAAAATATTAATTTAACTTTCGGCATTAGCCGAGCAATGACACTCCTCTGTGGTGGAGACCTGTGGCAAACACTTCGCGGCAGTATTTGACCACAAAACAGCGATGGCATTTTTGGGGTGGGAGGTGTGGTATCCACACCTGCTGACTCCCTGCCCCTCCTTTATTGAGGTAGACCTCAGTTTGTTGTCTATTTGCCTAGGCGAAATTTGATGCTCTGTCGACTGCCGCCTGCTTTCGTTTTTCTTGTTTTCTAGCAATGCCGCCTGTTGTTCTGTGCTCTCATTATCGTAAATTTTTATGCTAAATACATTTCGTTGTTGGCCTCAAAAACACAAACACCAAAACCGAAAGCGACAAAAGAAATCCAACACCGCCGGCGACGGAATACTCTATTTTATGGCCAGCTAAGTCAGAAATATTAACTTGAAAGGCTCATATCTACAAGTTTAAACCAATAAGAGCGTTTTCTTAAGTCTTAATTGAGAAAGAAAATTAAAGAAGTTTTTATCAAAAGCTATGTGCAAATAATATTAAAGTGGAATTAGGGTTGTTGATATAGGGGACATGGCCTATTGATGCTAAATAAGACAAGAGAACCATTATTTGTGGCAGCTGCCACCACGAAGAACCGACTCGACCGATGGCCTGGACCATCGGAGGCGGTACTGGGGTCGCTGACAAATTGAACCATTTAAAGAGGGATTTGTGGGTTTATTATATGTCGCATGTTTAGGCATTCATTTAGACCACGATCTGGAGAGGTTGACCACCTTGGATGTACAGCTGCAATTTTCCTTTAAAAATATATTCTTGTCCTACAATACAACTTAATATCGACCTATTGAAATTGTGTTTTAGAAACATACATTTTCAGAGAATGGGGATCAATCAAGCAATCTTATCATTATACATAAGTCAGTAAGTACTACAACAATTATTTCTCGGCTCACACACAAGTTAGAAAAATGATAAAGATATGGAAGCTATACAAATTTTAATACTTTTGTTTCTTTACAGGGTAATAAGTACAAATATTTTAATGAGAACGTATAATAATCGCGTATGCATAACATTTATTGCAGTTCACGGCAGTGGAATGCATTGGCAGGGCTGAAAATATAGCCCTAAATGAGCACAATCGGCTGAGGAAATTACACGGAGTTGCTCCCCTTAAATTAAAGCCCGACCTTTGTGATGCATCTGCCGCTTATGCTAAGGTACGATCCAAAATTACAATCTCAATTATTTTTTGCAAAGCCATTCGATACACAGATATTGGCGGAAAAACAAGAATTGGTACATTCAAAGAGCGACGGCATGTACGGAGAAAACTTATGCTATCGCAGTTCCGAACCTGAGAGATGTGTTCAAATTTGGTATGATGAAAGCATTTACTATGACTATTCTAGGCCAAGATTTTCATTCAAAACCGGGCACTTTACGCAACTCATATGGGCCAGAACACATGAATTGGGTTGGGGGCAGTACAGGGATCCCAATGGGGTCTACTACGTAGTAGCGAGGTACACCCCACCCGGGAATATGATAGGAGAGTTTGCACAAAATGTTCCCAGGCCTAAATCGTTAGTTTTTGCATTGTGTTTTTGAGTCTAATTTTAATATTCTATTAATTTCAGGGATCGAAGAAATGCATGTGGCAAGGTTGGAGTCTCAATTAATGCCATGATTTTTTCGATTTGTTTCGGACTACTCAAATTAGTATACTGACTTTCATAACTAAATATCCCGTAAATATCAGAGAATTTCATAACTAAATACCCGGTAAATATCAGAGAATTTCATAACTAAATATCCCGTAAATATCAGAGAATTTCATAACTAAATATCCCGTATATATCAGAGAGTTTCATAACTAAATATCCCGTAAATATCAGAGAATTTCATAACTAAATACCCGGTAAATATCAGAGAATTTCATAACTAAATATCCCGTAAATATCAGAGAATTCGATGTATATGTTTAATACCCCGCAGCAATCGATACACGAGAATATTTGTAAAGAGAATTATTAAAAAATATTTTAAAGGCTATATAATTGTATATTTTCGGAATAAAATACTAATTAACACACATTAAAATACGTTATACAGAATTCCTCGATCCAGGCAAGCTCTCGGGAACTGTGTTAAAGTGAAAATCAAATCACGATTTGACGATTGAACTCGCCTATCCTTTTTATCTGGTTGAAACTGAATAAAGCATGCAGTGGCAATCGCGTTGAATGACAGCGGAAAATGAAGTAAAATCTAATTAAAAACCTTTGCCCGATGCTGAACCATGCGAAAATCACAATTGTCAGCGTAAAATTCATGCACACCTGCACACACTCGACATACAAACACTCGCACACTCAGATGGACAAACACCAACGATTTCCCATCCGCAAACAAATGGAGGATTCTGAATCCGAATCCGAATGGAACGGAATGAAGCGGAGTCCTGGCAGGTGAAAAACAGACGTCGGCTGTCCAATCCCCGAATAGAATGCGGAATTCGACAAAAACAGAGCAAAAGTTTGACCAGACAAAAAAGGTAAGGCGGATTGCCACCATCAAATGTTTCTCGTCCTTCGGTTAGAAAGCTATTGGAGCGGCACAGTGTACAGTGATGTCAACTCTTACGCAAAGAAATAAGTATTTGATTTTTATTACTAAAATGTAGTTTGATTGGATAAATACTTCCAAGCCGATAAATTACATTATCAAAAGCGCATACAAATCTGGTAAAGATAAACCTTTTAATTTATTGTACTACGTATGCCTTTTGTGTTATTTTTGTCACTTAATCGTAATTTATTTTTTAGAACAAGTAATTCGAAAGCGAATGAATATCTTTTTTAATCTTGAATAACTTCCCAGCATCACTGTTCGAATATGGCTGGGTAAGATAACCTCCGGGAGCGAATGAAACGCGCTGTTGCACACGAAAAATAACAAGCTGCGTTGGTCAATTCATCGAATGTCGGTCAGGGATGCCACCAGGGAGGGAATGGGTGGTACTGGACTAGAGTTTGGGCCTGGAGGGAGCCGGGTCCTGGAGCAGGGTTAGATCACCTGCCCCGGGGGCCAAGTAGTGGGGCGCCATCAAAGTTTCGCATCCTGGCATTTGGACGGCATTGTTCGCATGACCCTGTGGGAAGAAGATGTGTTTCCTCAGTTTGAATTAAAAAGAAATTAGTTTAGTTATGCCAACTGGGAACTGGGAACAGTTCTGGCTATTGAGTTATCAGTCTTGTGCGAATGGGACAGCTATGGCCGTGAGCCAACTCACAACTCGAAGCCCGGAAGGATAAATTGCATTTATTATGCAAGTTATTCTGTCCCACTTTCGATGTCAGCAAATGTGTGTGCGTTTTTCATAGTGGTGAATTTTTCACAAAATGGCGAAAATTTTGCGTGTTGCTCTGTTGATATTGGTTAACCATTATGTGGCTGGAATATGCCATTTCCATTTTAATGCCGGTCTTGGCAACAGTTCAACTCGTTGACTCTTTGGCGACTATTTTCCATTTATTCTCAGTACAGTTAGGCTCGAGGGGAATATGCTCAAATTGTGATTGGATTTTGGCCAATAAAAAATTAAATAAATAAGTAAAAAAACATCAGGAATACAAAGATGCAAATGTATTTCAAAGTTTAAGTCTTATTCGATAAAAGTTTAATAACAGCTGCATAGTTTATTAACATCAAGGATAATTTTCACAATATCGTTTCGCCTCCTATTACTAATGGTTGTAGCATATATGCCTCATAATGATGGATCCAGCGAAATTTATAGTGGAAATATGTGCGCCTAGTGGGGGATATTTAAGAGCACCTATCAAACCCAAACACAATAAATCTTCGTCACGGCCCAAATTGACATTTTAGAGCTAAAAACCAGAAACCAAAACTGTGCAAAGGACAAAGTAAGTTCCATCGTCCGTGCTCCGCCTGCTTTGTGTTGCCGCTGCCATAGCCACTGATATTGTTGTCAACAATGATGACCCAAAGCATCAGCCACATGCGTTGTGGCACCAGCTCATCCTTCCATAAAGCGCCAGAGCACACATGGCTGCCAAAAGCCAAACTTTTATTGCCACGGTTCCACAGAGCAACACAGCCAGGATAGTGGCAGCGGCAACAGCAGCAGCAGGAGCAAAAAATTTAATATCCAATGCAGGACCTGTGGATTGAGGGCGTGGTCCTAATAGAGTTAAACCGCTGCCGCTGACGATCAGAGCTCATCGCATTGCCCTTTGTCCTTGTATGTGGTTAGTCCCTCAAAATAATATCGCATGGGCGCCTCCGAAAGCACACTGAGACAAATCATCGTACCCTCCTTCCGTTTTGATTGCTAACTGAATGATTCTTTGGGCTCTGAAAATAACCTAAGATTATGCTGCCGAATTATGGGTTTGTAAAAAGAATATCCGCCTAGAAGGCTTGGAGATAAATATGGGTATAAGTATTAAAAATCCTGTTAACTAATATTACTTCTCGGTTCTTTATTTCGATCTATCTAAAAAAAAAATTTAAGGCTATGGAAGCTGTAAAAATTAAAATGGTACTCTTCCTGTATTGGGTAATATGTACAAAAAGATTTATGTTAGAGCAGAAAGATCGTATACGCACAAGGTTAATTCCAGTTTGCCGCTGTGAACGCCTTTCCGGATGAGGAAGCGCTCATTGAGCACAATCGGCTGAGGAATTTACACGGTGTTCCTCCCCTCAGATTGTCCAGGCAGCTATGTTGGAAAGCCACCGCATACGCTCAGGTACGTTCCATCGATATTAGAATTATTTTGGATAACCGCATTAATACCCGGAATGGCAAAGCACAGGAGTTGGCGAAACAAAAGTATTTATATCTTTCAGATACCCAGGGAAAATACGGCGAAAACTTGTGCTTCCGCCTCGATGACCCTGAGAAATGCATTCAATATTGGTATGACGAAATTAAGGAGTACGACTTTAGTAATCCAGGACCTAAATTGAACGCCGCACAGTTTACACAAGTGATTTGGGCCTCGTCAACGGAATTGGGCTGGGGGCAACACCAGGCCGACAACGGGTTCTACTATGTCGTGGCCCGGTATACCCCAAGAGGAAACACTCACTCCTTTGAAAAGAACGTCCCTAGGCCTCTATCGTTAGTTACTCTCTCCAAAGTCTTGAGGCAATTTCTAATATTTTTGTTGATTTCAGGCCATATAACCTCACTGGAATGTCTGGATCTGGCAGGATTGGTGATTCGATTAAGACAATGATTATTTCCATTTGTTTGGGACTGCTTATATTATTATACTAAAGCAAAGGACCGATTTTCCAATGACAGATTAATTTTGTCATTGAGGTAAATTTTTTGAAATGTCAATGTCATGTTTGTTTTTATCTGACTGACAACTCATACTTGAGCCAGTCAGAGAAACTCAAATATCACATTGAAGGACTACATTTCTGCAAAAAAGCTATTTACCTTAATAACAAAAGTTAACCTGACATATAAAAATCGGCAGCAAAAATACAGTTTGCCGTTTATATGCCTTTTGTTTTGTAAACATATTTTTTCTCGGTGTCATTTGGAAAATGTATTTTTCGCTTAGTTCTCTAATGTGCAAGGCATTAAACCTCCAACCAGCTGTCAACGCCATACACAAATTGCCACGATTAAGGGCAGCTCTAACGATCCGCTTATGGGAGATACCTTTGATTTTAAACGTGGTTAACTGTATTACGTTAAGAAAGGCAAAATCTTTATTTTTTTGAGGAATTTTTAACAACTACGCAACACCATTTCGGAAACTGGCAGGCTTGTGGGACTTTTGGGTTAATTTAAAATCGTACGATAAGGTTATTCAATTTTTTCCCAGATTGCATTATGTGTAAGCCGCCCGAATTTCCAGTCTCTGAGTTTTTTTTGCCAGCCCATTCCTTCTTTACTACTTATATTATCTCTTTTTTTTGGCAATCAGCATCAGCCAAGGGAATTCCCCATTGGCCATGCCGGTGTCAACAAAAAGGCGGGGAGAGTCTGATTCAGATTCGGATTCATGTGATTCTGCCGCGTTCGTGGGATTGCAATTTAACATTTTGCCGTTGTTTTCCCAACATATCTGCTCCCAAGTGGAAGTCGAGCAGCTGCCGGGAGCGCATTAAATCCTTAAGCACACATTATTATTCAATCAGATATGGAGTCGAATGCCTTTTTTTCCTTGACTCCGCTTCCTGGCTGGCTGTCTCATGCGTGGGCACCTAATGACATTCAAATTGCTTCCATCTCCGGCCGCTTTCAATTGAAACACCTTCAACAAAAAATTAATGGAATTATAGATCACAAAGTCCAAGGGGACTCTGGATCCCCAGATACCTGCCAGAATTTAAATAAAATAGAGGACTAATCTTAAGGAAATCAACAATCGCAGTGACATTAAATCTAAAATAAGTTTGTATACAAAATATTTGCCTATTTTAAAACATTATGGTTGAATTAATCATAACTATTTTATTGTACATGTGAGACATGGAGAGAATTCCTATTTTTACTTCTTCAAAAAATTACTTTAGGTGCCCAGCAAAAATCAGTCAAAATAAGTACCAAGTTATTGTTAATAACTTTATTTTGAAGCTCCAACGAAGTAATTTATTTGAAGCACTAGCACCAGTTATCCATCGTCACTTCATTGGAGTTTCAGTTCGCGAACGAGACGAGTTTGTCAACTATTTACAACTTGAACTTGGTCGTTAAATTTATGTGACTCGTAAACGCAGAAAGTTGGGGCAACGCAGTGACAAAATGTTGTGAAATCAAATTTACACACAAACCATCCCTAATGACCTAGCCCGCAAACAGAACGGAAGCGCGAAGGCGCTGCTCCGGAAAAGGACGAATTCAGGACAAGAACGTCATGACGGGCTGGCAGGACTTCATTTCGTCGGACTCGAAATTGTTTAATTTTGCCCTTGCTTAATTATCTGCAGTGTGCCGGGTGCTTAAATTATAATGGCGCTGACCTAATTGGGTAATAATTAAAATTAAGTGCATGCTAAATTGTTATTAATTATAAAGTGCACGCGAAGATGCCACCAACTTTCATCGATCGCGTGCAGAGGGATACTAAGAGAGCGGTATCGGGGGCAGGCGATAGTTTGTTGCAAGTGTCACCAAGTGGCGAACTGAAAGTTGGAGTCTCAAGCAGACAATTTACAATAGAATTGCAACTTTATTATTATTATTAAAAAGATTTCATAATTTTCGTAGAGAACACTCTCCTCACTAAATTTGTGATTTAATTTAATCTATGATCAAAGATATTATTTAGATTTTATTTCGTTGGCGATTAAATTGAATGGTCTTTATACAGATGGCCAAAATGACTAATGGTTGTGCCCAGAAATTAAATGCGGCAACGAGTCGCAACTAATGCAATTCCAACCTCACGCAGATAGAGAGACTCCGGCGGTTGCAGTGACACATTTCAATATAAATTATTGTCAATGGGAGTGCATAAAATGTTGCATGTAGCTGGAACATAAAAACACCAAACAACAAATGAAGGAGCCGGCGGCAAAGGCAAACATAGAACGAAAAACGCAACCAAACACGTTATTCATCGTTAAAGCAACTGCAGGCTGGAGCGATGACGACAGCGAAGGACGACGAGATGGATGTACGGGGCGTATGCGCAATGCGATATGCAACAAATTGCTAAACAAATCAAATTTATAGCCAGAGCTGCGCACACAACAGCGTTTGCACTGCACTCATACAAATTTTTACACAAAATCTTGAATTAAGAAAAATTATTATTAATTAATTAATTAATTATTATTATGACGTTAAACTTGACCAACTTTAGTTTATCTATCTTACATTTCTAATTTTTATATTATGCAAATGAAAGATGGATTATTTTAGTTTACTTATTTTTATGGCAATGCAAAGAGTAGATATTTACCAAACTGAATATGGTAAATTGACTTATTAAGCATTTCTCTGAGTGTACCTACAATAGTACGCATGCAAAGCGTCCCCGAGATAGCAGAAATTAATATGAGAGTCCGCGGCGCTTGTTCGGTTATCAGCATTGGTATAGCTTCATTTGGACCCGGTCCGGTCTGTCGGTCCTTTCGTCCATTGGTCCTTTTGTTGGTCGGTCTGTTTTTCCAGCTCCCGTTTCATTCCTTCGCTTTAACTGCATTTTTACACACGCACACAGGCGCAGTCTGAATACATAACAACATGGCGGTCTCTCCGACCGGAAGTCCGACTTGTGCGGCATAAAATTTATGCCGGACTGAGGCTTGGCAGCGCCGCAGTTGCAGTTGCCATAGCAGCTGCATCTGCAGTTCCAGTGGCTGCTGCGGATTCTTTTCAGGCTGAAGCTGCTGTTTCCCCCGCGACAGCACAATGGGTTAAATGAGATGGACAAGGACCAAGCAGTCGGATCATAAGGCCATTGGAACTTTCACTTTCCAAGGGAACTTTTAATATGAAAAATACTTTTAAGAAGACCGTATGTTTTTAGCATTCTTTTAACAATTTAACAATTGTTTTCTTCCTTCTCTCAATAAATTAAACACGTGAGATAACCTTAACTTTATTACTAATTTGCTGGACTAAGTATAGAATATATATAATCGTTTTAAATATGAGTATTCAAATATCATGTATTGTTGTAAGTAATTCAAATTGATTGAGTTAATCGACTTACATAAAATTATGTTACTATTTGATATACTAATATATAAACTTAAGGAATTTTTCACCCATGCGACATTGAATCAAATTAAAATATTATAATTTTAATAGAGAACATTTATATGTTCCCTCTGAAACATGTAGACATTTTACTGACTGAGTCTAGCCCATTGTCCCCATTTGAGTAGTTATCATAGCTGTTGATTTTTATTTTCTCAATTAGGAAGTTGTTTTTATTATTGTTGTTCGCTGGATGCAGTTGGGCAAACTAAACATTGGGATACAGGGGCAAATATGGAGGCAGAGCAGACACTTATTCATCAGGCGAAAGTTTGCTGGCTGCTCGCATTGTTGCTGTGGCGATGTTGCCGCCGTTGCAGTTGTTGCCAGGCAGACTTGTTAGTTGTTCGTGGGTGTTTGCCGCTCATGCAAATTGCATAAGTAACGAATGCAAAGAAAAAAGCCGGCCCAGCGGGCGGAGAGGAGAGGAGAAAAAGATGGCAAGGCAAAAAAGCAGAAAGTAAAAACCAACAAGGAAAATAGTGGCAAACAAAGTTGCTCTCGCCAAACTCCCCCGTACACTCGTATATTTTTTGAATTTATATTTAACTGTATTACAAGGCAAACGGGCTTCCATAGCCCATCCACACAACGTTTCCATTCCATTTCCACACACAGAAAAATGTTTACACCTCTTACACTTTTTATTCTAAGAAAATCTTAAGAACTAAAAGTAGCTTCAAGAACAATTATCAGTAGTTTGGTGGAGTCAATCGAAGTTAATTCGCAAAGTAAACTCAATAAATAGAGTTATTATTACTGCGCGTATCCTTATTCTTTACATTTTTAACCCAATTTATATTGAATTAAAGTCTTATTGAGATGTTCATAATTTTTCCATAAGAACCCATATTTTCCCTGTGTGTCTAAAGCCACCCAACGGAATCGGAAGTTATAGTTATGCCGCTTGCGCGAACGCATTCTACAAATATATTTTCGCCTGGAACAACAGCAACAAAAGTTTATTTAAAACTTTTGCGGTTAAGCTTGTTACTTGCCAGCTACTTTTGCAAAGCCCCCCGGTTTCGCCCCTCAAAATGCTAACTCGTTTAGCTCAAGAGTTCGGCCCTACAAAATATTTAAGCTGCAGTCTTGCAGAAGCCAAGCCATAAACATTTTCGAGCAGCACGTGTAGCCCATCGGTAGTCATAAAAATTATACAGACTTTGCCATTAATGTCGAGAGGTGTCCGGCCCCAGACGCCGCTCAATCTCGTCTTAATCAGACGGCAGATTAACCAACTTTATACAGCTGCTTAAATTTTCAGCATTCTATTTGCTAGCACACTGGTGTTGGCATCATAAAAATTTTCAATTTCATTTGCCAGGCACAAAGAACAGGAGTAGCACGAAGTTTGGGGGTAGAAAGATTGTGATGGAGATGGCAATGGGGTTGGGGATGGGGATGGGGATTCGCGGAGAAATAATAAGGAGCAGTGGCAAGTGCAGGATGCTGCTGGCATATCGATGACGGCCACCGCTTGCCCAGAAATAGAGGATGCTTCTGCAGCAAGGCGGACAAGGAGGTCTCGGGCCGGGCTGGGCCAATAAAAGTGTCGAAGGCTGCCTGACAAAGCGCCAGCCTGCTTTGTATTTATGATGAGCCATCCGTGCCAAAGTCCCTCGTTGTGCCAATCCCGTGCCTCCTGCGGGTCATACAATGTCGTCCTGTCCAAGTCCTGAACCTCTTTCTCTTTTGCCTGCCGAGAACAGACTTGCCGGGCTCAACGGCGATGCAACCTAGCTAAAATCCAGATATTTTTAATGGCCAGAGATCATATTATAAACGAAACTTTAGAGTCACGTTGTAAATGTTACTTTACAATTTCAAAATTACAAATTACACATATTGCAAAGTTTTATAAAACCAAACAAATCTATAAAAAAAAAGATTTAAATTACAATAATTAACTAATACAAAAGTATTAAACCTTCAATTAAACCATAATCTTTAAACATGCTATCAAAAACAGTTCCTCCTTCCCTCCTTAGCCTCTTTCGAAATATGTGTATGTATATAGCGATTCTATCCGCTTCCGGTTAGCTCCTTTTGGTAAAAGACAGCTGGCAGCACTGCGGCTCAAAGCATGTCCTGCAGTTAGAGTTCGTGCGGGTCACAGTGGGATGCCTGCCATGCGAATTGGGAGCAGCAGAGCTCTGGGCCGCTCCATTGATGGAATTCCAATAAATCCTCCTCTCAGCTGGCTCCCGTTTTCCCCGAGTGTGTGCGAGTGTTAACCGCTGCAGCAGGAGTAGCATCAGAAGCAGGCAAAGGAGCAGTCGCTCTTAGTGCCATATTTTAGTTGGGCATTTGAATTTTGAGCTTCTGTGGGCCGACGGAGCCTCTTCCTCTCGCCCGTCTCCATGGGAAATAAATTATGGCTTAATTTAATTTGAGGTGCCTGCCCGGTCACCGCCTGCAACTGTGGCGGAATCTGTCTGTGGTTGCTGGATTTATATGCATGCAAGTGCGGAGGCCTTAGATTAGTTGCCAATTCGCTTCGGTTTCCTGATGATACATGGCCAAAGGCGATGGCTACAAAAATATCCCTCAGTTCAGTTCCCCCTTGGTTCTGGGTAGATAGATTTTCAATCCAAGATTGTACAGAGCTCTGCATTTGATTCTCAAATTCAAAATCAAATAATTCTTATTCAAAATTAGCAAGTAATTTACAAGTGTTATAAGTCAAATTAATACTGTACTTAATGTGTCTTTTGTTTTAAATTCAGTTCAACTAACTTTAATTCCCTTTCTTTCCAATACATATCAGTGAAGTGTAAAATAATGAAACAATACAGTTTCTTTTGAAATCCAGCTTTAAATCAGGTCAGATCGGATCAATTGCGTTACCGAACCGACAGCATCCCTGAGTTTTCCTGCACTTCTGTTCAGTTCTTTAAGCCA
This sequence comes from Drosophila serrata, assembly GCF_035046125.1. Classification (NCBI taxonomy): domain Eukaryota; kingdom Metazoa; phylum Arthropoda; class Insecta; order Diptera; family Drosophilidae; genus Drosophila; species Drosophila serrata. The sequence continues at coordinate 1,483,682 of NW_028256928.1, read as the reverse complement.
GGGCAATAATTAATGTGGTGCTTGTTTAATATATGTAAGCGAAGCAGAAAAGTAATCCGAAAATAAAGATATGAAAGAGAAAGTTGAAAGTTGAGCAGCACCAGAAGCAACACTAACAACAGCAACAAACAAGCAAACAACGCATCAACGCAAACAGCATGAAAAGCGTGAGGGGTGAAAAAGTTTTTCGGGTGAGATTTTCTCATTAAGCGCAATGCAGTTGGCCACTCCCCCGAAAGTCAGTACCAGTACCAGGGAAACCCGGAAGCTCCCGCTCAACCCCTCCATCTCTACGGCCCTGCTGGCTAACCGGAAATGCATCAGTGTCAGTTTCGTTCGCTGGCTGCGCAATTTCGTTAAGAAGTGCGCAAAGTTGTTAAATTTTACGATTTAATTGCGAAACTATTAAAAATTACGTCGCCTTTCGCTGGGCGCGGGTTGCAGTTGCTGTCAGCGTTGTTGGTGTTGCTACTGGAGTTCCTGATTTTGCTGTTGCAGTTGGTGTTGCTGGTGTGTCTGCCACAAGCAGCAGCAGCGCCGCAAAGTTTTAAGTATCAAAATGGAGCGCTTAATGATGCCTCCACAAATGCACAGAACACAATTTTGGCGATAAATAGGAAATTTACTAAAATAATTTAAACACAAACTACTGCTCTTAGCACATTAATAATAATCAAAGAAAATTCGGCATCTCACAGTTAAATCTACATTTGTTTTCTATACTTTTTAGCTTATCAACTTATCAACTATATAATCTACAATTTTATTTTTATTAACATAGTGCTATATTTATATATATAATATATAAAAGAAAGTGTATGATTATTACTTTCTGTGCAATCACACAGTGACAGACTTGGCGTATCTACTTTTGCACATTTGCGAAATATGCTGCCTATCCCATTTCCCCCAAAACCCATTTTCCTTGCCAATTTTTCTGCACTCTGTGACCCCCTCGTAAATATAATTTGAGCAAAGGAGTTTATTAAAGTCGCAATTGATAGGGGGAGACATACTTGAGGCCCCTTGCCAGCCAGTCGCGTAATAAAATGACAAAATGAAATGGTTAAATTAATGTGCAGCGTAATCAACGTTCGCCTGCTAACGAGAACATGAGGCAAAAGTTGAAATCTCTGGCCCGGCAGTCAAGACAAATTAACTTAATTACTCCGAACTGACTGCGAGGCTGGCAAATGTTCCCTTTTCCCGCCCATAAGGCCCCCACTCTTAAGTCACCAAGCATCCACGCAAAGGTGAAAGTTTCATATGGCCCGCTGGTAGAGGGAGGAGCCCCCTTGGGAAAATGGGAATGAAATTATACAAATGATTTAAGCAGAATATTTCTATATATGTAAGTGCTGGCTGCTGGAACAAATTTCATTGCAATCGTAGTTTGCAGCGAAGTTTGCAATCCTCAAAAAGGAAGCTGTGCTTTAGCAATCGCTTAGCTTTTGTGATATGAACTTTGAGCTGTGCTCATTGAAGAACTTACTTGCTTTCATTACTATTTAATTAATTTAATGCTGCTTATTGGGAAAAATTATATAGCAATGATAACAAGTTGTAACCTTTTGATGCTTTGATTGAATGCCTCAAGATGGCAATAATCAAAGTAAACTTAATGATTGTAAATGTTTACGTTTTGAGAGGACTTTCATATACTTTTACTAAATAATAAATATAAATAAAATAAACTTGCTTCACATTATTATAAGAGCACAGATCCGGACTATCAGAATACTGATAAAGTAAACCAAATAAAATTAAATTAAATATTTTATTTATACAATCTGAAAGACTTGGAATTCTTTTTATTTAATATCCTTAGAGTTGAGGGACCCGATATAGTTATATCAAGATGTCTATAATATATATTTAAAATATAGAGTACAAAGATCAAATCTCGGCACAAATATTTCCCATTTTCCAGTCACTCCGCACACAGACATACGGGCACTCACATTAATCCTCTTAATTTGCTTGTATTCATGTTCATTTGAAATATTTCAATAGATTGCAATTGGTATAAAAACCCCGGACTGTGGTTAAATTGTATTGCATGGTAGATAAACAATAATTACGCACATTTAAACACACGCAAATTAACTTGGCCTCGTCTCTCCCACTCTGTGTTCAGTTGTTGTCGGTTGGTTGGATGCTCGGTTGGCCAGTGTGTTGGCCAGTTGGTTGCCCAGTTGAACTGTTCTGGTCATTACAGATTTATCGCAACATAATGTAGGTGTGCACGATTTATGCACAGTTTGCTGAGAGCGACAACAGTAACGATGCCAACAAATCACAGTCGGCAGCAACAACAATGATGATGATATGGCATCAAGAAGCGCAGCGCAGCAACAGCAACAACAGGATCGACCCAGTGGCCGGCGGCCATCAAGCGGCAACAATGCCAGACCGCTGTGGCTCTGCAACCTCCGCACATGTGGGTGCTGATTACCACCCCCCCAACACACTGAGAGAATAAGCTATAGTATATATATTTGTCATTATTTAAAACAGTTTTATTCACAAAACATTAAATTTGAATTTACTCAACCTAACTGTCACTTGCTTATTGTTTTGAAAAGCAAAATAGATTAATACCTTATTTCCAAGTGTAGTATGCAGGATACTTTGGAGCTATCTGCTCCGGACTTTGCCTGGGTCCTGACTCTCGCAGCGAGTCGTGTGCTATATGAAACGTAACGCTTAATGTGTGGCAGTGAGTTGTCCTGGAATTGGCCATGTGTTGAGGTCAGCCTGAAGCGGAAACGGAAAGGCCCCACAAATCGTGGCCTAATGATTGGGCTTTTATTTAATTAATTGTTGATAACAGTTTCATGCCCAGCGGAAATGCGTCACCAAGTACCCGTCGAAACCTTTGACCGAGAAATCCTCAAATGGTGGCTACCAGCTACTTTTTACTCTTCATCTACTTAAAAGGCTTTCCACAAATTGATGGGTGCGAATATTCCCGCTCAAATTGATCACAAAGCCATTAATGATTCTGAGATTTTTGTTTGCCCGATTTCTCGGCAATTTCACGCCACATGCGATTCAATATGGCCAAGCCGGGTAAGGCCAGAGACCTGTGAATGCCACACAATGGGATAATTAAAATGGTGGTCTGCGGTACAAGGGGGTCCACGGAATGCATGCTTAACCCCATATGATGACCTGGAGATGGAGACCTGACCAATGGCCATGGTGTCCCACTGTCATTACAATGCAATTATCAGTTACAATAAAAACGGCCACAACTCAAAAATTTAATTGAAGCCCACGCACGGGGGCGTAATTGTTAACTTTCATTACGTAATATCCGTACCCGGTACCATACTCGGTTGCCGGACACGGTCTCGAACATATCCTTGACTCTTTGGGGAACTGCGGGTTGGCGGGCCGAGTGGCGGCAAAAAGCTGAAAAATTGCAATGCTTTTATTACGCATCCCATTGGATATTTGCACGGATCCCCGGTGCTCTTTATCTCCGTTCTTACCCATCCCACTGACCGGGCAATTACGCCAGCACGCATATATCAATTAATTACTTTTATGATTCCATAAAATCGAATCGGACCAGAGAGCAATCCAGCGTTTTCAGTTCCTTCCGCATATCCGGCCCACTTGACCCAGCCGGCGTAATGACAGATGCAAATATTTGGCCGCTCTCCGACAGGGATTGCGGATCGATAAATTGGCCAAAGTCAAAAGTCAGCCAGGTGCACAAAATACGAGTATAAATGGTCTCTGAAATGGAAAACAATTGGCAAATCATATATATATATATATAAAATATATATATTTATTATTTTACATTTTAAAATTGTAAGGAAAAGTGTAATTTAAGGAACAAGAACAAATATGTTTAATTTATGCATTGAGCAAGGCTTGAGCTCAAAATATTTCACCCTCTTTCCTAACTAAATTTATTAAGCCTTTATTTGTGTGCAAAGCAATATAAGACCAAACTGTGAACATTTATTTTAGCATAAATGCTTGCTAAAAATAAAGGCTGGATTCGAAAAGTGTATTGAAGAAAATCCTCTTAGGCAAACCCGAATTCGAGTTCGGTATTTTCAATTAAAAATACAAAGCTGGTGGACTGGAAATTCAATAACTCCCTGCCGAATGCAGCGCTTCTTATAATTCACCTAGATTTCATAATCACTTCCATGATGGGGAACTTTTGCAGCTGGGGGAACCTCTATCCAGATATTTGTATGTATACTTTTTGTCCATGAATATTTATACTACTTTGAGCTTTCACTTGAGACCCGGTCAAAGGAACTCTCATTTTAATGTATTCCCTCGCACGACTTTCATTTGTTTTCACTTTCGTTTCCATCACGGGGAAACTGGCGGAAAATATCATGCGCTCCCTCTTGTTGCAGGCCAAGGAGTGAAAGGAGCATTGGGCCAGGATTTCAAGGGATTTCTGTAGTTTTTTCTTGGACTTTAGTGCATTTTCCTTGCACTTCCACAGCTGAATAGCTTGAGAAGCGACTCGTTTTGTTTGTTTGTTAGTTCGGAAAATTGAAGTGGCCTTTAGTGTCTATTGGTGCTTTGCCATTTGCCATTTGCCTTTTGATTTGATTTGATTTTATTTAGTGGCACAACAAACAAGTCTATTTTTTGTTAATTGAATTCCAGGAATTGACTTTCGAGAGCTTATAGAAATTGTCAATTTCTATTGAATTTTCTGCTGGGCAATTATTATTGGATTTACACCTAAGATGCGCTGAGGCCCTTGGTCTTGCTACACCAATTGTTTGCTTTTGCATTGAGACTTGTAATTATTTTTGTAATTCATCAGGGCAGACTGGCGTTGTTCGGCATTGCTTGTGCTTCTCGGACATTGCTCAATTGAAATTTAATTAAAACGTAAGCCCTGAGCGGACACAGGCCTTTGTCCGAAAATTGCGAATGCTTAAATAATAATTACCAACAAATCAGGGAATCAAAACATGTCTGAGTGTGTAAATCTTTATTTAATTGGGAAACCTTTTAGGGCGTCAACAGAAATAACATGTCCAATTAACAATGTGTTGATGGTTACGAATTCCTGGCTTAGGGGGAGTCCCTGCATGTCCTGATCCCCCAGGCTCATCTGCAGCATCCATCGACTATTCCGGCACTGATTCCTTGCGGCTTCGCCTCAGCTGAACCGTAATGAACAGCACGGAATAAATAAATAAATAAATTCTTCAAGATTATAAATTTTATGCAGTTGTAAACAATTTCAGACATGCGACCACAGGCCCGGGCTGGGAATCTCTGGCGAGGATTGGGGAAATAGTGTGGAAATGGGGGCGGATGTGCCACAGTTGCATAAAATTGCATACGGAAAACTGAGCCACCACAACTTCTGGGCCAACGTCGATGGCTGCGACGATGTTGTGGCTACGCAAGGGTGGAGTAGCTGGTGGCACTGGTGGGTTGATGGGTCGGGATGCGGCAGCAAATGGCGGAGTGGGCTGTGTGCATCCTTGGCGGACATTTCGGTTGCGAGGCACGTTTTAAAGGCTTGATTTATGCGCACTAACTTGGATTTTACAGCCCCCCTCTCGCAGTCCGCCGTCCGCCGTACGCCTCTGAACTCGTTTCATCTGCGGCGGCTGCCACTTTTCTCTCTGTGTGTTCCTTTGCCGTCCTTATAATTTTTTTTTTTTGTGTGTGTCGCAGGGAAAGGATTATTTAGAGTCAGCAGCGGCTTGCAAGCGTCTCAGCGATAAGAACGCAGGACGAACGACAATAGCCAGGACTTTAGGGATGCGGTTGCGAATGGCAATGGGGACGAGGATGAGAATGAGAATGAGGATGAGCTTGGGGATGACGATGACCGTCTGATGACGACAAAAGCGCTGCGATCAACGCAGCAAGAGAGGCTTGTCCCACAAAGAGGGGATACAAATAGTGGTGGGCAGAGAAAACGGCATGCTTATGGAGATGACGAGGACAAGGAGTCCTGGCCACAGCTACAAGCCAAAGCTTATATAAGAGCAGCAAATAAAATAGAAGGGATCTGGATTCATTGAAATAGGAAAAACAAGCTCAATACAAATTGACAAATCAAACATGAGAGCACTCAATAATTTGATAAATTCTATTCTTGAAATTAGAAAAAGACGTATTCATAATCATTTTAAAAAGAGAATAATAATACACTTATCAAAGAACTTATTCTGTTGATAGTAAATATATAAATGTTTCCTAGAACGTATTATTGTTAGCTACTTAAAATATCCCTGCTCTCGCAATGTTTTCCATTTTCTTAAATTCCCAGCCACTGTACTCTATCAGACCGGAAGCTGCAACTGTGTGTGCAGTCGGCTGCATTGCTATTTTGCCCCCATAAAATATCAGCCACTTGCCCACAGATAAAGCTGTCCGCCCAACCGAATGGCTAGCCGGGCGGGAAACCGGATCCCACTAAGACCGCTCTTCTAACTCCCACGAAATGTGGTTAAGACGACATCATAAAGTGCACCTCGACGACAGCCAAAAACCCAGCAACAGAACGCAATTGTAAAATGGGGAGACAGTGCGTTGCCCTTATAAATTTCGGCGTTTAATGTGCACCTCGGCAGCGTACGCTACGATAAATAATTCCGGTAACATTCCTTGGCCCGAGTGTGAGTGTGGGATCCAAATGCCAAATGAACATCCGTTTTGCTCTGCAAGATTTTCGCCATTGTTGGCGAAATTTCCACCAGCTCTGGAGGGGATGCGCACGTCCCAGAAAAGCTGCTAACCAAATTCCGAACAGAGTCATAGTTGCATAAGAATGAGTTACCACATGAAACTCAACAAGCGGTGACAAAATTTGCAACCTCTGTTTGGTTTGATGACTAACTAAGAATAACTTTAAGAAGCCGAAGTCTTTATACACTTGCACTTATCATGGGATCATGGCTAAAATGCTTTAATAGCAATTTTGTAAGCTTTTCTGTGTAGGCTTTTCGTAGTGGTATATTCTTGCTGACTTCAACCAAAGTGACCATCTTCCTATGTTATCCATTTTATTGTATTGATCAGGTGATATTATGGTGGTCGAATGGCAATCACTATCACTGCCACTATCACGACAGATGTTAGCAGTGGAGAGGCCGGGAACAGAATGAGATCAGTTCGTCGGCAGTGCCTGTATTTATACTGTCCAGATGAAGAGAACAGACAAAGAGAGAGCGAGAGGCCGAGGGAGAAAGAGAGTGGGATATAGATGGATAGAAAGAGAGAGAGTCCGAAACAGAGAGGGAGAGCAAGAAAGAGGGTTTTATCAAGTTAACTTATGTTAAATTAAATTAAAAAAAAAAACGAATTCATGTAATATTAAGCACACTTATGCTTCTATTTAATTTATGAAAAATATTAAACATTTAACTAATTGTAATTATCTCGGTTATAATACTGCTAATTAATTATAATCTAAGCCAATTATTAACTTTATAAATACCCAGGTGGTAGGTCACGAAGCTAGCAGACTTTTAGCTTCTCCATAAAATAAGTTGTAAATGCTCGGTCCTTCTGCTTTTGCCACAGTTTACTTATGAAATTCTTTTTGCAAAACTGACAAAACTAAAATAGCTCAACGCCCAGATGAACCTGTCAGAGTCTCGCTGGCCAAAAGGGAAATTTCCCTTTCGGAAAGCGCCCCGGAGCGCTGCGCCCCAGCTCCTCATTCGGACACTTCCTCTCTTTTGCAGAATATGAAAATTAATTAAAACTTTGGTAGGACACGCACACGGTGAAAAGCGAGGAGAGCGAGAGAAAAACGAAACAAACAAGCAAACAGACAAAGCCAAAAGACACGAGCAGAGTTGAGCAAAAAACGAAGAAAATTATGATGACCATGATGAAGCCAAAGGTGAGGAAATGGAGGGTGGTCTGGGATTGGGACTGGGATCCAGTGGCTTTTCCATTGGGGTCAGCGCGTGCGGCAGACGTTGCTGCCATTAATCCATCCTTCCACACACACACACACAGACAGGCACAAGTTCATAACGCGAATATAAAAACGCTGCAGGATATCGCTACAACAGACAATTTCCGGGCAACTTAAACTTGAAGACGTCCCCCAGATCCCCCGTCCACGCATCCGGTTTTGTTTGCCAAGTTTCTGCTTCGCTGAATTTCAATGCTCATGGTCAGAGCCAGAAACAGACCAGAATCGGCTCCAAAAGCAGTCCAGCAGCAGCCTGCCTATATACTACATATACAACCATCCACCTCCGCCTCATCATCATTCTCCTCCAGGGACACCGATGGAGACTTCTCCAAAAAAAAGAAGAAAAAATAGAGAAGAAAAATTAAATTATTAAAACATCACCGGATGTCCATTGAGTAAAGAACCAGAAGGCTCAAAGGAATCTGTCGCAGCTGCTAACGAAGTTGTCCAGCGGAATGGCACCGTCTTGCCAACTTGGCATCCCAAGTGGCCAAGTGCAAAAGCCGTGGAAAGGCGGTACAAGTGAAAATTGCTAGTCAAGCATAATTTCCGGTCTCGGGATAAGGATCGAACAATCGACTAGAGATCCGGCCGAGTGTTTGGTGTTTTGAATATCAACTGAACAATAGGAAATTACTTAACTGATCTCTCTAAAAATTAAATGGGATAACTAATATTAAAGTTAACTACACTATATTTGCAAATATTGCTTATTGCATGGAAAATAAAAGTATGCAAAGTTTATTCCAGATATCTTCTCAGTTCGAAATGCATAGACTTAAGTCCATGGGATAATTTGCATAACCTGCACCGGTTGAAATATTTAAATAATTTATATGGTAGTGCAGCATTGATAACGGGCCAATAATAAATACGCAGAATGGGTAAACAGTTTGCTGAGTGGAAATGCAGCAGCCGCAACGACTTTTCGGCGGCAACAGATTGTTCCGGCGTTTATTGCAGTCCCAGCTTTCCTTCCAGGTATGAGGTCAGATATGCCGAGCAAATATGCCATTGCATATATGTATATACATATATGTATATACATATATGTATATATACATATGTATGTTTCTTATCCTGCAACTCGGCGGTGGCTGAGAAAACACAGATGGGACAAGCCCACACACTTAGCCCGATGGCAACCATTTTGCCTGGATTATGGTATCTGCAGAAGGCACCCGTACAGTGTGGCATCGCTATTAGCAATGACATACCATTTTACTCGTAGCTTATGTACTTTTCAAAGAAAGATTTTCATATTCAATATTGTCAGCCTTAATTATAAAGTCTTAATATATGGCTAAGAACTATACAAATTTAAAATGTAATGCAAGCTTAAATATATGCTGATACCTTAATTAACACTCCCACACACAAATCCCAGATACTATTCCAAGAAAGTCTCCTTAACGTTTAAATTACTTATTTATTCATTTTCCCGCATCAGACTGAAGTTGCGCAAATAAGTATGCTATGGAAATGCAACTCTCGTCAATGATTCCAAACGGCATGTCCTTTGTTTACGTAACATAGCCGCAAACACAGGGACAGATCGCACACCAGCACAAATATCTTGTGAGCACATTTCGCATCTTTTCTTTGGGAGTTATGTAAACTTTGTTGCGAAAGACAAGGGCCGGGCCATGCGTACAAGTCTGGCCAAGTGAACAGGTAACTATTAAATAGCCTATCATCCCGCTCATACACATGACATAGTTGTGTGCATAAGCGGCAGGACATGTGTGAAGGGGAATCCTTTTTCGTTTGGGGCAGGAGTGCAATAAAGAAATGACAACGGCAGAAGAACAGTAAAAGCTCTTTGTATGCAAATGCAACTCATGTTGGATCTGGATCCACTTGCAAATCCCCCGCTCCTGCCTCAGAGCTACCTGCCCGCCCCTCAAATACTCCATTGCTTTTCCGATGCAGTTCTATGCTGATTTTTTCCCGCCACTCGAGTGCTCGAGGACGCGAGCCAGACCACTCCAGCTGGATGACCACAGGAATTAAATGAAATCTTCTTTATGTTTCGCCCGAAGCCTACGGATAAGTGCCCTCGAGGCACCCAAAGGCTCTGCATGTATGTGTTGCTATTGTTTGCTTACTGATTTCCAGAATTTATTGTTATTTGTTTTATTTATAGTTTTCCTTCAATATTCTCGCTTAAAAGGCAATGTGGTGCGAAAAATACAATGAAATATAAGCAAAGTTTGGCCCAAAACAAAAACTTTATAACGGCGTAAAAAGTATGCGAACGGGCAACGGCTTAAATGGTAATATTTATCTTGAAAGGATGTTTTGGTTTTATGCTCATTAAATTTATTTTAAAATTAAAGTATTTGACTTATTAATGCTTTCCCAAAAACAGTGTTTAAGCTACACTTTAATATTTATCAAACTCCTTTAGAGACTTTATAAGAAAACAAAATAATTAGACAATAAACAAAGCCCAAAAGTTATTCGAAGAGAAATAATTAATAATTAATTAATAAATAAAATATGCTTAAAATTATCACCAATTTTATACGCCTTACATTTTGATTTTCTAAGTTAAACAAAAACACTCTTAGGGTATAAAAGTGTTGTAACTTTGCGAACTGATATTTAAAGACACATTGGTAGTTTTAAGGAATATTCTAGCCTTTCCACCTGCCTCTGGACAACACATACATACTCGGTACACACATAGACAGTTATGCCTGTGTGTGGGTGTGTGTTTGTCCTGGCACTTGGCCGCTCCTTATGGCTGATTTATGCGCTGCAAGTGCAGCGGCAAGCAAAAGTGCTGCCAGCTTCAAGGTACTCGCAAAGGATGCTCGCAAAAGTGGCGGGCCACTCCCCTTCTCTTTTTTTTTTGGTTTTGTGGCCGCAGCCTAAGTGGTTTATACTCGGCGAGATTTTACCCGAAATACCTATAAATTTTAACTCGTTCGTTGTCTAAGTGGGCAAATACACGTTCGCATTCTCATTCGCATCCGCATCTGCAGCCACATCCACATCGACATTTGGCATTTCCTCCCCACAGAACATCCTCCGCCTTTGCCTTTTGCTACAACTTGCAGCACTTGTGAAAAGTTTGCGAAATTGTTGTCTAAAAAGTTTCTCCTGCGGTTTTATGTATTTTCTTCTTTTTTCCATCTTTGCGTCTGGTTTTGCGTTAAGCTTAACGCACAAATTATTTGCTCAAGTTGGCCCTGCTGCACTTTTTAGCCCAAACGCAAAGGAAAAAGAAAGGAAAAGGTTAAAGGCCCAAGGTGTACTAAAATATTTAGAGGCAGACTCCCTGGAACAGAAAAAAAAACACCAACCTTTTAAATGAATTGGGAATTGTGTTTAACCGAAAATGCTGGATTAATTTATGCGCCATCAAAAAGGGAATCTGCCGTCCCAGTGCGGTTTGGGTCGTAAAAAGGAGAACTGGACTGGTCTGGACTGGACTGGAAAAAAAAAGTTGGCCACATAATCCCTTGTAATTATGCCCAAATCGCTTAATTTTGCAAATCCACCGCGATAATTAACTAAAAGTGTCATTAAGTTTTAAGCAGAAATAAGCAACAATGTGCGACTCGTGTTGGGACTTGAACTCGGTGAAGGAAGGACTCGATGGCCGTGGATGTGGCTATGGCGATGACGATGGCGACTTTGTCAACAATAACAAGCAACGTAATTACGCTCGATCCAAGACTGGACCCAAAGCCGGCGCGAAAACAAAAGCAGGCGACTCTGGGACAGAAAGCGAAGGAGAAAGCAAAACAAAAAGGATGCGGCCAAAGCCTCGAACAATGCCGAAAGGCGACAAGGATGGTTGAAGCGAAAGCAGTAGCAAGTGTGTCCCAAATTCTGTCCCGACCTTGAAATATCCTAGATTTGAATTAAATTTATATTTTGAATCTATATTTAACGAATGATATACCACATTTATTTATATATAAACTTTAATCTCTACTTTCTAAAAATATTTAAAAACGTATATATAACTTCCTTATTTTCGAAAGAAGAATGCATTCATGTCTTAAGAATATTAATCACAACTTAATTGGATTTTTGAATGTTATGTGTGATGATGATAACATATATATTAGAATTAGTAGCTGACGTTAATTAAGCAATATTTAAATGGCGTTTGTAAATAGTGATAGATAGATGGGTACCCTATTTTCAAAGAAATGCTACCACTGGCAGAAATTCCCTGTAGGACTCCAACACACCCGTTAATTCTTTAAGTACCTGGCAAAGAAGAGAGGGCGGGTCGGGACGACTTACACTAAACATCCATTTGGGTATTAGCCGGCGAGGCGGAAGCCGCACAAAGCGTGCCACCATTTGCGCCCAGATGGGATGCACTGCCGAGAATCCGCAGGATGCAGGACACCGAATGGTGGACTCTGGATACTGGACGTAGTGCAGGCGGAGTGGACCGATGACCACGCTAAGTGCAGGTTTACACAGGCCAATGATTGTGCGCCCGGCGATTTCGTCCGCGATCCTTATTACAGACCGCGCTAATTCCCATTTGAGATTGTCGCCCCTGCTCGGTCGGAGTCTTTCTTCGTCCTCGTCCCTCGTCCTGGCTGGAAAAGCGCAGTGGGAAATTGTGGGACGGTTGGCTATTCCCACGAGGAATAGGAGAAGCAAAAGCGGAAGCTGGGAACAGCCAAACAAGGAAGCAAAATGAGCGGGTGAAAAAATAGCTTGAATTGCCGTCTCTGTTTGTCGTCCTGTCGGATTTCTGCAACAGGGTTCGAAACGGGGTTGCGGATGCAAACATGGGAAGCAATCAACTGGATTTTACAGGGCATTGAAAGACACACTACCCGAGGCACGTATCAACGAATCAACAAAAGATACATTGGATAAAATACACACTCAACAGATGTCTAACTTTGGTAGAGATGACGTAAATAGTAATCTCTCAGCATTTACTAAAACCCCTTAATTTTGTTTAAATGAGTTCAATAAATATTACTATAATAATTGTCATAAAATTAAATGGATTTAAAAATGTAAGAAAAATATAATAAACAATTCAGAACTTATCAAGCCCAAGGAATTGTAAGAGTTTTGAGTAAGTACCAAGAGAGAGTGCATTCGAGAGCTGCATTAACCGACAAATAAAACTCGCATTTAGTAAAACATTTACGACTTTCTTCTCCCAAGGCCCAGCTTGCTCCATTGCCATGGATACTTTGCAGCACTTTCGGGACAGCTTAGGGAAGCCATTAAACTTACTTAAAGCATTTCAAAAGCTAACAAACGTCAACGTCACTCGCAGCAGTCGGAGAACGACCAGAGTCGAAGAATCCAAGACGAGAGTCCAAGACTCCAAGTCCAAGTCGGAGCTGTCAGAGTAGAGCAACAGTGGCAAGGAAATGCACGGCAAAAGGACTGTAAATAAGTAACAAGGATATCCAATTATTCCTTCACCACAGCCCACTGGCTGGCAAAGTGGCTATAGCCCAGAGTGCTGGAGGCAGGATCACCAGTACACAACCCTGAGTACCGAGTGCCGAGGACATAAGTACATAAATGCCCCTGCCTTCAACGGGCACTAACGATTAAAATGCCGGGGTCCTGGCCCAAAGGCTTTCATAAATTTGCACATAATAAAACGAAATCTTTGCCTAAACTTGGCCTATTAATGTTGGTACACCACACCACACACACACGCACTCCAACCCGCACTCGCACTCATACTCACACATGTGGGATTATCCTGCGAGGGACAGAAAAGGGACACAGGCAGACAGACAAAGTTTATATTCAATTCCCAGGCTAAAATGCGAAAATGCCTAGAAATCCATTTACGTAAATTCTCTATTTAGCATGCATTCGGGGCATTTTCATTGTTTTTTATACTCTTTATTCGGCCTTTCCCCCGCCGTCATCAAATTTCAAAGCCGGGCTGTAGTTTATTTTGATGGGTTTTCACTCTGGCACCCGGCTTGCTCCTTTGGCTGACCCATTTTGTGTGTCCTGCGGCACTGTCTTCGGTTGCAGCCCCATCGCTTCCATTTTTTTTTTTTTTTTTTTTTTTTATTTTCGGTTCTGTGTGTGTGCCGAATATTATCGAATTTCGATTGTCTTAGGGGACCCGAGAGTTTGGGTCGAAAGGAGTCAAGGAAGTAGACGAAGGAAAACGAAATTATGCGCATTGAGTTGTTGGCCAGACCCAAAGCAAAGATGATGCTCACATATATAACCATATACACATATCCGTAGATATAAATATAGATATATACGCAGCTCGTGTGGGTGTTTGCAGATTTGTTTATAGCTTTGCATAAAAACAATGCCCCAAACCTGAGTCCCCAGCCTCAGTAGCTTGTGGCTTTCGTACTGTTACCATATCAATATCAGCATGGGAAAGGCTAACGAATTTCCGGAAATTTATTTCTAGAGGATTAAAGTTTTACTCTCATGCAAGTCGAATCCGTTGCGAAGTGCTTCCTACATTGGCTTTGGGGTCATTACTTGACTTCTTGTCCCAAAGTTTACCAACAACTTGAAGTCAGCTTAAAACTTGAAAGCAGCCCCTGCACACATTTATGGATAAGTGGTCCGTGTGTGAGTGTGTGTGTGTGTGTGTTTAAAAGGAGTGTTTGCCACTGTAACTATGTCATTGCGGTTTCCTTAATTCATTTTGTTTGTAGGCGCCGCGACATTGTCACTGTCATCGTCATCCTCGTCGCCACCGTCATTGTTAGTGGAAACCGCAGTCCGCTGATTGCACAGACACAGCCAGCAAAACAGGCGGGGAATAAGGCAACGAACAGAGAGAGAGACAAAAACATAGCCAGAGAAAGAGATAGAAACACAGCTGGAGGGGACACACTTGAAAAAAGTTGATACAAGTCCAAGCATATGATAAATAGTTGTAATTTATAATAAAAGGAAATGCTTATTTACTTAGTAATATATATAAATCACACATCAAATTAAAATTGTAGTAAATTGCCAGACTTGCAGCTTTAATTTCTAAGATCCCTAACTCAGAATTAAGAATTTTTAAAGTAGAAAACTTTTTTCAAGTGCACAAAGTGTAGAGCCCGTTGAGAAGCCTTCTACAGCTGTTGTTCCCATCGTTGTTTTTAGTTGAATGGCAGCGCTAAGCGGATTAACGCTGTTATTTTAAGTTCAACAAACGAAACGAAGAATAAATTAATGAGTTTTCACTGTGGTCGAGCAGACGGCGTTCGGCCCACCAAATGGGTTTAACAACAGAAAGCCAAAAGCCCAAACACACACACTACAGAGGGGGAACACTGTGAGGTCCTGGGAGGTCTTCTTTCCATGTCGAAATGTGGGTCCACCGACCGACCCACCAAGTCACAGCCATTAAGCGCACTCACCAAACACTGTAATTTGTACCCTGTCTAAAAGATATATCCGACTAAGTACCATATTTAGTTCTTAATCTTGTTGAAGTTTTTCAGTTCCTAATTATTTATAAATACTAATAAAAA
Source organism: Drosophila serrata (assembly GCF_035046125.1). Classification (NCBI taxonomy): domain Eukaryota; kingdom Metazoa; phylum Arthropoda; class Insecta; order Diptera; family Drosophilidae; genus Drosophila; species Drosophila serrata. The sequence goes on along the minus strand of NW_028256928.1, from coordinate 1,468,271 downwards.
TTTCGCTAAGTACAACTAAAACTTTAAAATTCCTTTGCCATAAAGAGAATATAAAATATCCTTCACAAAATGCTCACCTGACTTCTCCTTCGAGCCAGTATGTGTGCAAGTCCTTCGTTTTTCGCTGTTTGTATTTGTTATTGTTATATACTCTTGGTATTGATTGTTAAATTGTGTGTGGGTATGGCTATGTGCCGGACAGTGAAATTGTAATTAGTTCAAAATTTATGCGGACCCGCTTCCGCATTTTTTCCCACCGAGGATCACGTCCGTGCCGAGTTTTATTTTTTATGTACGCGCTGTTAGCCACGTTCAGGCAATTATTATTTGTGTGTATGAGTATCTTTTTGTTTTCATTCTGTTTTCTTCCTTTTGCTTCTCGTTTTCCCTTCGTTTTATGAAAATTCTATGAATTTCCAATCCCAAATCGGATTATGGCATTAGCCGGACTCAGTGTGCTCGGAGAAAAAAAATCCGGAATGGCAAGAGCAACCAAATAAAATAAAACTGAAGGTCGATGGAATACCGAATTGTGGCGGCAAAGCACCGACAATGACTCGGACTTTTATCATAATGATATGCTGTTAAGCTGGCAACGAAAAGATACACAAAGCCATTTTAACCCAGTTCGGTGTCAAGTTCGTGTCCGTAAAAATCGAGAAAGAGTTGCATAATTGAGCTTCGATGCAATTAAGCAGTTTCCGACAAGCTGCCATCCAATAATTCTACCCAGAACCAGACTGTCCTCCTTTTGCAGCCCCTCCACGAACCCCACTTTGCACCGTACAGAGTCCTGGCAGGACTTGCATCCGCCAGTGCATCCGCTGCGAGCTTTGACGAGCACAGCCAAGCGGATAATGGAAAGCGCTTCAAGTCCTTCTCCGCCTTTGATGGCTCCTGACTTTGAGCTGCGACCGGCTCTTAGAGCCAAGTTGCCCTGACGTTTTTGTATCGCATTGCAGAATTTGCCACAAAATTGCTGGTAATTAGCAAAAGTTCTCAATGCATTTAATTGATTCGAGAAGTCCTTGTCGGTTGGCAAGCAAAATTGATAATTATGGGATTAAATAGCGAGACCTTGGGTTTAGTGATAGTAGAGTAAAAGTTTGTAAATCAACCGGATATATTCTTTGTCTAGAGTTTATAATCATTTAGCTAGTTTAACTTATATATGATTAATTAAAAATATAAGCAATTAAATCCGTCAAGCAAACAGATATATTTCACCAACAGTTTTAAAGCTCAAGGCTCCAAAAACAGGCTCAGTTTACCTTTACATTTCAAAGTGCTATCTTCTCTTCGAGGTTCTCCGAAAAAAAAAAAACTTGAACACAAAACACACATTTTCCCCTCCTGCCCTGGAGATAATTGACAAACGCTTTGCCCTTTAACGAGTTTTGTTTGTGTTTCCCTTCTCAATTTGCCACAAAGTAGTTGCCACCGCCCGGAAGATGATACGGTGGGCGGGGTGGCATGTGGGAGGTGAAATTTACTTTAACGAACTCAAATTCCGTGAAGCTTTTGAGTTGGGCAGAAATTAACTCACTCGCTTACACTGTCCACAGAAAGTCAAAGCCAAAAGCCGGTGCAGAGATGCAGCAAAAAAATGCCTGGCTTTGATTCCTTAGCCTCCTGGAATCTCCTCTTCCTGGACTCTCCTGCTCCTGCTGCGTCCCTTCCTTTCGATTCGTTTTTGTTTCTCCTGTTTTATCTTCGTCTCCTTTCAGGGCATTCATTATGCCCCGCCCTTTGGCCCCTCGATTCGCCTTCATTTATCACAGTTTGTGCGCATTTGTCGAGCTTCCTTATCCCGAGTGGGTGACCCGGCATCCGCTGCCACTTTGACAGCCCCGAGATCCCCGGGGAGAGGCCGGCCTGAGACACAACGGAGAATTCCCCGGGAACGGGAACGAGAATGAAAACAGGAACGGGACTGAGTTGAGCTAAGTTGTCAAAGAGAAAGCTTGGCGGAAAAATGTCTTTTAATTAGTGTTTAATTGAATTGCAAACTGGAATTTTAATCGAAAATTGCACTGAGCTCGACTGTTCCGCCCCGTTTGCTACCAAAGTTTGCATTGTCCACTGAGCTAAATGGTCTGTTTACTTAGCCAACTCGGTTTGTCTTGCCTTGGCCATTGATAGCCCAAAAGTCACTTGTCGCCATCGCCGAAGATTGTCAACGTACTGCCGTTGTTGAGTGGGTAAGTTTTTCTTTAATGTGTCCTTAGAAATCGATCTCAGTTGTAAGTATAGTTTAAGTAGAGATATTAGTTCACTGTTAAAGTGATTTTCTATAATTCGAATACCTTTTACATTCAAATTTAATTGCTTTACATTGAGGTTGAGCTCTCCTTTAAAATTGAGAGTTAATACCACATGACCAGCCGCCATAATTGATTATAATTACATACATGTACTAATGCAATTCATCAGACGCGCATTGTCCCCGGATCCGCAGGCCCCTCGATTCCGTTCCCAGGACCTGCGGCAGGTCGGCTTTGACGACAATAATGAGCATAATGATGCTGCCAGGCTCCAGGCCATGCGGACGGTATTGGAATGGCGCCGTTAATGCCACAATAAAGACCGCAGCATGGATGCCGATAGCCTGGGGAGCGCTAACTCCGGCTCCGGCTCCGGCTTCGTCTCTGGCTCAGGCTCACGTACAAATTGCATGATTACTATCAAGGATAATTAATGTTGATGCCAGCGAGACTCAAACATGTTGGCCGACGGCAGACTGCTCAACAAAGGGCCAGCTCAGGACTCGGAGTCCCTGGGCCACATGCTGGCCAAGTGCGTTGATATGGGGCTAGGAGCTTGGCAGTTGTCAACTGCAGCAAGTTGATCCTGTTAACCCATCTCCAACTTTAAACGAAACATTAAAACTTGCTCTAACTGGGCTTTGATGTGGAGAGCACGCAGTCTGATTCCCAGGGGGCTTCGAAGCGAGAAGAAGTGCATAAAACTAATTTAACTAAAGCTACCGCTGGCTGTCAGTCATGGAAATCAATTCGCATCACATAATGCCACTGCATAAATGCCAAATCATGGGAAATACGTGTCCTAAATACTGGCAAATTCCAATTGAATCGGGCAAATTAACAGATATGACTGAGCCCGATGACGGTGGGGAGAAATGCGAAAGAGCGCCGCACACAATTCTCAAATTGTTTGGCTTGAATGCCGCACCAAACCGTACGTAATGTAATCAAACGTATTGAAGTTAATGAGCTACTTAACCGACTTCCACTTTCGACCCGGCACTGAATCCCATCCACAATGTGGATATGTGGTATGTGCGGCTGTCGGAGAGCGTATAATTACGGGATGTCTGGAATTGGGTCGAGGGCCCTACGCCGGCCACAAATGCCCGCAGCTAAGGTGAGCTTAGGATTTGATTAACCATCATCACTTTTAACTAATTGAAACAAACAAACTTAAAATATCTCCGCTCTTTTGCGGGTCTTCTCAACTATAAAACGAATACTCATTCTTATAGCAAATGTATTTAATGTTGTTTAAAGAATTGGGAATTTGTATCCTTAAAGTTGATTTTAACCTAGGTCATGTCCGAAAAGTACACGAACCAAAAGCTTACGTTCTGAAGTTTATTATCCTTTTTATTTTATTCAATTTTTTTTTAATTTATAAATGCTTAATGCATAAATTTACAAATATTTGTATAAAGTGATATTAAGGTCGCAACGTACAACTATATGGGTTAAGTCTATAACTTCAGAATGGAATCAAAGTTGACGACGTGAGCCATTAGCTCCAAGTCATACTTAGACGGAAAAACCCATCCCAAGAATTCGATCAAAGTTGGCTGTTTGGTCACAACGGTGGAGTAGTCGTCGAAAGAAATGAATCCATCCTTGTCCAGGTCGAATTTCTTCATGAGAAACTCAATCATGTCCTGTAGGAAAATTGGAATTAAGCCAGATTAAAATTCAAAATCCTATGGTTTCGCTTACCGCCTTGAGCTCATTTATTTCATCTTCATCATCGCCTTCAAAGAACTTGTCGCAGGCAACGCCAACTTGCTCGCGATCAATGACTCCGGTGCCCTTAGTGTCGTATACCTATTGAATAGATCGTAGGATATCCGATTCGATGCCTATTAAACTATTTCCACTCACTTCAAAGGCAAAGCGCATGCGCACATTGATGTCATCCGTTGTATAGAGATCGAAAAGCTGAACCCAGGACTGGGGACCCACAAACGTGAAGTCCTTTGTGAGGGCCAACATACTACGCTCGATGACCTGGATATCGGACACGCCAAAGAAGACCAGGTATATCGTATAGAACTGTCTCTTCTGCATCAGTTTGGCCGAGGGTCCTAGCAACTTTACGAACTTGTAATAAACGAGTACCAGACATGTGATATCCGCGAGCGACATATTGGAATTGCCTGCTATCTCCTTGATTAAGCTGCTATAACGGGCGACAAAACGACTGTTCTCCATGTTGCTGAGGGTCAAATCAAGATGTTCCATTGTTCTATTTCTTTTTTCTCTACTTCTGGAGAGTCCTTCAGGTATATTAAGATGTTTAACGTTCAGTCTGGATTAACTGAAACCTTTTTATTCCAAAATTATAAAGGTTAGATTGTTTGTTTTTAATGTTTAATATTGTGATGTGCCTTCCACCAGTTGGGGATATATAATATAAGATATTTCTCTGAGCCTACTTTACTTTGATTGCAAATATATAGTTACCTAAACTCAAAAATCATGCATAACGTTTACAAGATTATCTTTAATTTTTCTTAAAATTTTGAGCGAAATTAAATTATTCCAAATACTTCTTCGCCGCAATTCGTCTTGCTTAACAAATTTCTGTCGTAAGTCTCTTCCAAATACCAAATGCAAAATGTATCAATCAAAACTCTATACCAAAATCCAGCCCAACTCGCTTGTAAATCCGCCAACACTTGGCGATGTCAACTTTGGAGACATTAAGGAGCATGAATCCTTGCCGTTCCTTTCCTTATGTATTTTCTTTTTTTTTTGCCTTCCTTGCCTTTCGTTTTATTGTTATTATGCCGTGTCGAGCGGTTGAGCCGCCTCCGCTTTTCTTTGGTATTTGGGAGAGGGAGGGCGTGGCATGTGTGTGTGGCATACAATTACACAACAGTGGGAGGAGCAGGAGGAGATTCCGAACATTTGTTACCCCAAAGAAAATGGCTACACAGCCATTTCCGCCGAATTTCCACATGGAAGGCTTTACACCCATCTCGGCGCTTTTGTTTGGATTATTATATTCGCGTTTCTCATGCGCACAGCTTTCAGTTTGAGCCATTCATTCTGCCCGTTCTGTTCTGTTCTGTTCCAGCCTTTGTGTGCAGCCGGGTTTGTTTCAAATATTTATTTGAAATGGGGGACAGATGTAGTCCGTGTAGCGCTGCTGATGTATTTTTTATGTCGCGGCGTTGTTTTTATTGCTTTTAAATTGCGCTCGTTACATTCCCGAGGCGTCTGAAGTTCCCGCTTCCGACTCACCCAATCTATTTGCAATTTGTCTCGTGGAGCTCGGGTTTAAGTAGGCCTGTGCCCCACGTTAATCACTTTAGGCACCCCATTCGACTCACGAAACACTCGCCACACACTCGCAACACCCACGCCACACAAGCACAAACACTCAACACATTAACTTTAAAATAAAAAATATTAATTTTGTTATTTTAATTAAATAAGACTGCTACAATGAATCGCATTGACCTTACCATGGATGACATGGCCAACACCAAGTTCCTTACGCTGTACAGTAGCCTGATCAAGAACTTGACCACCGCCTCGGGCTTCTCCTCCAACGAGGTGCTCTGCCTGTTGATCGTGTTCTACAAGTATGCCCTCAATAACAACGCCCGGGTGATGTCCACGTACCAGCTCTACAACTTGTTCCTTGTCACCTTTGGGATCGTTGACGTGGCCATCATCGACCGCATTTCGATGAACATCACGCAGGACGGCCGATTCGTTACGCCAGAGTCATGGATGAGGCTGTTCTCCGTGTTTTTCACCGGAAATTTGCATGAACGAATAAAATTTGCATATAATGTGAGTACACCGCCATCTAGCAACTTTTTATTATTATTATTCTTTTTGTTATAAGGTGTACACCAGCGCTGGTACATTGGCATTAAATCGTGAGGTGGTAGGCTTGGCTATTGAAAAATTCTTCTATGGCGACGATGACGACGAGATCCTCGAACTCCGAGCGGTGAGTAGAGTATAACAAGAGATGGAATCGTATAATCTGCTCTGATTCTGTGCAGGATATGTGCGAATTTCTATTTCGAAAATTCGACACGGATAAGGATGGCGTTATATGTTTTGACGAATACGCCGAAATTGTTCAAAGGCAGCCAGGACTATTGGAGTTTTTAGGTAAAGTCTTTCCCGATGAAAGTGACAAAACACTAGTCGCCTACTGTCATAACTTGGAGTCATGGTTCCCGCCGGGGAAAGATATTTAAATAAAATGGTATTCTTTGTAGGAAAACTAGCGTGAATTTTGAAATAATTTACAATTTTCAACCGGCTTAGAAAGTGTTGAACAAAATAGCACAAGTGTTGAAAATTGGCGCTTAGGGAGCTAAAAGTCGGCTTACAATAAAGTCATTTTCCATTAAGTACACACTGGGAAAAGTTGAAATTGCCTTCGCAGACTGTGAATGCCTCTGCGGGCTCTTCTGTTCTGTTCTGTTGCTCTCTGTTTTTTTGGCAGAAATCTGTGTCTTGTCTTCGTGTTCCACTACAACTCTTTCTGAATTGTTGAGGATGTTGCCAGGCTGCGAAGGCGGTACGGGCACGCTGCAGCTTTCATTTTGTCTATTTTGCGGCTTTGTTCAGCAATTAAATTTGCGCAACACATGCGGGCACCGGCGGCAAACGAGGCAAACACACACAGACCCAGCGAAATTCTAATTAAGTTCCCGCAAAAATTATGTGCCTGAAGGACGGAGATAAAAAACAATTGGATATCATACATTGGTTGGTAAAATGTTTTCATTTATGGTGCTAACATATTTTCATTTCCCTCAAACTAAATAAACATTGAAAAAATAGTTAAATATCACAAAAATGATTATGTTATTCTGGTAACACTGTATAAAATTGTAAGTTTTCCTCTTTCTGCTATATGTTTTTAATATAGCATATTGTGGCAATTACTTTTTCCGACACACTGAAAAGAAAAGAAATGAACAATTGTAGTATATATACTTCGATCATCATCGAAACCAAGATACCTTAAGATCTCCACTATTCCTTTATCAAATTGCTTCAAGATGAAGCTCTGAATTTTCCTCAGATTTTGTTTATCTATAACATCAATACCAATTGCAAAGTCCTTATTAATAATAATTATTTTATCAATTGTAACTTATGTAGTTCGTCAGTGTCCTGTTGTTTTCTAACTCTAACTTGGTAAGCCACAGATTTGTATCAATCTATAAATCTATACCCTGCGTGCAACGGGGCGTATGAGTAACAAAATCGAAAGTGGTAAACCAAAACTTGGCCCTTCAATTCAGTGGGGCAATCGGCGAGATGTGAGGATTCGGATTTGGTGACCCAGAGTCATTGACACGCCTCGTTTTCGGGGGCATTGGCTGGGCATTTAATTCAGCGCGTGACTTTCAGATCCAGACATTGGTGGCCAGCCCCCCGTCCCTCGAAAGCTGGATTCGAAAAATGGAAAAAGGGATCTGAAAAGGCTCAGCAAAATGCATGAAAAGTGACCGCGGCATCCAGCTGGCAGCTCCCCCGCTCCTCTCTCGCTTTTTTCCCCCTCACAGAGTTCAGAGTTCGTCACGACTTTGCCACTTTGCTGTAAAAGGGTCCTTGGTTTGTTGTCCTTTTTTTCAGCATTAACACGCGGCCTCCTGTTGCATTTCGGTTAAAATGCTGAGGACCCCAGCAGGAGGCGTCGCACCCTTGGGTCGGTTCCCGTTTTTTTCGCTCGCTTTCATGCCTCGAGTGTGTTCTCACCGAAAAACAATGCCATAGAGCAAAAACGCAAAAGGGCAGCAACAAATTGGAAAAAATAAACATGCTGCCCACATTTGTATTCCTGAACGATGTATCCTGCTGTTATCCTTTCGCGTTCGTCAGTCCATTTATCGCAGCCAAACTTTTGACTGGCAACAACGGTTTGGCTTCCTCTGCAATTCTCCTTACTTTTTTTTCCATTTTTCAGCCTTTTTCGCCGACTGCAGTAAATCTTGTGGTGCAACCGGTTGGAATTTTTATGAAGTTATGCCACAAACTCGGCTGCATGCCACCCCACGTCCGCCTGCTCAGTGCATTAACACATGCCAGATGAAAATGTGAATTTTCCACACGAAATGACCGCCACGAATGCTGGCAGGAATTGGCGAGAATTCGCGGAAAAAGGATACACTTTTTAGCATCGGAATGGCTGCTGTCACTCGGGCGTATACGTAACAAATGAGATTAACCACCGCTTTATTAAAGTCACAACCATTCACTTTGCCTTTGAAGTGAATGCAGCTTTAAAAGCTTAATAAGCTGATTTGGAACCGGTTTCATAAAGAGTAAATAGGTTCCATAAAAGAGGTTCAAGCTTATGTTGTAATCTCAATCCAAGAGGGGAATTAAAATCACCAACTTCGATCCCTTTCATCGCATAAGGAACTGCCTTTGTATTCTATTTTACATTAGGCAATTGGAAATGAAAACAAACAATTCGAACAGAAAGATAAAAATCATAATGCAAACAAATTGCCTTTTTAGGATTCAAAGTGCCGACAGAGGCGAGGTCTAATGCGTTTATGCCTCGGGCAAATCTGCGCACTCAAAGGAAACGCAGATGAAAAGCCTGGGGAGTGGCGGGGTGCCAAATGCGCATTTTGCCTTTGCTTTTTACGATAACGATAACAATGATAATAATAATCCGATTCGCATAACATCAGGCAATGGAAAGGGCGGAGACGAGGCAGAAGTATCTTTCGACCTGGAATCGGTTTGATTGTCACATTGTCATCATCTGCATATTAAGTACAAGTGATTACACCCTGGCTCTCGGAAGAAGATTCCCAGGTACGGATACAGGTGAGCACATGTCCTCGGCGGCACGATGATGTGTGCTGCATTGAAAATTTGGCATTTAGATCTAACCAAGCGGAGGGAATAAGAAAAACTCCGAGCACATTGCGCGCACGGCACACAAAGGAACAGCATCTACGAGATACATATGTATCTTTTGTTAACGAGCACGAATCGGAGCAAATGTAAATGTTTTCCAATGTGTTTTGGAAAAAGGACAGATAGGGGGGGGGGGATCGGGATTCCAACACGTTTGACACAGCAGCCAGCAGAGAAATCAAATCAAATCGAATCGGCTTTCGGGTGAGAAAGGAAATCGGAAACGGAATCCATTTCAGGCACGTGAAGTCGTTTGATTATCCTGGTTTTTGTGCTAATGATAAAGCGGTACGTCTTTAAGAAAACACAACTCTATTGTTGTGCTGAATTGTATAAACATAGTTCATAATCTCTCACGTGGCACTGGAGGGGAAAAACTCATTTGGAGCAACACAAGCCTCAATTAAGTATGACCAACTTCCACAAATGACTGTATAGCGCAGAACTCGAACTGGGGCTTCTATCCATACAGTTGAGGTTGAGGTATTAGAAATGAAAATGAACGATTATTTCCCCTTATTTTCTAAATAGAAAAGAGTCATAATTATTTAATATAAGCAAACATAAACTCCTTTAAATACCTTTGAAAATACATTAATTCGTTTTCTTGAATCAAAAACACTGAGGAGCAAAAATAAATATACTTAACTTCTTATAAGTACTTGATGCCATTTGTTTTCATTTTGCGAACGCAACTCCATTGCAATTATTTCCACCTCGACTGTTTGTACACAGTTTCGTTTTCTTTGTCTTCGGCCCGGAATTAAAACTAAGCACTTTGGAGCACACAACTGGCATAAACAAAAGTCAGACAATTGCGAGTGCAGCAGCAGGAGGAGGAGACCGGAGGGGGGAAAGAAAAAGGAAAATGCAGGGGAGAACCGAATGCAGCAAATGCTGCAGACCGCCTTTGGCTGCAGAAAACTCTCGTACTTGAAAAATCGTAAAATTGAAATTATAATTGCCACTGCAACCGATCCGAGGCGCTTCGTCCGTGGCTGTCTGCCGGCAAAGATGCTCTAATTACGCTCCTAACTGGCTGGAATCATTAAAACGCTTGTCAAATAATAATTGCTCGCAAACAATTCATTTCAGCAGTGCCCTCGGGTTTCCGGTATTTTCAAGTATCCGCTGAAGGCGGCAGCAACTCAGAACTCTTTGGAAAACTCCCAAGAGCTGGTACTCCTAACCGACTTCAGCTGGCAGGAGATGGCATGCCGGATGTTGTGACAGGGCCAAAAATATTTTCACATAAAGATAAAGTCCTGCGGCTCTCTTAGTAGTGCTCCAAATAGCACTATTTTTTTCTGTGATCCGAAATGGATTCGGTCAGTTATCCTACTTCGCTTTTGTGCGCTGACATTTTTGCTAAATATTCAAAAAGTTTGCCCGCTTTGGTCTCTCAATCTTTTTTATTTTTGTTGTCTGAATGTCAAGCAGATTTTTATACCATATCCTGCACACGGTACTTTTTGAGAGCACAAATCAGGCTGATGGCTTTTCTGTTTTCCGTTCGATAGTTTTGTCCGACAGAAGCACACGTTGCCAGGACACCTCGACAGTTGTTAGCCCCAGGTTTTGTTTCCCACCGCGTTACGCAGTGAAATCCACACAGAGTACGTAATGGAATGCGAATTTAATCTGTGACAGGAAAGCCCTGCTCAACGTTCAATAGTGGCTGTGAGCGAGGGCGACAAGCTCGACTTTAAATTCATGTAAATTTAGCCTTTGATGCTTTCTTTCTAAATTAATTGGGGAACAAGACCTGATTAAAAACGTAAAAAATGGGGTTTCAGTGAAATTCATTTGATAAAATCGTATTCAAAGAAATATCTTTCTTTAAAGTTTAATTTAAATTTAATACAAGATTCCTGAATGGTCTTAATAACTTTTCTCCAGATATTGAAATGAGGTTTCTAATTCCAAATTAATTCTCCAAGATCTCAGCATGGAATGTTATTTTCTGTTAAGCTTTTAATGGCAAATCAAGCAAATATATATCCTTAAGTGCCTAAGTTGCACACTATCCATAAAATGAAGTTGTTTCGTGCAACAAATACTATTTTGTTGAGCCATTTTAACATGGTAATATCTTTTAGTAGACCGCCTCCTCATGTGCGGCCATTTATTTCACATTTTGGAGTTATCGGAAATGCAGCAACACTTCAGATTTCAAATTATTTTTAAGTACCCGAGGACTGTAAATTGCACAAAAGCCAATTCTCGGCATTAGGAAATTGTTTTGTAATGCAACCAATGTGTGTGTGTGTGTTTTGCGCAGCAACAGCGATAAGAAATCCCAAATAGACAAACGTAAATGTGGCCTCCTCTACGAGTTCCAAGCTTGTGTGTTTATTCCTGGTTCAATTCTCATGCATTCAAGCAACTCCAAAACCTTGGAAGCACTGAGAGAAAAAAAGAAAATGTTTATTTAATAAATACAACATTTACTTCAAATGGAACTATATTAAAATGGGTTTCTGCTTCTCCTGTATTCTTTATATTTTAATGATCATTGATGATTTCAAAATACAGAATTGATTTTATTATTAAGGTTTTACCAACTAAAAACAATGCGTTTTCTTTCACTGAACAAAAGCCGGGTGGAGGCGCTGTGGGAACATGAACCGAAGTGTTTGTTGCATGCAACTGATTGCAAAGGATTTTATGGCTGCTGCTGCAGTTCCCCGTCCCTCGTCCATGGCCCTTCGTCCTGTGCCCTTCCGCTCGCTGGCCTCTTTGGCATGGCGATGCAAAAATCCACAACAGCAGCAGCTGCCGATCGCAGCAGCAGCAGCAGCAGTAGAAGGAGCAGCAACGATGCAATGCTTAAGTGCTGCAGTTGCCAAGAGAAAGGGATAGAAATGTGAATGGGGGGGGGGGGCTGAATTGGAAAAGGGTGAAATGTCTGCTCCTGCTTCCTTGTTGCCACAGAAGGTGTCGCTGCACTGCCACTGGCGCGCTGTTGTGGCAAAACACGAGCCCGCATCAGCAGCAGCTGCAGCAATGCCAGTTGCAGCACGGCACAGGAGCAACAGCTACAGCAGCAAACGGCAGTAAAATGTCGACATCAGCATTACATGCGAGAATTGCTCGACTGCGGATTTGCAGTTTAATGGCAACCTGGTACCCTGCAGCCCTGCAGCCCGGCGATAGGGAGATCCCTTCAATCGGCAGGCAATCGGTGACGGAAATATGCTGCGGTGCCGTGTGATGCGGTTGCCATCCTGTCAATTCGGTTCGAACTCTGCCCTCTCACCTCCGTGATTAGCTAGCTGGAAGGTGGGAGCCGAACCAAGGTGGCATTTTCCACACTTCAAACTGCGGGGGGTGGACTCTCACGATTTCAAAACAGCTCCGTCCCCGTGATGCTCAGTTGAGGCTTTGCCAAAATAATTTGAAGCGGCATTTAACCGCCGCTCAAAGCCACACTGTCAGCGGCATAATGCGCGGGTAATTGCTTTGGGCCATCAACTACAGCGCAACCACATTCAATGGAATTGAATTCATTCTTTTGTTTTTGGCCCAAAAAAGACCTGCAACGGAAGGGAATTCAAGTTTAACAACAAATATTTTTATAAAGTTTGTTATAGATAGATAAGTATGGGATACAAGCTACAAACAAATATTTAGTTTTTTTTTTTTTTGGGAAAGCACCTTTTGATATAGTTATATACCCTTGCTAATAGAACTTCGATGACTAGGAATCTATACAATATAAATTATATATATTTATGTTAAAAAACAATGAAGTAATCCGGCTTTCATTTCGTTCACCTATACAAGTTATATTTGCAGTTTTACATTCACAGATTTGCTTTTTTGCTCCACATCTAAGGATCGTTTGTATGGCACCTATATGATATAGTCGTCCGATTTTCATAAAATTTGGCACAAAATTGTAGAATAATATGAAATGGCTCAATCTCAAATTTGATGAAAATCTTCTGAAAACTGAAAACGTTATAATTTTTAATTGTATTAATTTCTCGATCGTTCCTATGGGAGCTATATGATACAAAAGTCAGATTTTCATGAAATTTTACACAAAATTGTAGAATAATATGAAATGGCTATATCTAAAATTTAATAAAAATCTGCTGAAAACTGAAAATGTTATAACTTTTTTCGTAAAAATTTTCCGATCATACCTATGACAGCTATATGATATAGTCGTCCGATCTGGCCCGTTCCGACATATATACGAGTGAGAGTATATAGAAGACTAACTACCAAGTTTCATTAAGATAGCTTTAAAACTGAGAGACTAGTTTGCGTAGAAACGGACAGACGGACCCTGCAAGGGTATAAAAAAAGAAGAAGAATTACTTTTTCAAAAATGATATACAAGTCATTGCTTGAAATATGTTAACTTTCTGTTATTTAAAAGCATACCAATTCTTAAAAATTTGCTTTACAAATATAGATCAACTTATTTTAATATATATTTTATATTGAGCAGTTTCGATCATCACCATTGTTTCGTTCTTTGTTTAGTAAGTTGTGCTGAATAAACTATTTTCGGGAGTTAAGTATACTTTAATATAAACAAATAAATGACACCATATCCCCGCTCGTCATGATCATCACGGTTCTTAAAGAGAGCTTGGAAGACTTTTCGAAATCAATAATAAGCTAGTCAACACGGCCAAGGGTATAGTAATTAAACAATAATTTAATATAAACCATATTTCCATGTATCTTGACTTTTGTGGGCCTTGTTTTGGTTTCAATTATGAAGAGATATTTTATTAACGTCTTACCTTAATTAAGAAAACTATAATTTTTATGATTGCCACATCCACTTGATCAAAGTCTATCAACCACCAAGCACTAGACTAATAATTTATATAAAAAAACACACAAAAAGAAGAAGAAGAAAACTAAACTTCCTCTAGCTAGGGCCTTGCTTAAGTATAAGACTTGAGAATCGCAGAGGAGAGCGCTCTATGTACCAAATAGTTAAACAAAGCCTATCTTTCAGTCGAAAGCTTGAAACTTAGTGAAGGAGTCATTTCCGATCCTATTATTCATATATATTCTTGATCAGCATTAGCAGCCGGCTCGATCTAGCCATGGTTGCCACATCCACTTGATAAAAGTCTTCTAATCACCAAGCACTAAATTAGTAATTTATATAAAAGAAGAAGAAGAAAACTAAACTTCCTCTAGCTAGACACTTGCTTAAGTGTAAGACTTGAGAATCGCAGAGGAGAGCGCTCTATGTACCAAATAGTTAAACAAAGCCTATCTTTCAGTCGAAAGCTTGAAACTTAGTGAAGGAGTCATTTCCGAACCTATTATTCATATATGTTCTTGATCAGCATTAACAGCCGAATCGATCTAGCCAGGTCCGGCATAAATTTAATTTTTTCAAAATTTTAAATTTTTATAAGGGGTATCGTTAAAATTGTGAAAAATTGACGAAAATTTGATTTTTTTTAATTTTTTAATTGAGTATGCAGATTTGTTACCCTAATAAAAACTTTTTTGTATATAAAATAAGTTTTTATTATATGATTAGTGTACTTACCTTGATTTGTAGCCAAAGTATACTAAAATAGTAAGAACAATTAAAAACAAGAAAGGAAGTTAACTTCGGCACGCCGAAGTTTATATACCCTTGCAGATAGAACTTCTATGAGTAGGAATCCCTACAATATAAATTATATATATTTATGATAAAAAACAATGAAGTACCACCTCTTTTCATTTCATTCACCTAAACATATTATATTAGCAGTTCACAGATTTGCATTTTTCCTCTACTCTGGTCGGAGGTGCCTCATTCACTGCGTTGCAAAAAAAAATTCTTTTTCCCTAATTACAAAAAAATTGTAATACTACATTTTTGATTTTCTAAAAGTACAATAGTGTTAAAAAAAAAATACGACACAAAACTGGCATAAATGAAATCAACTATTTTTATGACTTTGAACAAAAAAATCGCTTACCATTTCGGTCAAGCTTGTCTGTGTCGTAATGGGATATAAAAATATGCCGAAACGAAGGAACAAAAAACTGAACAAGTTTTCCAATAAAATTAAAAGTTTGGCTGCATGCGCAGATTTCACAGATTTTACAGGATCCATCGAAAGTAGCAAATACAAATACTAACGAAAAATAGAGGAAACTGGATGGAGGAGGGGTCAGAGGGCAGCGCTGCTGGCAAAGTTTTGATTGCCAATAAGGATTTACAGGTGATAATACAGCATAATCTGGCCACGTTCCACGTGCCGTTGTTGGCAGGGCAACATTCTGTTGGAAAATTGTATCTGGCGTTTTGTAGTTACCTTGTGCTCCCCTGGTTTTGGCCCCTCCCTTTGAGAACTACATGCGCGGAAAAGCGGGAAGGGGGAAGGGGGTGGCGGAATGCATTAAAATGGATTTCGAAACTTTAAAACTCAATTTCAATTGCACACAAAAAGTTTTGCGCTGCGATTTGCATATTTACGCAGAAGGTAGCTCAAAAACAATATCATGTTGCTGCACAAGCACAACCAAAAAAAAAAATGTGTAAAAGTGGATGAAACCTTTAGATCCACCTGCGATATTCCCGAATTAATTAGTTTCGCCTGTCCCCAGAACTTGGCTACTCAACATTAACTGCAGGTGCTGCCACTGGTGAACAAAAAAAAATATATATATATATATTGGCGTCCCTTTTGGCTGCCAAGTGTAATAATTTGAAAAGCCATTGAGCGCCGCTGCTGGGTCGGAAAAATTCATTTGAAAAATTAAGTTTTCTCACGGACAGTGCCGCGTCGCACCGTCGGCCAATGGGGCGTATGAGTGACCTGATTCCAACTTCTGTCTGCACTTAATTACAAAATGAGAATGCATCCAGCACAGGCAGCGGCCATGGCAGGGCCAGCAACTCCAACAAAGCCCGCGCAAACAAATTTCAATAATAAAATTCCTTTTGCCGGATAGTTTTGGCGCCGCGAAGGAGCAGCTCGAGTCCTCCGGACACCGAAGCCGGGTGGTGTCGGATGTCAGGAGTCATGGAGACATGGAGACAGTGCAGCTGTGCGAATTCAACTGCGTGATAATTAAAATCAAAGCATCCAAAGGAGGTCAAGACTGTCGCGCAGAATGTAGAGAGGGAATTGCATCAAACTTTGAATGAAACAATGTGCAAGTGGAAAATATACAAAATTATATCTGTTTATAATGTTAAGTCAGCTTCAGATATTCACTTGGGTCTCAGATCTATATGTATTATATAATAATATTTCAAGAAGAGTATCTTCTCCATCTTTGGATATATTTTTCAGAAGCAAAAAACAAATAAAAACCAAAAGCTAGGTCATAGGTCAGGACGATTCTGTTGGCCATGGCTGGCCGAATCCTGGGAAAATGGAATGAAAGTGTAGAGAGCTGCACGCTTGGCTATCAAAACAATAAGGAATAATTAAAATTCACCCTCAAACAATTTGTGAGCTTCGGCGGAAGGACTCTCTAGCTCGAAAGGGTGGGGTAACGGACACATGCTCATAAATAAATTTATGTTTGCTAAAGTGTATTGGGCGTGCCAGGATCCTGGTTCTAGCTCCAAGCCCCTCACTCCTTTCTGCTGGCTTCAAGTTCCAGTTGGCCATAAATTTCTGACTGTTGTTGCCAGACCCGACAGCTTTCAGCCAACTCCTGAGAGAGAGAGACAGAACGTGTTTTTCTTTGCAATTACAAGGAATTCTATTTTAGCATCCTGTCCCTGTAGCTGGGGGAATTTAAACGCTGCTCTTGCGAGTTTTTCCCACTGTTTGACTAAATCAATTTGGCCCGCAGGGATATCAAAATTAGCAGCCATTTAAATGAGCGCTTTAAGCCACTTCCGTCGCTGCTTTGTTAATCATACTTCACACTTTTCGCAAAGTTAACCTTTGATTCAATTTATCAACTTCAATGAAGAGGAGAGCAAAAAAAAAAGAAAAAAGTGCGACACACACACACAGAGAGCCCACAAAAACCAGCAAGAGCGAAGGTCTCGCAAAAGTTGCGCCTGCGAGTCGCAAAGGACTAACGACATCCTTTGAACGCTCGCAAATAATCCCGCAAAAACCGAGAGCTTAACTTTTTCAGCATTTATGGGGCGATGTCGGTGGTCGCTGCATTTGCCCATATTCGAGCCAGAGCCAAAGCCCTTTTTGCTATTTTCGTAGTTTAGGACAAAGTTGAAACGTCAACGCTGTCTGATTCTGATCGTATGCCACGGGTAACAAACCAACAAAAGCAACATTGTCCCCACTTTTGATGGATGCATGGATGCGCAGATAATGCTGGACGGATGGCTGGATATGGATAGATGGGCAGCATGAGGCACAGTCGAGTTGAGTTAAGTTGGTCCACTGGCGCGGTTGCCTAGTTTCGCGTTTGTGTTCCCATCTGTCAGCCACCAAAGACATTCTTGACCAGACTCACCACATGTTCAGTGTGCCACCGATGTCAGCCATCGTAGCTTACCAAAAGGAGTCTCTTGAAATAGAAATTGTAGTAAACTAAACAACTTTAAGAATGCAAAACTTTTGTGCCGAATATAATAAGCAAATAATGATGAAAACGAAAAAATAATAAGAAAACCATAGGTTTTTGCCAAGCCAAGCCAAAACCAATAGTAAGGAAAGATGTCCTTTGGGTATGTGGCTTTATGCTGAAAGATCTCCATCACTTGGACTTCTGTCCTTGGAGCCGATTCCCTGGTCATGGCCACTCGGCACTCACTTCCATCATCAATTCCTGTCGATAGATAAACAATGCTTACTTACCTACACACAGGACAAAGATGCAGACGGACGTATAAATATCCAGGCTGTCTGAAATACAATCACAGCCGATGTTCCCCTTCTTGTGGGTCTCTGTTTATTTGTTGTAATAATATTTGTTTTTGCATTTATATATGTGCGAAGGAGCATCTTTTGTTTTGCTCATCTTTCGCCGGATCCAGGCAACTCCGGAAATAAGATTAATGCAATTGGGAAATCCAACATGGGGCATTTGTGTTTTGGTCTTATGTTTGCTCTTGGCTCTGCCAAATATTGAAAGCGAAAGACATACATATGTATGTATATATATTTATATATTTATTTGAATTCTAGTATTTCATTAATTGTGTATTCAGCTTCCCTTACAAGTGTTCCAGCCATCCCTCTTGGCCTTCAGATTTATTAGGCAAACACTCCAATTGATTGCAGTGAAAATTACATATTACATATCTCACTAACATTAAGAAGGTTGAGTAAAACATATTCCTGTGACAGTACGGTCTTAGAAATTAAGAGAAAAAATCTGTGCTAATTTTAGGAGCATTATTGGCTAAGGTTCAAAATTTCTGATGGATAGAAAGTGTCTAAAGTTCTAAATTTATAAGACCCATTTTCAAAATTCCATTTATTTATGTCTTATTTGCCCCGCTTGGGCACTTCGTAGGGTCCAAATGCCCGGACATGCTCCCTAATCCGGACCGCGTTAATGGCAATGAATCCGCCAGCATCTTGGGGCACATAGCCGCCGTGTACGTCCATGGACACGAGCTGCTCATTGTAAAGGGCTCCGCCATCCTCTGACGCTTGGCGAGCTATGGCTCGACAGTAGCCGGGAGCCAGTTCCATGGTCACCTGGCCGGAGACCCGTTGTTGGGCCAGCTCAATGCAGCTGCGGGCATAGATGGCCTCCGGACTGAACCAGAAGCCGTTGTACACATAGTCGGCCATGCGATCCCGCAGGACCTGCTTGGTGCGAAGTACCTCGCGGTCCAGGGCAAACACCTCGAGGTCCTGATGGGCGGCGAACAAAATAGTGCCTCCGGGTGTCTCATACACCCCGCGGGACTTTAGTCCCACGTAGCGATTCTCAACGATGTCAATCCGTCCGATGCCGTACGATCCGCCCAGCTCGTTCAGAAACTGCAGCATCTCCAATGGCTTGGTGTAGACCCTACTGCCGGCCAAATCCTCCACACTGGTGGGCAGTCCGCGATCGAATCCAATCACCACACGAACTGGGTCTCGTGGGGCCTTTGTCAGGGGATCTACGGTCATCTCGTAAAGATTACCCGGAGCCACAGTATTGGGATTCTCAAGGATGCCAGATTCGTAGCTGATGTGCAGAATATTGGCATCAGTGCTCCATGGCGTGGCCGGCTTGGCGCTCACCTCGATTCCATGCTCCTGGGCGTATGCGATGAGATCTTGGCGACCCTGGAACCGTCGACAGAACTCCACATTCCGCCAGGGAGCAATAATCTGAAATGGACGATGTGTAACCTTAAATTAATATACATGTGTATGGTTTAAAATCAATCTATTAATCGATCGATAAATATAACAAACGGGAGGAGGTACGACTGCATAGCAGGCGTTGCGCCGCGATAAGACAATATTATCTGGCCAAGGCTTAGCTTATCGGCTATTCTGACCCACCTGAAGATCCGGCTTGAGGGCGTAGGCACACAGCTCGAAGCGCACCTGATCGTTGCCCTTGCCAGTGGCTCCATGGGCCAGGTATTTGGCTCCGCACTGACGGGCCGCTTCCATCAAGGCCACGCTGATGCACGGGCGGGCCAGCGAGGTGCCCAGCAGGTAACGCTCCTCGTAGACGAGGCCCATCTGGATGGCCGGCCAGATATAGTCCTCCACGAACGACTGCTTTACATCAGCCACGATCACCTGGAGGTCAGGAAGGTACAAAATCTTGTCAATAGGATAACTCATCTGGCTTACCTTCTTGGCACCGATCTTAAGGGCCTTCTTTTCGGCGGCGACAAAGTCCTCCTTCTGACCAACATCAGCTAGAACGCAGATCACCTCGTACTGCTGGTCCAGCAACCACTTGAGGATGCAGCTGGTGTCCAAGCCACCAGAGTAGGCTAAAATCACAGTTTCTCCCCTCATTTTTCGCTGCTGTTCGTCCGCTCGAGATGGTGGTGCAAAAATACTGAGGTCCGGCAATTCTCCTCAGCCATTGGGCTTCAAGTAATCTGTGCCTAATCGGGAAACACCTTATCAGTGAGACTCTCTTCAAATCGCTTGGATGATTAGGTGATGTTTGCCGCAGACGATAACGACAATGTTTTTATAATATTGCCAAAGTTAATAGAGACAGTTTGAAAGGCTGTTATACTCAGAAGGAAATAAGCAAGAACTTATGTAATAATAATGACCAGTTTTTGGGTGTATTAAATGGCACAGCCAATCCTTCATGCATACTTTATCTTGATAATTTTCAATATATAATATTTAGTAATATATGTGAATAATAATGCTCATACTCATTACATTAATAAATTTTTCTCTTTACAATAAACACAGAAAAATATTACGTTTTTTACATTCTCATATAAAGAAATATAAAGATAATGTACTACAAAAAAAAAAGAATGTATAAATATATAAAAGTAAATACAATCAGTATATCAAATTTAAAAAATAATAACAAACTAAATATTTTATCGATAGTTTGGCAAAGCTCACATTCTCGCTTTGTGTGTGATGGTCACACAAACTTACCAAAAATATTCTGAGAACTTTGATTACTTTGAACGATTCATCAGACAAACTTACATCTACCGCTTTCCGAATAAAATGGAGCTAGGTAATATAAAAGAAACAAAATCTGTGAAAGTGTAATAATATACCTTTTAATAATTCTTCTTCGCCAAAAAGACTCGGTTAATTTCTGGGAAAACCTCAAGAAGAAAGTTGACAAGGCTGATTATATTAAAACGACTGGACATGATCAAATAATATCTGATCTGAAGCAAGCACTGTACTCTGACTTTCCTGGCACCCCGATCTACGCCTTTGGGTCGCGGATTATGGGTATAGCAACTGCCGACTCTGATCTGGACCTTTATGTGGATGCTGGTATGTAAAGTGATTTCTAAAACCCATTAAACAAATATCATAATAATTAACCGTTTCAAGATGGCAATAACATTTACACCGAGTACTCGACCCATACAAGATTGAGAAATCTGATGAAAATTAAAAAAGCCTTAAGCTCCTCCTCGAATTGGAGTTTCACAAAAAGTTTCGACGGAGTGTATCCCCTTGTGACTGCCCGACACAAGGATTCGGATATATTGTGTGACATTAGCTTTTCAATGAAGATAACCGTTGATCAGAATAACCTGGTTAACTATATCTTTGATTTGCAACCCATTGGTGGGAGTAATGAAAATATTTAATTTCAAATATAACTAGAGTTAATAAGATTACTACTTTACAGCCCGCTACATGGTAATTTATCTGCGAAGCTGGGCCCTGGCAAATGGTTTAAGCAATTTTCGCGGACATATATTCACCCTAATGGTTATATTTTTCCTTCAAATTCGTGGACAACTGCCTAGTGTCAGTAATTTACAAACTAACCTTTTGCCGAATTTTGGACGTGAGTTAAACATGATTTTATCGGAACCTTATATATATATATATATATATTGTATGAATTTATAGCTTGGAAAACCGATTTTGTAAAGCTCGGCTTATCGTCTTTTAATATGAAGCCGATTCCATTGAATGCGATCGAAGTCCGTAATATTTTGAAGGATTTCTTCAGGTACTACTCAGAATTCGAATATGGTCAGTTGGTCGTGTGTCCCTGGCTGGGAAAGGGAGTTTACCGCACTATGATTAAGTCCTACATGCCTTTGGGGTACGTTTCATGGCTGTTTATATAATACATAAAAATAAAAGAAATAACCTTTCTCTTCTTGCAGAAGCCTCCGCTTTAAGGGCCTTTTTTGTGATCGTGCAATGATCATACAGGACATAATACACTTGAATCAAAATAAAGCATATGCTATCACTCAAAGTGAACTGACCAACTTTAAGTTGATATGTAAACAAAATAAATAGGAGACCATGAAAAATGTATTTTAGGATGTACCTAAACGATATCGAATAAACAATATAATTTGAGTTAACTTTACATTTCTGGTCTAATAAGTGTTTTGTCCTTGAAATAACGAAATTTTTTCAACCTTAAATTTTTAAATATAATCGGGAGAAAATCAATTCCTAACCAATGAGTACCACCCCTAATATTTCTTAGTTTGATTTAATTGCTCTTGACCCTGACGTTCTCTTAAATTATAGCAAATGTCAGTCTCGAACGCGAAGTTTGCACAGCGAGATACAGTAGAGCTCAAATATAGTGATTCATATTTAAGTTATAGAAGCAATATTCAAATAATTTTACCTATTAAGCTTTTGTGCAATTTATAATTATTTTGCAAGCTAGTTATTTTTCAAGCTAGTGTAAGTAAGGTAGAACCTCACCATTGACTCACGCCTTTCACTGCCAGAACCGAGTCGGTCAAGTCCGGGTCTGCTCTCACGCCCCAGTGCACAGATCAGATTTATTAATCTATGCAAAGACATTCACATAGATTACAATCTAATTTGGGTCTGAGGGTATAAAAAGTCGCCACAGGACCGAAAATGGATAGGAGAAGGTTGAGATGCGGTCCCAAGTGCAGTTCCGTTTTGGCCAACTGCTAATAGTGGCTTGTGCTCTGCACTTAGTGATTTCCCAAGATTTGTAAGTTGTCTTGTTTAATTCATTTGTCATCATTTCATTAATTTCAAGAGATGAATGATCGAAATATGACTTTTTTATAGCGACTATTGCAGCGAGGACCCGGGGGATGATGTCACATCGGATTGCCCTGGGAAAGATGATTATTTCGCTGTGGAAGTCAATGAGGGCTGCAAGGAGCGTTTTTATTGCTTCCGGCGACTGAACCAGACCTGCAATGATTATCAAGCAGAAAGCCAGTGCGAGAGGGGTCTCTCTTGCTCCTGCGGCAGGTGCATGAATTGCGATAAGCACGACAGATGCTACATGGAGCTATGCCCTCGCTACGGTAAGAAAAAGCGCGTCCCGCTGCTTCCCTGGTATTTACCTCGGTGGCTGCAGGTGCTTGCCCGATATAAATATCTACCTGCTTATTTATAAGAAACCCGAAAAAATTGCCCATGAAATGCCCGTACCGCCCCTGGACCAGTCATTCGCCCGATTATATCAACGTTTATTAAAATATTTATAACTACGCAACATGACATACATATGTATTAACCGCAAATAAAGGAAATATAAAATAAATTTAGTATGGAGAATGCAACTTCATACAGACATAGGTATGCACAGCCATGTACATACGTAAAATATTTGTTGTACGGGGGTTCCCCTTTTTCAGACTTGGACAACAAATCAAATACCGGGAGTTACATACATACATACATATGTGTTGGGTTTAAGTATTTAAAATACTACAAGAAACGTTACAAATCGACAACTTACTGTCTATAAGTAGTTTTCGAACCTATCGAACTACATCCGGTATCGATTACTGTATAACAGATCGATATAAGTACTATAATTATCAAAGTGTCGAACCAAGGTTTAAGAATTAGCTAGCGACTAGCAAATGCTCTGTTTTTTTATTTTACTTTCTATATGGTAATTTGACCCCATGTCAGTGTAGCCCGGTTATAAATATAATAAACTTACGAGTTAAATTTAATCAAATGCGTGCAGCAAGAGCCGATACGCCAAAATAAAGGACATTTATTGTAGTTTTACCCTACCAAGTTTCAATTTCTTCAATCCGTTAGTTTTTGAGTAAATCGCATAACAGTGATCTAACCTCGGGTCGGCTTCATACAAAATAGAGCATGCAAAATTTTAAGGCTTATAACTTCGATTTAGGAACGCGTGCACATATGCACGGTATATAGGCTTACTAGGGGAAGATTAAAGAATATTTAGTGCAAATTTTAATTTTTTTAACCGTCAGATTTCGAGAAAATCGAATAACAGTGGGTGGTGTATTTGGGCTGATAGCTAGGGCGCGAACTATGAAAATAGAACCAGATGGGAACCAGCAGAGAACCACTCGCTGAACAAGACCATGGAACCATGTTAAGAAAAATACTAAATTAAAAAAAAATTTGCAAATTATTGAACAAAATATTACGAAAAGTGACAGCCCAATAAATGGAAACGCCATTCGAAACAATTAGGTGGGACTTTCAACTAAATCAGAGATAAATTCCTATTTAGTTTTTTTTCGATTGTTTTAGTATATACCACGGCTAAATGATTATGCCCCTCCTCAACAAACAAACTGGACAGCCCGCCAGAAAATATTCCTATTGACAATTTTAACAATTGTATGAAATATGCATGCCACATGAATGGAATTTGCATTCCAAGCATTTTGGTAGATGTTTCATCAAAATCCGTTCAGCCGTTCAAGAGAAAACATCACTTTTTCATTTATTTCCATAAATGTTCCTACGAAGTATAAATATATCTGGCAGCACTGTCTGCCTAAAATTAAATCAATTTGATATAAACTTTATAAAAAAAAACGTATGCAAAATGAAGATCGTACCATTAACGGGATCGCAATTCTGAACATTTTGATCCACGTTTCGTTAAAATCAGTTCAGTCGTTCATAAGAAATCTCAACTTTTTCATTTATTTCCATTTATGTGCCAGCAAAGAATAAAAATATCCTGCAGCCCTGCCTGCTTAAAAACCAAGAAAACTTGATTTAAACTTTATGGTTAAACCTATGCAAAAGGAAGACTGTCCCATAGACGGCATTGCAGTTCTGGACATTTTGATTTATGTTTCATCAAAATCCGTTCAGTTGTTAATGAGAAATTCCGATTTTTCATTTATTGCAGTTGGGTACCAGGGGTGCATAGTCATGCCTCCTTAGTATATAAATTAGAAATTCAAATGTTAATTTCTCCAAAACGACTGAACGGATTTTGATGAAACACCTACCGAATTTCTTAGAAAAACCATATCATTTATTGGGCAGACTATTAAATGTTATTTCGAAAATTTGTTTCTGAAATCTAGTGCTTCAATGCCCTTGTCATGTCATATGATTTCAGGTCAAAAATTTGCAACGCAGTAAAAAAATTATTTTCGACCATATAAAGTATATATATTCTTGTTCAGCATCAACAGCATAGTCGATCTAACCATGTCTGTCTGTTTGGCAGTCCAAATTTATGGAAACTAGACCCTCATATTTAAAGCTATCTAAATAAAACTTTCCACTTAGTCATCTATACACTTTTACTAGTATATAATGGACAATGCCGTTCATTTCATTGGCATACATACATATGTACATACGTCCTACCATTAAGTTTAAATTACATTTTTTTATTTAATATTCTTCGTCGGTCATACACACACATACATTTATGGCAATAAATGAAAAAGTCGGGATTTCTCATTAATGACTGAACGGATTTTAATGAAACATATATCAAAATGTTCAGAACTGCGATGCCGTCTATAGGACAGTCTTCCTTTTGCATAGGTTTAACCATAAAGTTTAAATCAAGTTTTCTTGTTTTTAGGCAGTCAGGGCTGCCAGATATATTTATATTCCACCGGTACATAAATGGAAATAAATGAAAAAGTAATGATTTCTCTTGAACGACTGAATGGATTTTGATGAAACGTGGATCAAAATGTTCAGAACTCATTTTGCAAAAGTTGTAAAAAAAAAGTTTAAATCAAATTGACTTAATTTTTTGCAGGCAGTGCTGCCAGATATATTTACTCTTCGTAGGAACATTTATGGAAATAAATGCAAAAGTGGGGTTTTCTCATAAAAGACTGAACGGATTTTGATAAAACAAGTACCAAAATGTTTTGAATGCCAATTCCATTAATGTGGCTTGCATATTTCATACAATTGATAAAATAGTCAATAGAAATATTTTCTGGCGGGCTATTCATCGAAACTCTTTTGTACTTTTCAAAGACAACTTTTTGAAGTATCGAATAAACTTTGATTGAGCTGGTTCAATGATGTTTGTTTTAATCCGATTGTCAAAAATAC
Source organism: Drosophila serrata (assembly GCF_035046125.1). NCBI lineage: Eukaryota > Metazoa > Arthropoda > Insecta > Diptera > Drosophilidae > Drosophila > Drosophila serrata. Next base: position 1,442,218 of record NW_028256928.1, on the reverse strand, counting down.
TTTCCGGTGTAATAAAAATTAAATAAAAAGCAATTTTTAAAGCCACAATCTAATTAAAAACCAAAAATATATATTAGAAATATCAACAAAAAAATATCGCAACATCGATATTTGGGCAAACGAAATATCATAATATAAATATATCATTTTGAGAAAAAATATCGATATATTGATATTTATTTAACAACCCTACAGTAAACATTAATAACATAAAAAATGGATACTGGATCGGACAATAGTGACGACGAAGGCTCCATTGGCAATGGGGGCGCCGATATGGGGATGGATTTAACCGGCATTCTCTTCGGCAACATCGACTCCGAGGGCAGACTGCTGGCCGATGATGACGGCGACAGCGGCCGTGCAGGCACCGGGTTCGATGCAGAGCTGCGGGAAAACATTGGCTCCCTGGGCAAGTGAGTACATGTGCTATCCTTTAGTAGGCCATGGAATACATTCGGATCGCCTTTAGATTGGGTCTGGACTCAATGCTTCTCGAGGTAATTGACCGCAAAGAGGCCGAACCCTTGTCCGACGACGAGGATGGTGAGAAATCTGACAATGGGGAGAGAAGTGGTCTGAGTGCTTTTGATGCTCTAAAAGCGGGCGTGAAAAACGAAGAGAACGAGGATGGTGCGGTCAGAGCTCAGGACGATGCCATCGACTACTCGGACATCACGGAACTGTCCGAGGACTGCCCACGCACGCCGCCAGAGCAGACGTCTCAGACATTGTCCACCTTTGACGATCTGGAGGATGCTATTCCCGCCTCCAAGGTAGAGGCCAAGCTAAGTAAATGTGTGTGTCTGGGACAAGGCATTACAGCAAGAAACTAAACGCAGTAGTCTTCGATTTAACCTTTTTGTAGCCAAAGACGACAAGGAGCTGATGCCACCACCAAGTGCTCCCATGCGTTCCGGCGCTGGCAGCGGCACTGATGAGCCCGCCAAACCAGCTGAAGCTGCCACCAGTCCCGGCAGCGACGCCAAGACCAACGATGCTAAAGGTAAATAACGAATAAAAAATTATTAATATTGATTATCAATTATTAATATTGGTTCATCATCTAGATGCGGACCGAAAGCTGGACACTCCGCTGGCAGATATTCTTCCTTCCAAATACCAAAATGTGGATGTGCGGGAACTCTTTCCGGACTTCCGTCCTCAAAAGGTTCTACGCTTCTCCCGGCTATTTGGTCCTGGTAAACCAACGAGTTTGCCGCAGATTTGGCGGCATGTACGCAAGCGCCGCCGAAAGCGTAACCAGTCTAGGGATCAGAAGGTAAGTAAATATAAGTGAAAGAATGAATAAATGGTTAAAATCGATGATTTTGCATTGTAGCTGACTAACACTGGTGGCTCTGATTCACCCAGTGACACTGAGGAGCCACGAAAGCGCGGTTTCAGTTTGCACTATGCCTCCGAGCCAACGCCGGTGGAATGCATGTCCGACGATGAGGACAAGCTGTTAGGAGACCTTAATAGCGACGATGTGCGACAAGAGGGGCCGGATAATGGGGAGAACAGCGACCAAAAGCCCAAGGTGGCCGACTGGCGTTATGGCCCGGCGCAGATTTGGTACGACATGCTGGATGTTCCCGATTCCGGTGAAGGATTCAACTATGGCTTTAAGACGAAGACGGTAAACTCTTCAGCACAAACGCAGCAAAAGGATGAGCGGCGGGAAGAAGAGGTTGTACCAACCATTGCGGATGACGCTTTCCTGATGGTGTCCCAACTACACTGGGAAGACGACGTGGTCTGGGATGGCAATGATATCAAAGCCAAAGTGATGCAGAAGCTTAACTCCAAGACAAACGCAGCTGGATGGCTTCCCTCCAGCGGTTCGCGAACAGCAGGTGCCTTCAGCCAGCCGGGAAAGACTGCTCTGCCTGTGGGAAACAGCGGTGGTAGCTCTAAACAGGGATCCGCAGCCTCGAGCAAAAAAGCACAGCAAAAGTAAATTCAGTGAAAATGTGTTTCTATTTCTTAGCTCTCAGTAACGTCTCTCTCGATTACAGTGCTCAGGCAAAGCCAGCAGAGGCCCCTGACGACACCTGGTATAGTTTGTTCCCGGTGGAAAATGAGGAACTCATATATCACAAGTGGGAGGACGAGGTTATATGGGATGCCCAGCAGATGACCAAGGTGCCTAAGCCGAAAGTACTCACGCTAGATCCCAACGATGAGAACATTATCCTGGGCATACCGGACGACATCGATCCCTCGAAGATCAATAAAAACACGGGTCCACCACCAAAGATCAAGATTCCGCATCCGCACGTGAAGAAGTCAAAAATCCTGCTGGGTAAGGCGGGTGTGATCAACGTATTGGCAGAGGACGCTCCTCCGCCGCCACCTAAGAGTCCGGACAGGGATCCTTTTAATATATCCAACGATACGTAAGCGAATCAAGATCTCATGAAAAGTAAAAGCTCATTCATTATTATTCCCGCAGGTACTATACACCCAAGACGGAGCCCACTCTTCGTCTAAAGGTGGGCGGTGGCAATCTCATCCAGCACTCAACGCCGGTGGTAGAGCTGCGGGCTCCGTTCGTGCCGACGCACATGGGTTCGACGAAGCTACGCTCCTTCCATCGTCCTCCCCTGAAGAAGTACTCACACGGCCCACTGTCTCAAGTCGCGCACCATCCCGTCTTTCCGCTGCTGAAGCACATCGTGAAGAAGGCCAAGCAGCGCGAGGTGGAGCGTATCGCTTCCGGCGGTGGCGATGTTTTCTTCATGCGAAATCCAGAGGATCTTAGTGGCAAGGACGGAGACATCGTGCTTACCGAGTTCTGCGAGGAGCATCCGCCGCTGATGAACCAGGTGGGAATGTGCTCCAAGATAAAGAACTACTACAAGCGCAAGGCAGAGAAGGACAGCGGACCGCAAGACTATGTTTATGGTGAGGTGGCCTTTGCCCATACAAGCCCATTCTTGGGCATCCTTCATCCGGGCCAGTGTATCCAGGCGATTGAAAACAATATGTACCGAGCTCCCATATACCCGCACAAGATGTCGCACAACGATTTCCTTGTTATTCGTACCAGGAACAGCTACTGGATCCGAGCGGTCAATGCCATCTTCACAGTCGGTCAGGAGTGTCCACTGTACGAGGTGCCGGGTCCAAACTCCAAGCGGGCCAACAACTTTACTCGTGATTTTCTACAGGTTTGTTCATAAGGTTTTATTTACTATTTTGATGTTTCTATATAGGTGTGCTCTGTATGGATTTTAGGTATTTATCTACCGCCTGTTCTGGAAAAGTCGCGACAATCCGCGGCGTATACGTATGGACGACATCAAAAGGGCCTTCCCCGCTCACTCGGAAAGCAGCATTCGCAAGAGATTAAAACAGTGCGCCGACTTTAAGCGCACAGGCATGGACTCCAATTGGTGGGTGATAAAGCCGGAATTCCGTCTTCCATCCGAAGAGGAGATTAGGGCAATGGTCTCACCGGAGCAATGCTGCGCCTACTTCAGCATGATTGCTGCCGAGCAGCGACTAAAGGTGAGTAGGATCAGAAAGGTTCCATAAGAGAAATACTTTCATCATATCAAATCTTTAATTTTAGGATGCTGGCTATGGCGAGAAGTTTCTGTTCGCTCCCCAAGAGGATGACGACGAAGAGGCACAGCTAAAGCTAGATGACGAAGTAAAGGTTGCGCCATGGAACACCACCCGTGCTTATATCCAAGCCATGAGGGGCAAGTGCCTGCTGCAGTTAAGTGGGCCGGCAGATCCCACGGGCTGTGGTGAAGGATTCTCTTATGTTCGAGTGCCCAACAAGCCCACGGTGAGATTCGAATTTCACGTTGTATTTTCAAAATTAAAATATATCCTTACGACCAAACAGCAAACTAAGGAGGAGCAGGAGTCACAGCCGAAACGGTCGGTTACTGGAACAGATGCCGATCTGCGAAGGCTTCCGCTGCAGCGGGCAAAAGAGCTTTTGCGAAAATTCAAGGTGCCGGAGGAAGAGATCAAGAAGTTGTCGCGTTGGGAGGTCATCGATGTGGTGCGCACCCTGTCCACGGAGAAGGCGAAGGCTGGCGAAGAGGGCATGGACAAGTTTTCCCGCGGTAACCGCTTCTCCATTGCTGAGCACCAGGAGCGCTACAAGGAGGAGTGTCAGCGCATCTTCGATCTGCAAAACAGAGTGCTAGCTAGCTCGGAGGTGCTATCCACCGATGAAGCGGAGTCCTCGGCCTCTGAGGAATCAGACCTCGAGGAACTCGGCAAGAACTTAGAGAACATGCTTTCCAACAAGAAGACCTCGACCCAACTATCACTGGAGCGCGAGGAGCAAGAGCGCCAAGAGCTACTGCGGCAGCTGGACGATGAAAACGGCGACGCGGGAGGACAGGGCGGCGCCAAGGGTGCAAAGGCCAAGGAAGAAGCAGCTCAGCAGCCATTGCCCAGTAACAATCAGGGTCGGATCCTGCGCATCACGCGCACCTTCAAGGGTATCGATGGAAAGGAGTACACCCGCGTGGAGACTGTGCGCCGTCAGCCGGTGATCGATGCCTACATCAAGATCCGCACCACCAAGGACGAACAGTTTATTAAGCAGTTTGCCACGCTGGACGAGCAGCAAAAGGAAGAAATGAAGCGGGAGAAGCGGCGCATCCAGGAGCAGCTACGTCGCATCAAGCGAAACCAAGAGCGTGAGCGACTAGCACAGTTGGCCCAGAATCAGAAGCTGCAGCCAGGTGGCATGCCCACTTCGCTGGGCGATCCCAAGAGCTCCGGTGGCCACTCACACAAGGAACGGGATAGTGGTTACAAGGAGGTCAGCCCTTCGCGGAAGAAGTTCAAGCTTAAGCCGGACCTGAAGCTCAAGTGCGGTGCCTGCGGTCAGGTGGGTCACATGCGCACCAACAAGGCCTGTCCGTTGTACACGGGCATGCAGAGCAGCCTGTCCCACTCGAATCCCTCGCTGGTTGACGATCTGGACGATCAGAGCGAGAAGGAGATGGGTATGGACGACGACGATCTGGTAAATGTTGATGGAACCAAGGTGACTTTAAGCAGCAAAGTGTTGAAGCGACATGGAGGCGACGACAGCAGGCGTCGCATGGGCTCCAGTTCGGGTCTAACTCTGAAGGTTCCCCGAGATTCTATGGGTAAAAAGAAACGCCGAGTGGGTGGCGACCTCCACTGTGACTATCTGCAGAGGCACAACAAGACTGCCAATCGGAGGCGCACCGATCCAGTGGTGGTTCTCTCGTCTATTTTGGAGCTCATCCTCAATGAACTCCGGTCCATGCCAGATGTATCGCCGTTCCTTTTTCCCGTTAGTGCCAAACGGGTGCCCGACTATTATCGCGTCGTGACCAAGCCCATGGACCTGCAAACTATGCGGGAGTATATTCGCCAACGACGATACACGAGTCGTGAGATGTTCCTGGAAGACCTTAAACAGATTGTAGACAACTCACTGATCTACAATGGATCGCAGAGCGCCTACACAGTGGCCGCCCAGCGTATGTTCTCCAGTTGCTTTGAACTGCTCGCCGAGCGTGAGGACAAGTTGATGCGTCTGGAAAAGGCCATTAATCCACTGCTGGATGACGATGACCAGGTGGCTCTCTCCTTTATTTTCGACAAGTTACACACGCAGATTAAGCAGCTCACCGAAAGCTGGCCCTTCCTTAAGCCAGTCAACAAAAAACAAGTCAAAGACTATTACATTGTTATTAAGCGGCCGATGGACCTGGAGACGATCGGAAAAAATATCGAAGGTAATTTCACCTAAGTGGCTAGCTTCCGAATAATATAAAGGATTATTTTCCATACAGCCCATCAGTACCACAGTCGAGCAGAGTACCTGGCCGACATTGAGTTGATTGCCACCAATTGCGAGCAGTACAATGGCGCAGATTCCCGGTACACGAAGTTCGCCAAGAAGATGTTGGAGTACGGACAATCGCAGTTGGAAGAGGTATTTCGTACAACGAGATATTTTTTGAAATTTTTCGGTATTTAGGAATATAAAACTAAACATTTAAACATAGTTCGCAGAGCACTGCACCCAGCTGGAGGAAAACATAGCCAAGACCCAGGAGCGAGCACGGGAGAACGCCCCCGAGTTCGACGAGGCTTGGGGCAATGATGACTACGACTTTGGACGAGGTAGCCGCGGTAGCTCCCCAGGCGACGATTACATCGACGTGGAGGGTCATGGACATACCGCCATGCCTCCCAACTCCATTCACCGCGGAATGGGAGCGGAAATTGGCATTTCTCATACGGCGTCGTCATCGCGAAAGACTCAGGCTCCAGGTCCGGGTGAGGTGAAGCGCGGCAGAGGTAGACCCCGCAAGCAGCGAGATCCTATTGAGGAGGGTAAGTGGGTCCAGGGTCTGTTTCATTCTACTAATACCACCGCCAGAACGGGCCAGGATCTATGGAACTATATCTCTACATCTGCATACATATACATCTTTAAGTGTAATCTCTTTCCTGGAACTTATGAAACTATTGGTATTGATCACGCTTCCTCCTCCATTTCGAAATCAACTAAATATAAAAAATATCTGAAATTAGAGCCCTGTGGTTATGGTCGACACGAATCCAAAGGAATTTCTGCTTCTACTAATTCCGAATATATAGTATGTTTCAGCGTAGTTTGAACTTGAACTCTTATCAAATATCTTTAATATCTGACGAGTCATTATATAAATATTCATGTAGACATCAGATCCGTTTGAAAATGTATACATCCAACATCAACGCAATGCATGAATTTACTTAGTACCTAAAGAAGAAATGTATATCAAGAGGAGATTCTGATATGATATAATGAGAAAGCAATAACTGGCTCAATATATATTTCGTAAAGATTGAAATATTATATGATTAAATCCGTGTTCAGAAATTTTAAAAAATATCAGAAATAATTGTAGATTGTCTATGAGGAAATATGTATATATCGGGAAAAGCGCTCCAGTTTTTAAAATCACAATATGTACAGCCAGAGGAACATATGTTGCGATAATTTCCGAAGATTGTCCTTAATAATCGAACCACTAAACTATGTTGCGCCTTCAGAACTGCAAAAACTTTTACCTTTTCTTGTAGTCAAAGCCCAGAATCCAATTAAGCGTGGTCGGGGTCGTCCGAGGAAGGACAGCCTTGCCTCAAACATGAGTCACACGCAAGCTTACTTCCTGGATGAAGGTAAGCCTCTAATCACCGACTGAGCCCAACTAAGCCAGCGAGTCAGCACACGAATTCACCTGCATCCAAATGATTAAAACACATGACACCGAAAATTTATTGATACCCATTATATGCTTTTCTTAACTGCTATTTTACGCAAACCATTTTTATTTGGATTTCCAAAGCTTGAGCATTTAATTACAAACTAACGCATTGTTACTAACTTTAAATAACCGTTTAAGTAGCTAAATTGTTGCACGCCCTTACGTTACATTTTAGCTAGTCTAATTTTCTAATTTTAATTTAACTTGCATCTTATTTCAGTTCCTGGTAATGCACAAATCAGTGAGTGTTTTTTGTTGATTATTTTAATTAAAATTAATTTGCTTTCCATTAGACCTGCAATGCTCGACGGATGACGAAGACGACGACGAGGAGGAGGACTTCCAGGAGGTCTCCGAAGATGAAAACAATGCGGCCAGCATATTAGACCAGGGCGAACGCATGCATGCCTCCGGCGACGACTATATCGATCCTAAGAACATCAAGACAGAGATCGATATCGAGGAGCAGCAGATGGCAGGTGGGTGCATTTGGCCTAGAGCCCTTTTATATACGAAATGCTTCTGTAATGGAATGCATATAGTAGTGCTTTTTTGAAAAGAATATAATAATTATTACAAGACTTATTTTTAAGCCAATAATAATATTAATAAGTGTAGGTCTACATTACAATTTGTAACTTTATATTGAAACTTTTAATGATTTTGGTCCCTGGTCTTTGTTTCTAAATTGATTACTAATCATCCACCAACAACTTTTGGTCGCTGACGTTATCTGGATTCTATTTGTGATATTATCTGATATATCACCCGAGCAGAGGAGCCGGTCGGCGAGGATGACAGCCAGCAGGTGGCCGAAGCAATGGTGCAGTTGAGTGGCGTGGGCGCTGGCTATTACGCTCAGCAGCAGCAAGGTCTTTATTTTCCATTTCTTAACTTCTGTGTTGTGCCCTCGATGTCTTGTCCCAACCCCATGCCCAATCCGTCATTGATTTTTCTCTGGTTAAACAGATTTTTAATACATTTCTTGATACTTGCAGATGAGTCCATGGATGTGGACCCGAACTACGATCCCTCCGACTTCCTGGCCATGCACAAGCCACGGCAAAATCTCGGCGAGCCGACCAGCCTGCAAGGCGCCTTTTCCGATTTCATGCCCAACTCTCAGGATGACAGTGGTGCTTACGGGTCAACGGAAGCCAGCACGAGTGCCGCTGCTGCAGCCGCTGCTACTGCGGCTGGTATGGGTCTGACCACGCTCGATGACGAATCAGCGGCCATGCAAATGCCGGCGGAAATGTCAACAGCTGGCATGAACAACGGCTTGGGCATAGACGACGATCTGGACATCTCGGAGAGTGACGAGGAGGATGATGGCACCAGAGTGCGCATTAAGAAGGAAGTTTTCGATGATGGGGACTATGCTGTGCATCACCAACAGCAGATGGGCTTCGGCGGTCAACCGTCGCAGTCGCAGGTATACCTGGTGGATTCGTCCAACGAGCCCACAACTCTCGACTATCAGCAGCAGCCGCAACTCGACTTCCAGCAGGCCCAGGGAATGGAGCAAATGCAGATTCAGCAGCGGGTGATGACACCGCCGCAACCGGATCAAATGCAGCAGCCTCCGCAAACGCCACAGGGAGACAACGATTATGCTTGGACTTTTTAGAACTCCAGTTTTAAATAATTTCCACTTATTTTGGTTACACAAGAGTGTGAAAAATAATGTAATTTTGTAATGCCTTTTAAATAAACTTAAGTTTGTACTTTAAAAAATAATTCATTAAAACACTGTACGTGTAACTGTGTACTTTTTCAACAAGTTTAATTTGCACCTATCATGGTTAATCGTTTAATGATGTTTGATAAACAAAGATTTTTAATGTACTTAATTCGTTTAAATAAAAAAACGATAAATTTATACTGAATGGATGCCAATATATAAATCTATATTTTAACGTTCATATCCTGTTTGATCTATCAAACTATTCTAAAGAGCCTAAACATATTTTATACTATATTTGTATAATGAATATAATGTATAGTTTGAATAATGCTGACTTTTGCTAACCAAACTTAGAATTAAAATTGTTTTTAAAGCATTAATTTTAGTTCTGAAAGTTCTTATGTGTAAGTTTTCATCAGGTTAATATATCCTCATACCAAATTTAACATTTTGAAAAACTATAATTTTTATATATATGTATGTATATTTGCTCATTTAAAAAAAATCGAAAATTTACTTTTTGATCGGACATGGCTAGATTAATTCGGTTGTCAATGCTTATCGAGAATATAGATGAATATATAGTGTCGAAAATGACTTAATGCCCGTGTTCCAAGCTTCTGATTAAAATAATAATACCCTGTAAAGGGTGTGACCCATTAATAATTGCCCACGAAAACAAATTTGCATTAGAGCTTTGCAGTTCCAGGGTGAGGACTGCCAATCATTTAATGTGTAACAGCTCGGTTCACAGTTAACGTGATAACGTAAATCTTAGCTTAACTTGCATGTCACAGTCGTCGTCGTCATCTTCTCCGCCTCCTCATCGGTGGCATGACACCATCTCTACCTTATCCACCGGCACCCCCATGCGCCCTATTGCTTCGAGAATTGTCGGGTTGCACTTAGTGAATTTGTGATACTACATGGCTTGCGAGAGTTACATTAATGCGCAGATCTTACAGCAGCTTCAGGTGGCCGGTCACCCGATCGATATCATCGGCGGCTGCCGGCCCAATGGCCAGCACAGTCTTTGAGTTGGGTTCGATCTGGGTGCGTCCAGCGTCGCGGATGAGGCAGGTGTTCAATTGTTGCCGCTCAGCTGCCTTCTTGATGGCCATTAGCTCTGCCTCGCTCTCCACGCGCACGGCGATCTTAGCGCAGCCGCAGTTCTCCCAGGCACGAAGCAACCGTGGCGTCCGACCCACCGCCCGCTGATAGGCGCCGACAGCTCCGTGGCCACACTGGGCGGCAATCTTGCCTTTGCCCATCTTCAGATCGTTGCGGACGACAAGGACCATCTTAAAGTTCTCGTTGAAGCCGCCGTAACCCTGAGTTATTGGACAGAAAGTGGGAAGTTAGAATCGAATTCCTTTTAAATTTATAGTATATTAATATCACCGGAATCGGTAATAAAAGAATTAAACCGCCAACTGACAATTCGCAGTAAATTCGCAGCCCTAAAATTCTGACCGTGAGTGTAGGTGCGCTAAAATATATCGAGCTTTTGTGGAACCTGCGAATACTAGCGAAGGCAGAGACACCCAGGCAACACCTGGGTAAGGGCACCTCTCTTTTCCCAGCATTCAGATTATATCCCTTCTCACCTTGTCGGCCACTGGAGCTTCCATAGGACTGGACATTGTGCCTCCGGCCGCGGCATTTTCTCCTTCAACCGGGGACAGATCCTTGGCGTCCCCACGTTTTAGGGCGTATCGGTAGCCGACGAAAAATGACAGCATCACAGCGAGGCCATTGATGATTTGTGTGGAATCCAGCAGCTTGTCCCCCATTTTGATCCTGCTGGCTAATTTGCTCCTATTTTATTTCGCGAAAAAACGCAACCGATGGCGCTCACTTCACGTTTTCGGGTGCGGTCACACCAACCGCGCCGTTTGGGTCACACTAATAGTGATGACACCCCGTTATGGTGTTATGACACGATTATTAATGATGACACATTGATTAATGATGACACTAATGCATTAATTAATGAATTTAGTAGAGATTACATTGATGGATACCATAATTTTATTGTGGTAAAATAATTTAAATACACCAATATTAATCGCATTGAATTTATTTGAAATGCTTGTTTTTTTTTCACAAATCCAAGATAAGTAAAGTAAAACTAAGTTATAAAAACTCATAAATTCCGAAAGAATTTATGTTTTATTATGTGTATTTATTATAAATATTCGAATAACATTTTAAAATTCAGCTTAAACTTTTCAGAAAAAATCTCAGAACTTGCCTTATCCGACAAGTCTATTTTTTTGTATAGTCTTAAATAATTATTAAATAATATTATTATCATAGATACAATTGAAAAATTATGTTTAACCTATGCTAGTATGTCACAGTAATAGTAATTAAAGTAAAATTAATAGAATTTTTTAATCGTATTGTAAAATTTATTTGAATTAATTATAATAATTTAATCCCTTTATTTTGATATACACACCAACATCTAAACCTTGAGAAATAATGATGATATTGGCACAAGTTACTCAAAACTCAAAAAAATTAGATTTAAAACAATATCTCAGAAAACAACAAATAACGAGTCAAAAATTACACCATTATTTAATTTAAAAAAGTTAGTATACTGTCAATTCCATCCCTATTTGCTTGCGTTGAATTTAAATATGATAGATATCAGATATTAATACAGATGGGAATTAAATAAGCTTTGCAAAATTTAAAAATGCTACATTTAGCCTAAAATAAGCAAAACTAGTAACACTATTTATTAGAGAAGCCGCCATTTCAGTGTGACCTAGTGAAAGCGACACAAAAAAGCCAATTTATGCTAATTCCACAGCGCCGAGTCTGGCCACACTGCCACATACGTGTCTGTAATTTTCTGTCTTCGTGGACGAAGCCGACGACTTTTGTTAAACCCCATTTAACTGCATTTAGCTAGGTTAATCTCCGCAAGAACAGTCCAAAACACACAGCCGCAGCCATGGGGGTAGCCAGTATGTTGCAGATGGACGAGATGCTGGGCGACTTCAACAGAATGAACAAGCGTCAGGTGAGCGCGGCACCGCCTTCCGGCTCTGGAGTAGCATCCTGACCCATATTTTCCCCATTCCGCAGTCCCTGTATCAGGTGCTGAGCTTCGCCATGATCGTCTCCTCGGCGTTGATGATCTGGAAGGGTCTCATGGTGGTCACCGGCAGCGAATCGCCTATTGTGGTGGTCCTCAGTGGCAGCATGGAGCCGGCTTTTCACCGCGGCGATCTGCTCTTCCTCACTAACTACAAGGAGGAGCCGGTGCGTGTAGGCGAGATCGTCGTTTTCAAGGTCGAGGGCAGAGACATACCCATAGTGCATCGCGTGATCAAGCTTCACGAAAAGTAAGTGCAAAAATCGGCGGTGGGAGTTGCTGCCAGGCCAGGCTGGGTTCGTACAAATTAACCATTGGTTGTTTTGGCAGGGAGGACGGCTCCGTCAAGTTCCTCACCAAGGGCGACAACAACAATGTGGACGATCGGGGCCTCTATGCTCCCAATCAGCTGTGGTTGACCAAGAAGGATATTGTGGGCCGGGCCAGGGGCTTCCTGCCCTACGTGGGCATCATTACGATCTTCATGAACGAATATCCCAAAGTTAAGGTGAGTAGGCATCTCTCTCAAATTACTATCCTCTTTTTTTCTGATCCCTCAATCCTCTCTCCTTGCAGTGGGCCATCCTCTCCATTCTGGCCATTTTCGTGCTGCTGCATCGGGAATAGACGGGTTCGCTCTTATTTTGTAGGTACAATTTATAAGTAGGAAGTGCACAATCTCGAGCCTGTTCGCATTTTCTTTTGAAGGATTCGAGACAGCGATTTCCTTACCACCACCATCACCCCAACAGAAAGATCGTTGTCCGGAGCTGAGTTTCAATAAAGACACAAGTAACAATTTTTAATTGGCCAAGGAACTTTCAAAGGTGAGCAGCTGCTGCTTCAGAGACGAGCCCCAGTGGTATTTGGTGGCTCCGTTTTGCGACACTATCCTGTGGCACGGGATTAAGATGGCTATCTCGTTCTTGGCCACCGCATTGGCTACGGCTCTCACTGCTTTCGGACGACCCATGCGTTCCGCCAGTTGGGAATAGGTGCAGGTTTCGCCACTTTTTAGGCCTACCAAGGCCGCCCACACGGACTGCTGGAATTCGGTGCCCAGGATGGCAATCGAAATCACGTCATTGTTCTCTTTGTTGTCTTCGAAGAGTTTGTCGGCTACACTTTGGACAGATTTGTCGTCCTGTAGGAGCTCGGACTTTGGCCAACGCCGACGCAGTTCCTCCAAAGTTTCCTTGTCGCTTTTCTCTACGAAGTAAATTAAACAAATTGCGTCTTCGTGTTGGCCTGCATTCACAATGCCCATCAGTATGCGGCCGAACTTGGTCGCCAGGATCGAAAAGCGGATGAGTTCAGGTGGATTCTCCAATGGAATCAAGCAGATGCGGGGTTTCTCATTAAACCACATTGTTGTTTAGGTTCAAAAGTACACAAACTTTACTGATTTCGTGTTTTTTAAATTAAATGCTTTGATGGTGGTGTAACCGCCTGCTGCTTTTCGATTATCTTGTAAATTCTTCAGGAGGAGAAAGTATTGTCTCCTCTGCAGCAGCTGGTCACACATTAGTCGCTCAGAGCGCCAAAAAGAATTCGAAACAAAACTGTTATATGAAATGGAATACATTGCCAGACTATCCGAAGTTGGCGGTAAATTAAAAATCATTCAGCAAGCAGTGCATGGTTCCGGAAGTCACCTATTTTTTTATTCAATGTCTTTTATTTATTTATTTTTTTATTTATTTTATTTATTTTTATTTATTTAGTAAATAAATTGTTTAATGGAAAGTATAAATCGGTCTAAGGCCTTTTCATAATCAAAAATGTTTCATGGGTCATGGTGTATGCTTTAAAAGAGTAAAACAAAAACCAAACTATTGCTAATGACCAGCTTTCCTGCTAGAATATTGTAATTTATTATCCATTCCTACTAGATCCTAACTATTTTACGGCTGCTTTTTGTTGTCTTGCTTATTTTATGAGTCACTATAAAAGTTCTTGTCTAATTCCTGAGATTCTTACGTTCCTACAATCTATAATGTGGTCTTAAAACCCGATCTATCAGCCATATGCAAAACTGTTTTGGTCAAAGGCGATTGATGAATTTCCTTAGTAATTTTCTTTTCGGGAAACCAAAAGATATGAAATCAATAAATCCCCGAAAAAAATTCGAATTTTCATAAACATGTGATGCATGGATCTGTAATCCCCTAGCCAGGTCTGTCAAAGCCATGATAGATTTGCATATTTTGTACTCTGACCATTCCATTCCAATTAATCAAGATATCCTATATTATATATGGTTTGAAGGTTATTCTGGCATCTGCCCTCTGTGCCTGAATTCCCCGGCCGAGTGTTACCTCGCTTATCGGGTGTACTTGGTTTGATTACCAAATATAAATGTGTCCATTATTCGGCAGCAATTTGCTACGAATTAACTTTCCGAGATCGCCATCATTATTGTAATACCCACACTCGTAATAAGTTGTCCACACACTGTTTATTAACAATTTGCAATCGGTTTTGTTTATTGTTTATTCATACGTATTTATGTGTTGTACAGTTATAATTATGTTACAATTAGGACTAGATTAAATATACAGACGTACATCAAGATTGTTTTACCGATTATTACTGGCTAGCACAAAACGAATAACTTAGCTAATAATACTACAGACGAGTGGTGGTGTACACTTGGGGTTCTACGTGGTATATAAGTATGTAGTTCTTGTAAAGTTTTTTATTTAACATTTTAATTTTGGATCTTAGTTTTGATTCCGTTAGTTTCAGTGTGTTTTTTAATCAATTGCTCTGCGTGCTTTTAAGTTAGTTTGATTTTTCATATAACCCTGAGTTTAGTTTATGCTAGTCTAACGAACGAACTTCAGCTGCGGCAATGCAAAAATTAAGTTTAAGTATTTACAGCCCCTAGATTGAATATATGGCACCTTGATTCCACAAGTTTCTAGCGTTTGATTACCGATTTCATATGGGTTTATATTAATTTTAAATTTGCTACAAATATGACATAATATTTATATACTTATTTCTTTATTTTATTTTTCTGATTTTCTGGGCATTTTCTATTTATTTATCACAACGAAATGCGTCAATATTTTGGCGGCAACAACAACAAAAACAAAAACAACAGCAATACCACCAATAACAATAACAAGTACAGCAGTGAAATGCATTCAACTCTGCTTGGCGTTTGCTGCCGATGTTGCTGCTGTGGACAACTCGTTACTTCCCAGATCGCTGGCCTGCGGCTTTATCTGCAACTCAGGTTGCTGTTGCTGTTGCTGTTGCGTCTGAGGCGGCTTCTCGCTGATCACGGGAGCCGCCGAGTGCTGCGTCAAGATGTCCGCCGGAATAAGACCCTCCTTCACTCGCTTCTTCTGTTTCATCCGGCGGTTTTGAAACCAGATTTTGACCTGCAATCAAGAATTTTAAAAAATTGGTTTAAAAGAGTGGTAATTTTGTTGTAGGAAATTTGTAATTTCAATAAATAGTAGTAATAAGAAAAGCTCGCATAAATTATTTATTATTATGACATTCATATTTTAAATGAAATTAAAAAAGCTTTTCTTAACTTCATACTACATACACTATAGTAGAAATCTTTAAAAACTTAAAAATGCTCAACGACCCCTATGAAGTTGTTTGGAATTTTACTAGACTTCATTTATATTTTCCAAGCCCGCAGATGTCTCTATCTTTTTATTGGTTCGTTTATTATGCCTTTCAACACTGATGGATTGTGGTAATGGAAATTAGTCATCAGGTTCACATATGTAAGGGTCTCAACTTAGGGTTATTTTTGAGATAAAAGTAATATTTAAGCACTTTACCCATAAATGATTAGATTTATAGGTTTATATTAACTAGTGTAATCTACCATCCAACATGGATTAGTAATCCCCAAGTTAGGACGGTCAATGCCATGATAGATTTGCCTATTTTGTATTCATCCAAATCATCTCTTAAAATGATCATCTTTGATTCAATTCAATTGAATTTTCATGCAGGACCAAGGATAATCCCGAAGCTCACGAACGATCGCCATACTTGTTGATCAAGTGCAGCTTTTGTTGCAAAAAAGTAAGGAAGCACACCAAACCAAACCTAAAAGTTTAGTTTAATCCTGCCTATAATTGTATTTTTTCCCTTTCGGATTTTTTATACTAATTTTAATGTAATTAAGTAAATACTCAAAGCAACATTCTTACCTGAGTTTCATTTAGCAGCAGTGTATTAGCGATTTCAATGCGTCGCGCCCGCGTCAAGTAGCGATTGAAGTGGAACTCCTTCTCCAACTCCGTCAGCTGCTTGTTGGTGAAGTTTGTCCGGCCGGAATTGTTGGTGCTATTGGAGAGGTTGCAGCTGCTCAGGCCCCCTCCGGACCCATTGCCCAGGCCCACGCCAACGCCCAATCCGTTGGGATGGGCGCTGCCGGGCGATCCATTGTTTGCTATCATCAGAGAGTTTTGCACAGCCAGGACATTGCCGATCCCAGAGGATCCGTTGCCGCCGACACCAACAGAACTGGTGACGACTCCGTTGCCGCCGCCGTTGCCACCACCGCGGCACATGTCCAGCTGCCCGTTCATTTGGTAGTCGTGGATGCTGGCAATTCCGCTGGCAGGTAGTTTCGGAGCTGGAAAGGAAATAGAGAGGGGCGTGAGTACACTCAGGGAAATTCGATGAAATAGTATAGGAATATTAAAAAACTTAACTATTAATAATATTAGCTATTTTGAACGGAGGTTTCCATTTAATTCCAGAACAGAAATTAACTTTCTTAAAGATTCCTTTATCCTAGTATCATTTCACAGTTGTGGTTATAAGTATATAACTAGTTCTATGCCATATTTTTCTTTTTAGTGTAATCCTCGTTTTTGTGTGCATCTTTGTTGTGGGTTTAGGTATACGATCCCTTGGGTTGATCTTTAGCTGTCGCAGCTAATCATTGTGAGAGTTTCGACCCTCTTCCTTCCCCTCTGCTCTCCCTCAACACACTATCTTTAACTTTTGACTTTTGGCTTGTTTGCGTGATTTTGCATTTTATTCATAATTTGACATGCGCCCCGTGGCTAAAGCCGACGATGATGAAAATAATTCCTTTTGGTTGTATGCCTTTCCATAGAAGGATTTAATGCGCCCAATAGGTTTGTTTGAAAATATAGGGATTATCCTGACAGCGGGCATTCGACTCGCTAACTGATATCCTTTGGCACTGACTTAAACACTCACTTTGTTTGGTGGGAGGTACAGGTATTATGATATTTGTGGGTTTGTCTAGGATTTGGATTTTGTTTTTAGTCCTTAAGAAATTCTACATTCGACTCAAAAAGCGGATAATTGCAGTTCTCTTAATGCGTTGTGAGGATTTCTGTTTAAGAAGTAAACAGGTGAGATTGCCTAAATTTACTTGGAATAGTATTTAAAGAAAGAAAGAAACATATAAGAATAGATATAAGATATAAGAAAATCATTAAAAAATATTGAAAAAATAATGACAAATATTGTGTCCAAAAAGACAAATGTAATTTATACTTCAAACTAATATCTTCCTAAAATATAATTGAAGTGATATTTAATTTATGGAGCCAACTTTTAAAGCTCATAAAAAAACCTTTTCACACAGTCATAAATCTAAATGAAAACTTGTTCAGCATAAATCAATTAATAAGCATTATGCGACACCATCGTAACCGAACCTCGATAGTTTCATTGCTGACTCCTTGATGATGATTAACCTTACCGGGAGTTAAAAGACGCCGATCGGTGGCAATATTAATACATACTGGTCGAGCCCGCTTAGTTATCGAGTTGTTTTAATAGTTTTTTAGGCAATTGGTCGCTTCTAGTGCAATAAATCAAAAAGAACCCCGAGCCAAACCGACCAATAAATAAGTTCCACAGAGCCGAATGAGTGATGAATTTATGACGGCTCCTCCAAGTGCCACTGATACCCAAATTGGCATCCACCAGCCCGTCATATCCGCACAGTAGCTGGCGCGCACCTTTCGAGGATTTGGGAACTGTTTGCGCGGAGCTATCGATAAGTGGATGTCGGACTGCCTGGCTAGCTCCTATCGTAATGCACACAGGAATGTCTAAGAAAACAAGCCGCAGGATTACCGTGTCGAGTGGCTTGGGCTACATTTGAATTTTCCAGCAAACAAAACCAAACACACACTCGCCGCCGCGGCAGTTGCAGCCGCCAGTCGCAAGTCACAGTCAAAGTCGAATTCACAACCACCTTCACGTTCACGTTCACATTCCCGGTAGCATTAATAGTAGCAGCAGTAGTAGCAACTGCGACAGTTGAGAGTTACTGCATTCCGGTTAGGTTATCAATATGTTGCCGCCAATCAATGCACAGTGGTGTAAATTATATCCAATACACAGAAAGGTAAAATTTAAAGGTGTCATGGGGTTTTATTCCTCTCAGTTCTTGTGGTATTTTGCATATTTTTAGTAAATAGTAATATTTTTTACTCTAATGTATCTGTATCTCTAATCTGTATCTGTAATCGGTAATCTGTATCTGCATCTGTATCTGTGAATCCCTTAATTCAATCAGAAGTTTAACTCTGCAATCAATGACTAAGTACTTCGCCACAGCTAGTCACAATAGAAATAATTAGAGTAAAAACCCTTGTAAATATTTACATCAAATAGGGAAACCATTTCTGACTCCACTGTGGCACGGTGCGGCCTCTGTTAGTGGCACGGCTGCCTCAGCCACTGGTGGTGTCGCTCGGGTTGTCAAACATGTCGCGGCCAGTTGGCGGCACTGTCGCTTTTGTCCGGCGCCAAACGGTATCTGCTTTGTAATATTAGTTTTAGAGAGCATTATCGGGGCTTGCTTCCACTTCAGTGGTGCTCTGAACGAGGAGTGGAAAGTAGGGAACTCCACTCTGCTCCGTTCCGGGCCAACTGTGCCTCCAACTGGCCACCTCTTCTCACCCCCTTGAAGGCCATCCCCCGAGGGGGTGGGTGTGAGAGAGGGCTGGCACCATGGCGCTCAAGTGACACTGTTGACAATCAATGTAAACAGCCGGAGTTGCGGTGCAGCAGAACTTTGCAAAGGAGGGGGAGGAGTCAGGGAGTGCAACAGTCAGAGGCGCCACACCAAGTCGATGTAATTTGATAACATCTCAACTAGCGGTAATTACAATTGCAGGTTTAAGTCAGTCAAACGCTTGTTGACTTTTGCATATCTTCCCCTTGCATCACAATCGATTCCCGTGTGAAAAGCTGAGTGGTGGAAAATCCGGGCAACGCACACAGTCAGCGTTGATTGTCTTAAGCAGGTCAAACAAAGTGATTATTGATTGAAAGAATGAGATAAATTATTGGGATAACTACTTCTAATACAAGAAGTCAGAGGATATAGCATTTATCTGTCAAAGTTCGAATAAACAAATTCTTTAATGTTATTGTGACACTCTTTATATATTTTTATTATTGTTAATCAGAATTTAGTTGTAGTAACCATCAAGTTGTCCTTGAATTCTTTACTCCACGTACAGTTCTTTGCGGTCATGAATCATACGCTCGAGAACGGCCATTTTGATATGATATAATGATATTATCATTTCTATTATGTAGGCGCCACTGCCACTTTACGGAGATCCCCACTCGTACAATCTGGGGGCCCGGGTAGCATTACATGGGGTCCGTTTCGGGGCGATTAAGTGGGCCTGAGCCCGTAGTCCGGAGACCGGAGACCGGAGAACGTACACGAGCGGAGCAGAGTGCGTGGAACGCCGTCTGGCAGACGGCTCAATTGATAATAATATTTAATTCGAGTGCAAATAGAAAATTATATTTCAATTAAAAGTAAATTGTTTTAATTGTTGATTAAACACAACAACATCAACATCAACGTCATGTGGCGAAACTTTCGAGAACCGATTCTGCTGGGCCCATAATCTGGGGCCATAAAAATGCACAAAAGCTGGCCCAAAATATGCTGACGATCGGTGGGCGCTGGTGACGATTTGATTGATCACCTGGCGGGTAATTTATGGCCCCCAATAGTAAAGAAATGCCAATATGTCCCCATAATATTTTGCAATTGATAGAGACGAGGCTGTACCCTCTGCCTGACTTCGATCGGGACAGATGTTCGACTTCTCTGACCAGAGGTCAGTCGGTACTAATTAAGTTGGCAATCTCGGAGTCGAAGAACCCTTTCATCCGGGCGGGGGTGGGTTCAGCTAATTAGGCACAGTCAACACTCTTTGGCATTTCGGGGTCCGCATTCTGGGACTCTCTCCTACTCACTGACTTGACTAAACTGGCATAATCCCGTCCAAAATCCACGTCCATTCATTCTGTCAGTTTTATTGGCCGCCTGTCAACCCATGACTTTTTTCACATGTCATGCGATGATGCAGTCGTATCTTGGTATCTACATTTCAAACACGAATCGTGAAATGCACAAAAGTTAAAATTCTCATAATTGTATCTACATATCATCGTTCCCCAAAGGAAAAAAATAAAATAAAACCTCCAAAATCAAATCGAAGACACAAAGGCCACGAAGCAAAACCTCAAGTTTTCCAGCTTAATTGAAAGTTTTGTATGGGCATAGCAGACATCCCGCGGCTTATTAGTCACGATGTCTAACACACATGGAAATTGTTCGACAAAGGGTTTCAAAATTTTGAAAAATAAATCCCAATCACAAAAAAAAAGAGAGACGGTCAGGCTGTCTGAGTCAGATATGTGAACCTTGCATGGGGCATTAGAAAATGTCTCAGCTGGCGCCTGGGTAACAATTCCTTAATCTTGTTAACTGTCTCCCCGGAAGAAGTTTTCAAGTCCTTATCGAACATCTTTGATCTGTTTGAGCCGTTCGTGTGTCTCTCGGTTTTGTTTGTTTACCTTTTGGAAAATTATGTCGCCGTCACAGACAACACCACACCGCACAACAGAGCGCCGAGCGCGATTTAAATATTTACCCAGATACTCGTATGCACATATTTGTGTTATCTTAATAGCAACGTTTTGGCTACTGTTTTTTTGCTTTTTGTTTATTTTATTTTTATTTTCTATTCTTTAGATTACGCTGAATTCCGGTAGCCATCCGATGGACTAGAAAATCAAAATTGTCGACATTATTTGTACTACATATTATTTTTTTTAGGCGATAAGAAATGGCCAAAGATTGCGACATGAAAGGTGTTTGGGGGAAAGAATTAAATTAAATTTCAGTTTGGACCAAGTTCACATTAGATATTAATTTGGTAACTTAGTTTACTTAATTTCAAATGCAAACCTTTTCTTAAATGTTACAGATTTGGTCAGTTATGACATGAACCTAAGGATTCACAAGGACTAAGGAGTGCTTTGATATCATTCACTATACTATTTCGTCTAGTCAAGTAACTAAACTTTGTTACTTTAATTACTTTCCATGCTAGATTTAAATTCCTCAACTATTAGCTCTCTTTGATAATGTGGTAATGTTAAAGGCATTTAGTTATGTTTGACAATAATTTGGTAGATTATCTTCAGGAGCTGGTCGATAATTAGCTCAAGTGCCTAAACGATAGCAGTGACAACACAGTATTTCCGAGTAACAATTATTTTTTACGGCTAATTATTTGTTGGTGGGTTATTTATTTTTAAACTTAGGCTAGAGGGGGCTTTGATTTTACCAAATTAATAATAGAACTGAGTAACCAAAAGTTTTTCTGTTTCCAGGGACGGACTGGCGAAATGCTTAGGAGGGGGTTAGTTTTTCCCTGGCTGGCTACAGCTGCTCTTTTGGTCGCTTTGCCTGTGTGTTAATTCAATTCAATGGCAGCAGCAGAAAAAAAGTAAAATCTTAATTCGAATAATACATTCTGACAAGATGACGGATCACCGAACGAAAATGCACGCACACATGTGCCGATGTACGGATGTACGGATGTGTAGATGTTCATAGTTTCCCTTTTTGTATTCGTACATAAACATGGCACAATATAAGTATATATGTACACGGACATTTCCCAAAGAGCTGTTGAAATAAGGGTGTTCGATGGGGTCTTAGGAAAAGCAATGAAAAAGACCAGCGGAGAAAAAAAAATACTCAAATAAAAATGGCTGCCAAATGCCAAAAGGAAATACAAGAAATGTGGGCTGGCACACATCTCTGTATATACGCAGAGGGAAAAACATATATATACGATGTTTATATACACTCCAGTGGGGTGTGCGTGTGGCTGACAGTCACCACTTTGAGTGGCTCCACTTGACATGGCCCTTTCCCCATTCCAGCCACCGCCTCCTCCTTCCCCTCCTCCTTCTCCTGCCACTTTTTGATGATTTAATTCAATTAATGCTCCATTCGTTCGCACATAATATGTGTACGCACACACATACTCCATATACCAGGGAGTATTTGCAAATTAAAATGTCAACAAAACAAATTTCAAAACATTTTGCCTCTCAAGTGGTTTGCAAAAAGAAGAGAAAACGAAAAGGTTCCTGCTCTTCGTCCTTTAGCTGGCTTTAAAAGAAATATTTTTCGACAATGATGCTAATGTCATCATCAATCTTCGTGCCCGCCGTGGAAATTCGTGCAGACAAGACGCCCGAGCCTCAGACTGTCGCCTTCGATATTACCCGTATATCTTTGACTAGGCCTCAGGTTTACTTTGGATTTTCCCGAGTCTCCCCCCTGCCCACAAAAATTTACGCCTATACGAATGTATATACAATTTTCATTAGACAAATTAACAAATTTTTACTGACTGGTGTACCGGGGAGTGGGGCGGTTTTTTTTGGGGGGCTTCGTTTGGGACAAGTGGCATTAGCCAAACTGGCAACTGACTTGACTTGTTTACATGAGATAATTTCAATATAATAAATCATTTTTTTCTTTCTCTGTGTATATTTTTTTACTTTGCTGTTCTTACAAAATTGAGATTTTAATTTTGTTGTTTATTTTTTGGGGGTATTTTTGTTTGTCCTTGGATTTGGACTGTCGTACAAAAGTGTTACGAAGCTTAGACATTACTTGGGCGTATAATCGTGAATCATGGGGTTCAAAGTTCCTGTGTCACATCGAAAGTAACTGGGACTGTATTGAGAGGTTATATATTAAGAACAATATTTAGTAAGGCAATAATGTAAAAAAAAGTATCAGGTATCTTCATCATATGTAGTATGGTATTTCAGGGCATATTCTAGCAATTATAATAAATTCCAAGCCTTCATTTACTTCCCATCAACTCTCAATCACTATGGAATTAAATCTCTTCAATCTAAACTAAGCCTGTATGGGGTGGTATAGTTAATGCCTTAATACCACCCTCCTGTCCCTAATGGCCGTGCCTAAAGATAGATAGGATACATCCATCAGTTCGGCTCAATCGCAGCCGAAATGAAAATTAAATAAATCACAATTCAAGTAGCGCGTGTCGCCAGCCAAGTTGAAGTTCAAGCGTTCATGGCTAATACTTTCTGGCCACTAGAATGTCCACTTTAAAGCCGCCTGCTGTCCATTGTCGTTATCTGCCGGGAGTCCACTGAGAGTGGGAGCGGCGACGGACATGGCCCAAGATATCGTCAATAGAAACGCACAGCGAGAGCAGTAAAATTGGAAACAATAATCGAAGCCAACAATGGGACTTCAAATTGACAGCTTTCGTTTACCATTTTATCTACTGTGTTCGAAGGTATGGAGAGAATTTTGGAATGAAATCACCTTGGCCCGCAAGCCGGCGCACTGAGAGGCCAAGAAATCGAGACAATTGTGGAGCTCTAGGGCTCAGAGCGGTCCCTTTGATTCGCAGATCAATTGCTAAATGCTCGAGCTTTTTACCGACAATTCAAAGCGCACCGCAGAGCAAAAGTTTTCATTGCCCGAACCATTTGTCTCATTGTTTTGGCCGTTTTTTTTCTTCTCCTTTTTTTTTCTTGTTGGCCAAATCAGTTTGGGAACAGCTTAAATTGTTGGCCGACTACTGTTTGTCTCGTCAAATGATTCATTAGGTCGCAAAGTATTTTGTTTACTGTTGCCGCTTACAACGAAACTCCATTTGGTTGAAACGGGAGTTATCTGCCTAAAAAACGGACTAATTGAAAGGGACTTCCGTCTTTTTTGAATACATTTTCTATATTTAGAAAATAATGTTTTATTAAATCTAACGATACAATACATACTTGAAATGAAAATATATTATTATTAATTCAATAAAAAGTGTGTTGTAATTAATGCCACTAAGCACCAAGGCATGTATATCTTTCAGAAATCAGAAAACACAATGTTTAAAATGAATCCAGTATTAAGGCATATCCATATCTTTAGTATCCATGACATTTTTAAATATGATTCTAGATCATGAACTTCTACTAAGTACTTAAGTAAATTACTGTGCAATACGTATGTCCTGATCAATTAAATACCTGATCTATTAGGTGCGTATTTTTCCACAAATGTTTGTCAAAGCTAATCCACTTTACTTTCCATATATACACACTCACCGCTCTAGACGACCCACTTCAGGTGAAATATATTTTTAGTAAAGTGAACTTAAAAATAACATTTAAGTTCGAAAAGGACAGAACTGAAAACACAGCAGTCCCGTTCCCCAAAATAAATCACAATCAATTAGCTGCGTATTTGATAACCCTATCAGTGCAGTGACCAGGGGGAAACTAAAGTTTTCTGGAAAATCGAAAGACTACGATGACTCTGTGCAATTTTGCGCAGAAAGCGAGGGAAAACAAAAGGCAAAACTAAACGATATTGAGCCGCATTTATCGTTGTGATATCGGCCTTCTGGCAGGGGGGCTGAGTGTGTTTGTGCTTGTGCCAGGGCACGTAACGCGATACTTATATAATTTAGTAAATTATACACTTGAAAAGTATTAAGGCGGCCACGATGGCGAAGGAAACGGAATACGGAATGCGGAATATTGGGCGCCATGGCTGGATATGAAGAGAGAACCTTGGGTCATTGCCGAGCGAATGCAAACAGCAGATAAGATATCCGTATCCTCCTCTTTTGGCGCACTGTTTGCACCAAATGTCCGTTCAAGGCAAACAACGCCAAGCCACCACAAAGATATCCACATTGGTGTGTGCACTATACATATTTGTGCTTAATATTACATAACACAGCGAAAGGAAGGACATCGAGAAAGCGCACCCTCGAAGGGATATCCTTTAATGCAGCGGTGCTTGCGTTGCCCAATTTCGCTATCCAGTTTGAAAAAACTAAGAGGGGTATTATGGACTTTTAGGTTTATAAATTTATATTAACACATTTATACATTTATTAATAACAAACATTTCATGACATGTACTACAGTATTGTAGGTCCAACTATGATTCTCTTCTAAATGGACATTTAGCATACTACTGGGTATTATATAGTCAGTAAATCGGTTATATCGTTCTGGCTCCTTAAATTTTTTTGGGAGCAGTTTCGCCATTCCAACCCCCTCCGTTTCTCTCCATCCCTCTGCGGCTGTCGTGCGGACTGGACTAATGTGCTTCTCATGTTGTCTCCAGAAACTCGCCTGGAATCGAGTCAGACTTTATGAAAACTGACATTTTAGGTGTGTAAATGTCACCGCGGCAGTGCAGACGGAGTGCGGTTAGCAGTTCAGGTAATTTGGAAAGAGATAGAGTTCGGGATCCAGGTCTGACCCTTCCCTATCCCTATCCCCATCCCACTTAAGTGGTAATTATTGTAAGTACTGCCCGGGGCTTATCACCTAACAAATCGATTCGTTGATCGGCCAAACTCAAGTCAAAGGCCAAGGCTAGGCTCCTTCGGGCTACCCGATTTCCCCTGGACCTAAGCTCCCCCCGCTATCCCAGATTGGGGGAAAGAAATTTAATAATACGCTTTCAAAAATGTTAACTCAGCGCGCGCCAGCGAACAAAATTTGTCACGACACATGCCATACATTTTTTTGGCCCCGGTTTCGTTTGGTTTTGCTTTTGTTTTTGTTTTCGGTGATGTTGGAGGAGGTATAGAAATACCTGAGCTAGAGATGGGTGCGTGAGAGGATCGTGGAAACACTACACATTTTATAGGGATTTGTCTTGTACTCCTATTATTATAAATTACCTTTTATATTACTCATACGACAAGTTGGCTGTTAGGAAAGAACATTAAATTTTAAAGTAGCAAATTTTAAAAAGAAATTGAATAAGGGAAATAATTTAGAATGAAAAACAAAATGATTTAAAGGGATTTGCCATGTACTACCATTATTATTAATTATTTTATAAATTACTCATACGACTAGTTGGCTGTTACGGTACAACATAATATAATAGTTAAATCAGATAATATTTAAAAGCCATTAAATCAGGGAAATAATGTAGAATTATAATATTAAAACTAACTGTCGGGAGAGTAAATATGTGTTTATTATAAAATTATTTGTGTAACCTGGAAGGTTAATTTAAATTTAGTCAGAAGTTTGGAACCCGATTAAGGAGTTGTTTCCGACCCTATAAATCATACATATTCTTGATCAGAATCAACAGACAAATCGATCTAGGCATGTCCGGTCAAGAAATTAATGTTTTTAAAAATTTACAAAATTTCAAATTTTTGTCGTTAAAATTCTCAACAGTGTCAAAAAATTTGAATTTTTTTAATTTTAAAATGTCATATGTAGATTGTAGATGTATGAAAACTAGCACATCCCTGAAGTCCGATTTAAAATTAATGCATTAATGGCTTAGTAATGATGTTTTCAAAATTATGATTTACCCAAAACTATTATCATATAAAAATATGATATATATATATTTCGTCGGAGGTATAAAAATGCCAAAGAGCCAATGATTGTGTAAAGCATTTATGTATGTATTTAATAAAAATAAAACCGATTTTTTAACCGCTCACGCTGCGATCTCTATAAAACTGGGCTAACTAGCCCCTGTGACGGACCTCGGTCTGTGACGATGACGGTGACAGACAGGCGAGCGGGGCGGGTCTGAACCCAGCTCCCAGCTCAGCTCTCGGCTCCGAGTTCTGTTCGGTTAGGTTTGGGTTAGGGTTTTGGGTTTGGGTTTGAGTTTGGGCAAGCGGTTGATGTTATCTGGCATTCCTGGTGGTCACTTTTCTATCCACAATATCATTTCATTTAAATAGTCTGCCTCATTTTTTCTCCGAGGGTTTTTCGGCTCGGGGTTCTCGCTCGTTGGCTCATACCTACATATATCTTACCAATTTTTGTTTTGAAATGCACGTAATTAATTCATTTCGTTTTCATTGTGGCACATTCGCCGCTCTTCGGGCCGCGTCGCGTGTTGGTGTCAAGAAATATCAAAACATCACATCAAATAAATGTTGAATACCCCAAGCGAATGCTCCCCCTCGTCCCGGGGCACTCCGCTTGGCCCACCCCTGCGGTGGCCCATAAAACTAACACCTTTTGCAACCTTTTGGCCAAAAAGTTTTGTGTTCCCTTTTGCTTTTCCAAACCAACATTTATGTTAATTCGAGTTTCCTTCACTTTTGTCAGCTATTTTCATATTTCATATTTTCTGTGAGCGCCAGCTTTGCGTGTGGAAATTCCCAACCCTTCGCGGGGGAGTGGGTGGAATTCCCGAACAAAGTGGTAGATCGTTTAAAAAACAATAAAACACGAACGGCAGCAGAAACGGAGGAGAACGTCCAGTTGCCAGGCATTAATTAAACTGTTCTACCACAACAAGCCCAGACCCGCCTCGATGGGAACTTTTCAATTATGTTCGAGGGGCCCATCAAAAGGCCAATAAAAGTAAACAAAGTCGTAAAAGCCCTAGTTGGGTGCTAATAGGGGATAGATCTTAGGAGTGATAATGATGTAAATCAATAAGAAAGGTATGAGTTTTAAAAATATTCGGCAGGAAAATACATTTCAATAAAATCGGATATTTGTTATTAAGATTATTAAGATATAACCTATGGTCTTAAGATATTTTAAGTTTTAGAGATCCTTAGTAAAGCACCAGACTAGAGAAAAAAATAAACCATGTTCCACTCAAACCTCGAATAATTCGCATAAAACTTTGAGTTTCCTACGAGTTCTAAATACTTTAACCCTGACATTTGAATGATGGATAAGTTTTTCGTTTCTTTCCTTGGTTTATTTCACTTTATTTATTTATTTTTTTTTAACTGTGGCTAATTTTAGTTTTATCTAGGTGTCATCATAATCGTGTCAAAAGTATTTTTGAGATTTCGCACATTGATTGATATTGGTGGTTGAAAAAATGGAAAGTTCTTTGCGTGTATTTGTGTATCTTAAACCGATTCCTAGCCAGTGACAAATCCCTGTAAAAATGTCCATTAATCTTCATGGCAAATGGGAGCGAGTTGCTCCTTTCTTCCTGCTCCAACTCCAGACCGCGGTCTGGTTATTGAAAAATGCTGATTAACACATTAGAGAACTCTTTGAATCGCAGACATTGGCCAGCGTGCATCCAGGCCGAATATGTGGCTGCGTTTGTGCGTGAATGCCAATATGTCGAATGCTACCATTTATAACCATGATTGCTGATTATGCTGTTTCCCTGCCCGAGAATGGATGACATGACAGATGGACCCAAGCATGTGCGCAGAGCTTGCGGCGAGCATCCAGTATCCAGCGTCGAGCATTCAACATCGGGTATCCAGCATCCAGCATCCAGCGCCCAGGGATTCCAGGGGAGCCGGAGCCACGAGGCAGCGGATCATTGCTCAGTGACAGTTCGGTTGCAGTGAGGCTCAAACGAGAGACTCTTATTTAAATAATCATTTTTTCTGACAGCCAACTTGACTTCCAGTTCGAAATGCCGAGGAGCAGCCCCTGCCCACCGTCCCATGGCTCCCTCGGATCCCTGCTGCAAGTTTCATTCTGGATTCGAGCTACATCTCACGACCGATGGCTGCACGCTTTAATTGTTTGTTTGACTTGCGGTCGCCCCTGGACCACACGAAGAACAATTTTTATAAATATCAAGTTACATAAATTTAAATTTATGATTTTGAGTTCCCATTTTTAAATTAGAAAATATATTTCCCAACGAAAAATTGTAAATTTTGCATAACAAAAATATTATCTTTATCTTTGAGCTTGAAGAATTCTAGAACTTGTTGATAGTGAAATTTGTATCTTTAAGATATTGAAAATTATTTGACTCTGTTTCAAATATCTTTGGTCAAAATATAATGCTTCTGGCAGTGCACTCCTGCCACCTCCCTGACCAAACCCTTCTCTCCCATCTTAGCGCCTGGTTCCACTTGCACGCGTCATTCGAGGGGCTATCGGGATCGTATTTGGGTCTCGAGGCGGTTGGGTTTTGGGTGCGGCGCGTGGGGATCTTGGATCTTGGATCGGGGATCTCGGATCTCTGATCGGTTCGGCTGCATTTCGGTGCCCGGCCTCTGTGGCGTCGTTTAATTGAAAACGATGCATGTAAATGACACTTTTCAGCATTAATAAGCAAATATTTGTATGATTATTGGTGTAGCCAAGGGATTAACGTTTGAACTGTAAGTGGTCGGACGCTCGATGCTCCGATATCGCCGATCAGCGTCAGTTGGGCAACTCGAGTCATGAACAGGTTAAGTGCATTATGAACGGGCCCACAACGAACACAAAATTGGTCAACAGGTTTGAGAGGATGGATGGATGGATGGATGGACTCAGAATTGAAAGGTAAGCTGAGGAATTAAGTATTTTGAATATATTGTTAATTCTTAGAAGGGAATGTTAAACACATAAGCTGGATACGCCACAAAGGATATTGCAAATTACCAATTTAGTGTTTAATGCTTGCTATTTATATATGTTTATTTTAAGTGCTCTAATAAACAACCTGCCAAGGTAACCTCATAAACATTATGTGCATCGTCCATTAAAATTTTCCATATAGTTATATTACTGAGCTATTAAAAACTATATTAAATCTCAGGGTGAGCCATAAATGACCTCAAACTCTACAAACAAACACTACTATCAAAATCCTCCAATTAAAAGCTTACACTTGTTTTTTCTGCAATTCATGAACTTTCAATAAAAATACTCGTTTTGGTCTGGTCCCACCGCTTCTTTTGGATAATCAACATTTTATTTATCATATGAATATATTATACGTTTTTCGAAGTTTTTTTTTTATCAACGCAAATGTATTTTCTTAGCTGGCTAATTCCGAGATACAAAACTCCACTCGGCAATGTGACAAGTGACAACCTGACTGACTGCACAGGCATTGACAAAATTATCTGAAATATGCAAGAAATATGCCAAAGGAGAGTCCAAGAGAACGTCGAAAATTATGAGAGGTGGAGTGGATCTTGGGGATCGGTCGGGATTGGGGAGAATCTGGGAAGACTGCAGATCGGAGACGGGAGGTAAGCGAAATCTTTGGCATTTGAAGAGACATTCTTATTTTTAGGTGACATGCCCTCGGTGGGACGTCTCTTTTGAGTTTCTGTCTGAGGCATCAAGTTGCTAATATGTCAGTTGTTATTTTTGCAGTGCTAATTGTTCATATATTTGCTGTTACTATTGTTAAAGTTCTATTTTTCTCCATTTCTGTATTTTTGTCTTACTGTATTTGTTCCCTCATCTTCACATTATTCATATTCGTATTTTTCTGGTTTCACGGGTTTGCTGATTCCTGTATCTTGGCCTGTCAATCAGTTTTGAAAGTCATCGTTTTATGATTTTTAAAATTCATTTTCTTCTCTTTCTTGTATTCCTATATGTTTTTAAGAGTGTGTTTGTTTGTTTGCATATTCTCTGCCTGATTAGTTTAATTTATTCTCTTAGCTAATCTGTGATCTATTGAGGGAAACATTTGAGTTGACAATACTGGTTGCTTGCATGGTAAGATGCTAAAGTATGGCAATTAGCCAAATATGTGGTCCTCTAATAGCCGCGGGGTTGTGAATGGTAATTTAATTTATAATAACTGTATAATTAAAAGTGGTGCGAAGGTGTAAAATGTGTATAATTAAACCTAGAGCTACTTATGATATTTTTCATTAAAAATTATTGAAATTTTGCATAAGATTCATTAAAATATATCTAGAAGTTAGTCACTTGATAGCTTATTTTACGAATTATACTTTTAAATCTTGGTATCGGAGCACTAATAAAACATGAGTAAATAATTTTAAGCTTAACTTAATATAAAAAAATATTTGAACACTCACCTTGTGGCTTGGGAACATTCCTCTTGAGCTGCATCCACTTGTAGGTGGGAATGCTGCTAGAGTGATTTGGCGATTTTGATTGTGTGCTCGCAGGATGCGTGCCATTCGAAGCGGAGGCGGTGGAGGAGGATGTGGAGCTACCAGGCGAGATGACACCACCACGCTGCGGGCGTGACATGCCGCCATTGGGCGACACGGAGTTCTGTTGCTGCTGATGCTGTTGCTGTTGTCCGGCTGGCGATTGGTTCTCCGGATGTTGCGCCTGCTGCTGCTGATGTGCCTGCTGCTGTTGGTTCTGTTGCTGGAGCTGTGGGTGTTGCTGGTGAGAGTTGGTGGCCAGGTTGGCCAGGTGTCCGTGGGCCAGACCGTGATGCATGTGCGCGTGCATCCCTAACGAGTCCATGGGGTCCAGAGCATAGCCTCCCGCCAGGTGCTGCTGATGGTGCCACATTTGCGACTGCGTCGCCTGCTGCATCATGGGATCCTGCTCTTCTAGGAGCAGACCGGGACCATAGCTGGCATGCAGCACGGCGGCATACTTCTCCTCGATCTGGCCGGCATAGCCGTGAACCGGGGCCTGGGCCTGGGCCTGTGCCTGGGCCGTGGGATACATGCAGTCCAGGTTGGTGTACATCATTCCGTTCTCGGAGCTGATGATTGCTGCCTGCTGCTGCTGCTGCTGGGGATTGGTGGCATTCGCAGCAGTCACAGGTGAGTTGTTTGTGGGCGGTGGTACGGTGGCCACGGCAGCGGTGGCATAGTACGAGTGCACTGAGTCACTTTCGTAGTACGAATCCGCTGGCGAGTGGCTCGTGGGATGGATCGGTGTTCCCGGATTGCCGGCCGTCGCCGCACTCGTGGTGATTCCATACTCCGCCGCACTGGGGCTGAACAGATGCGAGTGGGGATAGAGCTGTTGCTGCTGCTGTTGCACCACCTGGTGGTTTCCAGATGGCGGCGGCGTGAGCTGCGCCTGCTGCTGCGGATAGTAGCTCCCGGGTGAGCTGCTCTCGTAGCCATTGTAGGAGAGATGTTGCTGGTTCTGGTGGTGATGTTGCTGTTGCTGCTGGTGCTGCAACTGTTGCTGGTGTTGCTGCAGCTGCTGCTGATGTTGCTGCGGAGCAAAATAGCCGCTGGAGGTTGTAGCGGTTGCCGCTGCGGTGGAGCCATAGCCATCGTAGGCATTGGCATGTGGGTGGTGGTGGTGCGGGTGGTTGCCGTACATGCTGCTTACGTCCATCATATTGTCCCGCCGGAACCGCACTTTCTCGGGATCTCGGATCACTTTCTTGTTCTTGGGGTTTTCACTTCACTTTTTGTAGCACAGTTCTGGCAATCTCGAATATATCGGAAAGTTTTACGCGACGGGGTTCTATATGCTATATCCTTATCTCTCTATTGAACTGCAAATACGACACCCGATGACGATGAAGACAACGACCACGACGACGTGCTGCCAGCGCGCTTACCAAGTCGTGACTGATTACTGGCCCGAACCCGATTTCGTTCAGACCATACAACTGTTCCACTCTGGCCACGCCCCCTCTGTGACCATACTCTGGTCTCGCTTCCACACGCGGCTGCTCCGCTGTCGTGGTGCAAAGTAATGGCGTCTCACTTGCTCCTGCCTTATCAGTGGTTCGGTTCGGGGTTAGTCATATATGTGGACTCACTACCGGTTTTTGGCAGTTGCCGTTTCCATTTAGATTTTCACAGAGTTTTGCTTTTTTTTATTTTTTTGCTATTCGCCATAGCAGGAGCGGACTTATGCAGCTCAATATGGGAGATTTGGAATATATACATATATGTATGTATAAGGGGTTAGTTATATCTTTTGTATTATAAATGTGGTATCTTCTTAAGTAGTATATTGCTGATTTAAGTTTTATTTTACCTGAATGAATAGGATATATATTTCCCAGATCGTTTATTTGCTCTAGGTTCCCAAGAGCATTTCCACACGATGCTAATCATTAAGGTGACTATGATGGTGAAAGTATTATTAGATTGAGCGTATTATAAATACCTATATATAGTAACATTAAAATGGGTATACAAGTATAAATTAAAGGTACTATAATGTAGCCAAAAAATCCTAAAAGCCTGTAGGGTACCATTGAACGTATTTGCTAAATATCACCATTCATCATTAAAAAATAATACAAATTAATTAAAATTAAAAAAAAGTTAATACCTATTGCTTACCAAAACATTCAGATCGAAAAATGTAACTGAACCTGATTGGTGTTTGGTTCTTGGTAATCGTATACTCTATTAATGTTTCTGTTGATATGTGCTGACTATATTTAGGACTATCTAATGTACAAGGTATACAATAATATCAAATATTGTCTCACAGCCTAAAAGACTTTTTAATCTGAATTAAAGTCGGTTCTGTTTTGGGCCCGAAATGTTTCCAAGTTAATCCGGGCCTGCCGCCCGCTGATAGTATTAAAAGTTACGCCCCTGCCCATGTTCATGTCGACGTCTTGTTTTAACTGGAAACCCAATGTTGTGTGTTTGTTTTGTGGTTTTGGCACGTTTTAGCACCTCGCACGAAATTCCCAAATGAATTGAGGGGCAGGTAACGGAGAGGATTGCGTCCGGGGATGGGCAGCGGGCACTAGGAATGGGTTTTGTGATTGGGACTGGGACTTTTGTAACTTCGACCAGGAGGAGCTGCAAACGGATGCTGACTGTGGCAGCTGTCAATCGTCATTTGCACATATGACAGCTCATCTATGGCAGCACTGTGGAATTTAAATCGTCGTCGACCGACTTCCCCGACCCAGACTCCTGACATTATCTCCGGGTTGCGACTCCGTCTCAGTATCTGTCCCCTTCTCTGGACCTGGCTTTTGACTCCGACTCAGGCTCTGACTCAGTGGGATGCAATTCGTAGGCGCCCCCTACGAGTTATCCGGCATGTGTGTCTGTCACTTGGCGAAGATAGAGATACAACCGTCAGATATCTTCATGCACCTTTCACGCACAATGCATCATCTTTGGCTGTCTGGAGAGAAGTGCGTTGTTCCCTTTCCATCCATTGGGTATTTCTCGTTTTTTTGTACAAGTTGATTGACATTTTCACAAGTTTTTGTCTCTACACTCGCACGGGGATTTCGGGGGACGGGAGGAGCGGTGCCACAGGAGTGAACTGAAGTGGCCATTCGTTTCGTCCTTTCGGGTGCTCCTGCCCAACGCTCCAAGGTGATTTGTTATATTTTTCGGACAGCAGCAATTAATAGTAACAGGATGTGTGCGAGTGTCTTTCGACGTACATATGTACACAGGCAACTTACCTCGGTCCAATCCCAATCCCAATCCCAATCCCAATACCACTCCCAATTCCAAAACTGAAACTGTCCCACATGGCTAGAGCAAACACTGAGTATCCTCGTTGCTACATTAGACTTGGGGGTTGGGACACAACCTGACAGTTGCTGGGGAGTTGGGGCATATATAGGTAGGACATAAGCAAATGGATATGTCTTTAGCTTTCGGAAATGTAGGGAGATTTTATCACTTATTGGAAGGATATAATTGCCGGTATAAGCTATAAGTTAAAAGAAATAGAGAAACATATGTAAGTCTTTGTATCTCAATTCAAACTCGAGAGATCCAGGTATCCTGGTATAGACGCACATAGCGATATAAACAATATATTTGATGTAAGTCAAATATATATAA
The DNA here is from genome assembly GCF_035046125.1 of Drosophila serrata. Classification (NCBI taxonomy): domain Eukaryota; kingdom Metazoa; phylum Arthropoda; class Insecta; order Diptera; family Drosophilidae; genus Drosophila; species Drosophila serrata. The sequence goes on along the minus strand of NW_028256928.1, from coordinate 1,407,334 downwards.
CCTTAAGAGAAATTTCATAAGAAGTTTATTGGTAACTAATACATTTATTAAAATTAAATTACCTGAAAAATGTGCCGTTGCAAATACATATATAAATACTTCTATAATACATTTATTGACCATACTTTATTGGCGTTATACACCCAATAATATAATAAAATATATAATGTATAATATAATATTACCCAATTAATATATTTCCTCAATATCTAATAAGATCATCTTATCGCAGTGGTTATACAAATCAACTTGGAACATTTCCCACTTATAAGTGCATATGTCTAGTCAAGTGCTCGATGCACCTCCAATAATGACTTTCGGGGGATTTGTAAGTCGCGCCATTAATGTCTGCTTAGCGCCATGGAAATGTCGGAAGTAAGATATATGGGCTAGATGACGTCTCGAGCTTTTCCGAGGGGGCATTGGGGTGAGTTACCATCGACCGGAATGGCCAAAAACTGGCCACAAGCTGACGCCAAGTTGATGGGCGCCGACGCAGTTACAGCTCCAAAAACTTGAGCTGCCGTCTTTCGATTTACGCTGATTCGTTTCGATTTTTGTTACAAAGCTTTGGGGTCTCCTATCTGTCCGGTGTTTTGTTATCCACTGTCCGGTGTCCAGTGTCCGGTGTCCGGTGTCCATTGTCCGCCGGTGTCCGAGACGTGACGTGACGAGTAACTGGCGTAATTGGCACTGCACCAAATTGATGGATTGCCCGGCGCCGACTGTCACCGCTCGAAGAACAAAACTTGGCGGTACTTTTTGGGTTTCCTTTGTAATTTTTTTTTTTTTTTTTTTGGTAAATCGATATTTGTGCCATTTTTTCAGAGTTTTTGGTTTTGTGCAGCTTTTGACTCTGGCGTTTTGTTCGCTTCTGTAATGATTAATTAATCGAACCCACTTATCGGGCTCGGGTAAGACGGCAACAGATGCCTGTTGAATGGTGGCCAAGAGTTGTGTTAACTGGCCCGTCCCGTCTTTAATTGAATATGTAATTGGCCCAGCTCATTATGTTTATGAATACGATTTTAAGACTCCGCCTCCAATTAGTTGCCGAATTCATCACATGTCTGTTTCTGGGCTAATTCCTAAAACCCCTTTGGGGGGATTTTATTGGGGGTTTTCTTGATTGATACCTGTAATTGGCGACGGCACAAATTTTGTTCAGACTTAAAGAAATTTTTTAACCACTTAAAATAAAATTAAAATTATATATTCTAAAGTGTTTTTGTATATTTATATATTTTCTGATAATAAAATAATAATCACAATAAAATATATACCCTTGCAGTTTTCAATGGAATTATAGGACTGCATCGGGTCATAACTAAGCTTCAAATATTTATCGTTATTTTTATATCAGAATTTTATTCAAAAAATTAAAAGCTAAAAAAACATTACTCTTAATCCTGAAAGTTGTTCTCTGTTAGTTTTTATCATTAAAAAATCTGCGCACTGAATTCACCATTTTCAGAAATTAAAATTTTTATCAAATTTTGAAAATTTCAAAGATGTAACCCCTTATAAAATTTAAAAAAATTTGTACATTTTTTTTACAGCCGGAGATGGCTCGATCGACTCAGTTTTCGATGCTGATCAAAAATATATATGATTTATAGGGTCGGAAATGATTCCATCACAGCCTAACAAGCTTCTAACCAAAAATACATAAAAAAACGAAAACTTTAATTTTTACTGAATTAATTTAAATACATTTTATGCTTTACGGCAAAAAGATTCTAATACTATTAAATTAAGTTTTGAGTACTAATGCTCCTTGAATTACCAATTCAATTACCCTTGCAAAATTATTTCAATTTAACAATAAAAAGATAAACCAGTAAACCATTTAAAACCCTAATGGTTGCCTTATTTTATTTACTTAATTCCTTTTATTTCAAGTCTTAAAATTAAATGTGTTTTATTTCATCTGTCGGTCACACTCACTTAACTTTAATTTGGTGCAATTTAATGTCTGCAGACTCGTCAACGACCTTGAATGCTTAAGTTGAAAAATTATGCAAAAAATCCTCGACTTACTTGAAGCCATGCTGGGCGGTTTAAGCCAAATCCGACATTTCGAGATTCGTTCATTTTAGAATCGGATAAAGTTAGAGCGGGACGACTCTCTGTATGCTCCCTTTATCCACTGCGCAACTGAAGTGAGCCAATCGCAGTGGACTTCCATAGAACAGCCCTCGATTTCCAAATATTCCGTCTAAAATAACAGTCTCTCCTTGTTCCCCTTGCCAAAATGGGAATCCTGCAGAAGGCAGCTGCACAGGAGGATGGTAATAATTGCCATGGCATCGCTTTTTATTGTTGATTGGCAGGCCACGGGGAAAAAGTGGCCCACAGTTGTTGAACAATTTTTGGTAAATGGCATTGTAAATTAGAAATTTACTGAAATGTACAACAGATATGGCTCATGTTTGTGTAGCAGGTTTTACAAAATTATTAAAGGGTGAATATAGCAGTAATAGTGTAAATACTAGATTATTTTTTGTTGTGTGTATGTACATATTTATGTTTTATACAGATTAACACAATAAAATTGTGTATAGTATCCGTGAAAGTTAGTTTTAGTTATGTTTAAAGTCATTTATTCTTAATTAAAATATTTATTTTAATCATGCAATGCATACAAATTTTAAATATGAAATGTTTTGTGCACTATAGACCCGTCTGTTTTCTCAGGCAAAATATTAAAAATTAATGACAGCAAATTAGCATACTTTTCGGCGTATAGTGAAATGCTCGAACTCAAGCATTTCAAAAGAAACCTATGGACAAGTTGAATGATGTACTCTACAATACACATTAACAAACATATACTATCATTTAATTCTTTTTTTTTTATAAAAATTAAAATAAAATTTTTAAAAAATTTTGATAATTTTGAAGGCAGCGCCGCTATCGCAAAGCGCCTGCTCTTGAAAGATATACATATGTATTATATATATTACCGATCGTGTCGCTAGAGGGCGTAATTTTTTAAGTTAACGGCATGTAAAAAATAATTTTAAATTATAGTACAACAAATTTATTTTAGCCTTGTGATAAAGTTTTATTTTATTCGTATATAAAGACATACCACACAGGGTACTTTTTAAATTAATATACAGAACTCAGGCAGCTAAAAACATTATTTGTTTAACTTATATCCATTATTCCTATTATTTTTATTTATAACTTTGTATTATGTAACTATATTAGTTATAATCTTTGTTGATTAACAGTTAAATTCTTGTTATAAAACTATATCAATAATTATACCTATTATTGTATCCCTATTCTACAAATAATACAGCTTTGATATATATTTTCAAATCTTTATTTTCTCAATCATTATTAAAGAATTCCATAAAATGTTAAATAGCTAAGTGTACAACGCTATTAATCAGAATTCTGGTCAAGCGTTAACGAATCTTAGTTGGGAATGACAGCGCTAAAAAATGTAAGGAGCTGTAGGCCCAAGCAGCGGCAGCCCAAAAGCTGCCTGAAAACCTGTCGATTGCCTGATAAACTTGTTGGGGCATCGGCAAACTCAACTCCAATTAGGCGGTCCAGAGTGAGACTGGACGGGAGGTTGCGATGACCTTGCAGGGACCCAGATCCAGATCCCGCCGCAGATGCAGGCCACTGTGGCATTGGGTCAACCGGCAGTCAGTTTCCTATATAAACCGAGGTCCCGGCCAAAGTGAATTTGTGTAAATTCAGCTACCGACAGGAGCAAGCCTTAGTTCTCTTCTACTCAAGAATCGCATAATCATGTTGGGCAAAGTAAGCATTGAAGTGATTCTTTTGCAGGCCAAGGCATTACTGATATTTTATCCTTTATAGATTTCAGTCTTTGTGGCCTTCTTAGCCGTGGCTCAAGCGGGTTTATTGCCCGTGAAATCTTCGGAAAGCGATGCCACCTTTGACCCTCATCCGCGCTACTCCTTTGGCTACGATGTTCAGGACTCGGAAACAGGAGATGTCAAGTCCCAGTCGGAATCCCGTGACGGAGATGTGGTCCAGGGCCAGTATTCTGTGAACGATGCCGATGGCTACAGACGAACCGTGGAGTACACCGCCGACGATGTGCATGGCTTCAATGCGGTGGTGCGCCGTGAGCCACTCTCTAGTGCCGGCCTTGTAGTGAAGCCACAGGCCGCAGTGGTGGCCCCAAAGGTTCAGTTCCAGCAGAAGCCACTAAAGAAGCTGCCTGCCCTTAAGCCTCTCTCCCAGGCATCCGCTGTGGTTCATCGATCCTATGCTCCAGTGATCCACCATGCTCCCGTGACCCACCATGTGCTGCATCATGCTGCTCCCACGCATACCATCGTTTCGCATCATGTGCCTCTACTTAAGTCCTCCCTGCATCACGGACACCATCCCCATGCCATTTCCTATGTGTTTTAGGGTTCAATAAAGTTAAAATTTAAAAATTAAATATACATAATGTTGTTTATATTAAGCTTTTAATATTCTCTCCTGTATTACATTTAGAAATACTAACGAGATCTTTAATTGTAACTGCCTCAAATACCATTTTAAAACATAAAATATTTTAATTAAAGCCTTTATAATAGCATTGCGGAAACTCTATTAAAAATAACAATAATAATTCCCAAAAGAAACATGTAAGAAGGTAATTAAACCCTTGTCACCGAACTCCAAGATACCCGGTACTCGCTTCTTAATTCCATTTGGCATGACATATCTGATAGAATTCCTGAAAAGGTGATCAGCAATGACTTCTCTTTTGTTGGGTGGGCATTCGGAAGTGCGGTGGCCACCATAAACCAAAGCTTGAAATCCAATTAGTGTTCAACTGGAGCGACAGCGACACCAAAAAAAAAAAAAAAGCGCTTAAGGTCGCGACGAGTTATGGTTAATCGGAATCGGAATCGAAATGGGTGAGCTTGCAAAGTGCAAAAAGTCGATTTGAAAAACCGTTGTTATGCATTTGCGCATGCGCTGCATACGATATGGCTGCCATTAGTGCGCTGGCATTTTTCGAAAGCGCTTTAGCGATCATCATTATTTTTGTGGATCGATTATCGGGATGGGGAATAATGGGGGGCTGCCATGACTGCCACGTTCGGGTATGCGACTTCTGAGGCCAATATTAATTCGGCTGCCCGCTCAGGTGCGATTCAATCAAGAAGGCATTATGCTCGCCGCGGCTTTGTCACCTCAGCTCAGTCACCTTGTCCCCAAGTCTTCCCCCGCTTCTAGTCTTGAGCGTCTCGCATTTTGATATGGTCGGCGCGGTTTTGTGACGCAAGTGCACGCCGCTGACATCGAACTCGGGCGAAGTGCCATCGAGGCGGTATATAAGCCCCAGTTGGACGTTGTTCAAATCAGTTCAAAACCAATTACGGTATCTAGAGCAGCCAATCCAAACCCAAAACAATCAACAATGGCATTCAAAGTAAGGACTAAGTTCTCAAGTGCAAACCAAGTGATAAGTGCAAATAAACAGAGGAAACCACAAATAAATCGAAATAAGATCAATCTGAAATAGATCGAGGACAACAGATTAATTTTAAAAAAGCTCAAGAAACTTGTGATTGTTATGATCTTGAAAGAATCATTCTAACTGCTCTCATACGGATCCCATTATGCCTCCTCCAGTTAATACTTCTATAGAAGGCTATAAAAATAACTTAACTATTTTATTGTTTGCCAATTGCAGTTCACCATCCTTTTCGCCGCCTGCATTGCTGTGGCCAGCGCTGGCATCATTCCCGCTGCCGCTCCCTTGGCCGCCGTTGCCCAGGTGGAGGAGTACGATCCCCATCCTCAGTACACTTATGGCTATGATGTCAAGGACGCCATCTCCGGCGATTCGAAGACCCAGGTGGAGAGCCGCGACGGTGACATTGTCCAGGGCCAGTACTCGCTGAACGACGCTGATGGCTACCGCCGCATTGTGGACTACACCGCCGATCCCATCAACGGATTCAACGCTGTCGTCCGCCGTGAGCCTCTGGTGGCCGCTGTTGCCGCTGCCCCCGCTGCCGTGGTTGCCGCTCCCGCTCCAGTTGTCCGTGCCGCTGTCGCCGCTCCCGTTGCTGCCCCAATTGTCCGTGCTGCTCCTCTGACCGCCGCCTATGCCGCTGCTCCCGCTCACTTGGCCTACGCCGCTGCTCCAGCTCCTCTGGCTTATGCTGCCCCGGCGCCAATTGTCAAGGCCGCTGCCCCCCTGGTCGCTGCTGGACCTGCCATCGTCAAGACCCAGTTCGCCTCTCCCCTTATCTCGTACGCCTATTAATTATCTAATTAATTGGTTACCACGACCCAAACATTGCCGTTAGTTGTTATTGAATAAAAGGATGTGATCTAATTGAATGGAAATTAAGCTATATCTTTTATCTGGAGGGGATAATATTCGAAATAATTTGTGCTTTAATTGGTATTTCGATTATTACCTTTAATGAAAAGCAATGGTTCTATAATCATGTACCTCACATAAAAGTTGGTATTAACAAACTATATATTATATATATACAATCATAACTTACTGTGAAACATTTAATTATATTGAAAATTAAATGTGCATATATTATTTCTTTCCAGATATTATCTTTTCACAAAGAGATATCTTTAAGATTATAATAATGATTTGAACTTGACAAATATAATGAAAGCCAATTGCAAAATTGATTACATCTAAGTAATTATGGATCGCCCCTAAATTAGTAAACTAATTAACCAAATCTGTTATATTATGTTACCTTTTCAGTTATGTTATAGCTCCTTAATTGTACTCTTTTATTTATTTCTTGCATTTAAATTTCACACAATTGATATTCATTGACATCAGTCAGGAAAAACAAGTATCTTTAACATATAATTACTTCTTTGTTTATAAAAAAAAACAAAAATGTAATTCACTTTCACTCTCCCACGACCGTTTTCAAGGCCAGATAAAGAGAAAGAATTTACTGAAAGCGACAACTACTGACAAAATAACACTAACTGTCACAGAAAGACACAATGAAGTTATGTCCGCATAATGGGACAGCAAGACCGCAGTCCAACACGTCCAAGAACGCACGAAATGCGCGACAAAACCGTAAAGACAATGTCAGAAGCATTTACATCACACTGAAGAAAAGTGTTGCCTACTTGTGGAGTAATTTAGCCAAAGCCTAACTAGAAGAAGAATTTAGATTTCGAATCGAATTAGTATTATTATAAGTAAATCAGGAATATCCTACACTACTCTACGCTATACTAATTAAAATAAATTATTTTGAGTGTAAGGAAACTCCCCGAAAACTTTTTACTCATTCATGGAGCTGGTGCAAACGGGGCTTAAGTGCGGCAGCCGTTCGGTCGGTCTGATTTTCAATGCGACACGAGCTTTAATGTAATTCGTCTGGTTAAGTTTATGGGCCTCGCCGCGAGTTGCGCATGCGCACTGTCATTAAAAAATCTGAATTGTTGCCGTGGATCTTTGGGGCTGTGTGTACTTACATGCTAAACATGGGAATGGGAATGGGTAGCGGAGTCCGTTCGCTGCAACGGTAATTAACAATGCCAACTGACTTTGACCTTAACCCTCGATGTCCGTTGTCCGTTGTTCGCTGTCTGTTGTTTACTTTAAAGTACCTTGGCATATTTGCACTTGTCCGCGTTGGAAAGGCGGCCAGATAAGGAAAACGATTCGGGACCCAATAATGTCGCGTAAATCATTCTCAAGCAGGCCGAAAAAAAAATACAAAAAACATAAAACAGAGACTTGGCGAAAGGTTTCTGGCCAAGCCAAAGCTGCAACTTAAGTGACCTTAACTGGTTTCCAAGAGCCGGGCGCATTACATGCATTAAATTCAATAAGCCTTCGACGCAGATGTTTTCATTGAAATGTTCCGATCGATGCGTTTTCGTTCCGATCGGATGTCTGCCTCAATTTTCGTTGATTGGTGTAAAATGGGTCGGACGCGGACGCCTGATCAATTTGGAGGCATTAATGAGTTATTACTGCCACAAAATTGATTACAAAATGCATATGGTTAAGAGGCCGTAAAGAAGAGCCAAGGCAATGCCAAATAATCACTTCCATTGACTTTTATTGGGTGGGATTAGGGCAACTCCCTTGCGGCTGCCCACTTACAATAGCTTATTTACTCGGTGTTTTTCTGGCTGACTGACTCTCATATTTTTAATGTGAAGGTTGTCTTTTTAAGCACAGAATGCTTTAATTATTATTCAGTAGAAAGTGCCACCCAATAAAAATGTACTTCAGTCGCTATGAGCTTACAAATATTCAACAATTTATTGATCTACAACAGTGGCCACAAATCGGAATAGGTTCCACACTTAGTGGTGCTGATGGTAGGCCACTGGCAGTGGGGCAGCAGCAACGGGCACAGCCACGGGAGCCACGGTCTTCACCACAGTCTTCACATGCTCCAGGGGAATGCGGTTGACGACGGCATTGAATCCATTGACGGGATCGGAGGTGTACTGCACCACCCTCTTGTAGCCATCGGCATCGATCAGAGAGTACTCGCCATGGACCACATCACCGTCGCGCTCCTCGACCTGGCTCTTGGAGTCACCGGACAGAGAGTCCTGGACATCATAAGCGTACTTGTACTGTGGATGAGGATCGTACTCCTCGGTGGCTTTGGTCAGGACGGGCTGGGCATGGGCCACGGCGACGGGGGCGTGGGCATAAGCCACAGCAGCAGGAGCGGGGGCGGCATGGTACACCTGCTGGACAGGAAGGACTCCAGCACTGACGGCCGCAACGAGGGCGAGAACAGCGAAGAACTGTTGAGAGAAAGTGTATTAGTTGTGGCAAGGAAGTGGCCATATCCTGTGAATCTCTCACCTTGAAGGCCATGGCTCTGGGTTTGAAAAGGAGGCTTGCTGGTTATCCGTTAACTGCTGCGAAGACAGAGAGGCTGTGGAATGATTTACTCCGCCACGAGCACTGCTTTTTATACTCACTCAAAGGGGCCAAGCTTCGAATAGCGAATGGAAATTGGTTAATTCGCTGCTGGCAAAATCATTTTTGTCACTTTTCATATCACTTTTTTACACCTTTTTTTCTACCATTTACTATTGCTGGTATTGTTGGCTCGCTATTTACCTTATTAATTTATCGACTGGAAACGAGGCAATTACAACTGCCCACGCCATGGGCACAAGATCCATTTATGCAATCCGCGGACACATGCAAATGTGGTGCGGCTTAGTGTCGTTGGAGAGACCCTCAGATTTCGGATCTGTGTGTCCCTCCGCGGGCTATTCGCGAATCGATCGCTTTCACTATTCTGCCTTGAGAGCGATATCATGTTACCGGATTGGTATTTTGGCTGGGGAGCTCACAGAGATTAGAGACAATACTCGATTGGAACTGACCTACACCCGTGACTAGTGGCATTTTGTGAGGAAGAACTTTAAATGAAAGTGTAACTTATGGAAACCTTAATTAATCTCAGACAAACTCAGATCATATAAACATAACAAATCACATTTTATTATCATAGAAACAAAACAACAACAACAGTCCTCTTTCTGGTCCCATCAGTTTACAAGTTGGCAACGGTGTAAGCTGGAGCGGTGTACCTCAGAGGTGCGGTATAGGCAGCAGTGCGCAGAACCGGAGCGGGAGCAGCCACTGCCAGAGGAGCAGAGCGGACGAAGGGTGTGGTCAGGGCCAGAGGAGCGGACTTGATGACGGGAGCAGCCACCGCCAAAGGAGCAGAGCGGACGAAGGGCGTGGATACAGCCAGAGGAGCAGCGCGTACGATGGGAGCTGGGGCAGCGAGGGCAACGGGGGCAGCGGCCTTGACCAAAGGAGCGGCAACCTTAACCACAGGCTCGGCAGCCACTACGGCAGCAGGAGGCTCACGGCGGACGACGGCGTTGAAACCGTTGACAGCATCAGTATAGGTAACGGTGCGCTTGAAACCATCAGCATCGATCAGGGAGTACTCGCCTCGGACCACATCTCCATCGCGCTCCTCCACGTGTCCCTTGTTGTCGCCAGAGAGAGTGTCCTGCACATCGTAGCTGTAAGAGTACTGCGGATGCGGATCCACCTCCTCCAGCTCAACTGTCTTGGCCAGAACGGGAACGGGAGCAGCAGCCACTGCCACAGGGGCAGCCGTCCTCAGCACGGCGCCATGAGCCACGGCGAACAGAGCCAAAGCGATCACGATCTATAAAAATATTAAATAAAATAAATAAATAAGTGTACGAGCCGATTACTTTTGTAGTAATTTCTTATTAAATAACACTGCGCTGGCACTGATAATCCTTTGAAGCCTTCGACTAACCTTAAGGGCCATTGTTGTTTAGTTGATTAACGTTTGCTGTCTTGGGCTAAAGCCAAACACTGAATGTCTTACCCGATGTGAGCTATTGGATTTTATACGCGATTTGGCGACATTGATGACACCTAATTGGAATTCATTTTTGGCGCTTCACCTCGAACGGGCGCTGGGGGGCTTGTAAAAATTGTCACGCACCCTCTTCGGTTCTGTCCATTTGGAAGTCTTCGATTGGAATCCCCCACCTGCACTCGATCGATTACACCAGGCCAATTTTAATTACCTAATTCTGAGAAGTATGGGTGCTATAATAAAACAAAATAACAGATCTCTTAAAGTAAAGAATCTTTTGATAATTAATTATAATTAACATAAGGTTCAAAGTTCTTATAATTTATAAATAAATCTATCCATTAAAGGACAAAGACATTTATTGTCTTATACCAATATCAAATATATAGCAAATCCAATTAAATCCCATTTAAACTACTTACCTATAAATTAATTAACTGTTTCGTGAACCAAAACAGGTTTTGGACAACAGTAGAAATGACAGTGCGCACGCTTTACGTATCTCTTGGATAAATTGAATTTATTTGGATGACAAACCGCAAAGATACAAAGATTGAGCACGGCCTCAATGCTACGCATTTCCCTCTGCACACACGTTTAGCATAAGTGAATTGCACTAATTACGCCAAGAGCGTGGCCAACCAGTGCAGAGATCGCTCCATCTCCGTATATAAGCGGAGTGCTGGCCCAGTAGCCCTCACAGTTCACTTCGCCTCTCAGCAACCAACAGCAGCAGCAGCAGCTCCACTAACCAAACCAAACAACTCAAAATGGCATTCAAGGTATGCCCCGAGGATACTCATAATCCCCAAGAACCAGCTCCTAATCCGAGTTCCACTTTCAGTTCATCGCTCTCTTCGCCCTGATCGCCGCCGCCAACGCCGGTGTTCTGCCCGCCGCCCAGGTGTACCACGCCGCTCCCGCTGTGGCAACCTACGCCCACGCACCTGTGGCCGTGGCTCATGCCCAGCCCGTCCTGGCCAAGGCCGCCGAGGAGTACGATCCTCATCCCCAGTACAAGTACGCTTATGATGTCCAGGACTCTCTGTCTGGAGACTCCAAGAGCCAGGTTGAGGAGCGCGACGGAGATGTGGTCCGCGGCGAGTACTCCCTGATCGATGCCGATGGCTACAAGAGGACCGTTCAGTACACCGCCGATCCCATCAACGGATTTAACGCCGTGGTTAACCGTGAGCCCCTTGTCAAGGCCGTTGCCGTTGCTCCCGTTGTGAAGACCGTTGCCGCCGCCCCTGTGGCCCACTATGCTGCCCCCGTTGCCCACTACGCCGCCCCAGCTGTGGTCAAGACTGTTGCCCCCGTTGCCCACTACGCCGCCCCAGCTGTGGTCAAGACCGTTGCCCCCGTTGCCCACTATGCCGCCCCCGCTGTGGTCAAGACTGTGGCTCCCGTGGCTCACTATGCCGCTCCTGCCACCTACACCTCGTACGCCGCCCCCGCTGTTGCCTACCACCATTAAGAACTGAAAGCCCGAAACCCTTTTTGTTATAGTTATACGAATGTCCCCTAAAAATATACCCTTATTATTGATATAAATAGTATGTTTTACTTAAAGTATTCAAAGGATTTCTAAGCTAGTAACTGAATAGAAACTATCGTGGTTTATAATAGCTCGATTAACATTTAAATTCAATTACCAATAGTCGGTGGCATTGAAATTCCAAAACTCCAGTTTCAAAGTCAAGTCGAGTTTTTTCTTTTAATCATTATTTTTCCGCTCAGCGGTGTTCCGTTTATTACTCCCTCGAAAAATTCAATTAAATTTGAGTTTGGGTTTAACCAATCGTATCAGTAAAAAGTAAGTCATAATCGTTTTATGTGTGTCACGGATATAGCTTTATAATAAACTGGCTCAAATACAGTCAGCAGACTTCTGCTGATTGTTTATATATGGTTCAGTACGGCTATAACGGATATAAGTATCTATGTTGACCGTCTATTTACCGCCAATGTTTGTTGTTTTACATACAAACATGGTCTTCAAATGTTCTTAAAAACTAGTATATATTATAACTATATTGTCTTGTATCATATTTTCAAATTAAAAAAGGATAAACATACTATAAACAAGGTTTTAAGCTAATCGTGTTCATGAAACGACATTTGGTAACTTGATTTCGAGTTCGTCGCTTAAGTCTTTTGATTCATTTTTGGTGTTGTCACATATTTGCAAAAAAAAAATCACTCTCGTATTTAAAAATGCTATTAATTATTGAACTACTATACAATTTTTCTTTAATTATTTTTTTTAGGTTTTATATTTTTTAATAAAAGGGTTTTAAACTTTACCGCATTCTTTTTAAAACACTTTAGGCTTATAATTAGACTTTAATTCTATCCAAAATTGACTTCTCCCAAATGCAATCAAATTTGGTATTTAACTGCGCCCAGTTATTTCAATAGAGATCCATGCTGGGTACTGACCAGTGTCGAGGCTGTCGATTATTATCCCCGGCAGTGGCAAACAAAGAGCCGCGAAAGGCCAAGAGCTCTTGCCAGTGGCGATGTGGCGGCTAATGTGCGTTGCGTTGGACCTTTGTGTGCGGGAAATGTGGAGCAAATTATTTCTTGCCCGCCAATTGGACATACATACATACATATTTCGGCCAGAGTGTCCGTGTGCCAGCAGATATGTCCCAAGTAATTTGACATTCAATTTGTGTGCGACATTAAAATTGCAAAAAGTGCGATTGTTGCTACCGGATATTTTGGCATGCCCGAAAAACCGGTCTCGATTCGCCCGATCCAAGTGCGAAAATCGAGCACGGGCAAATATTCGCATGGTATTGCTACCGCTAATCATGACCAATCGGGAAATACTGGCCAAATGCTTAAAATGTAAATCTCACACTTAATAAAATTACTGCCAATTGTTCTGGCTTTGGTGTAGGTATTTTTTATCAAAATAAAAAACATAGATTGTTAAGCTTACTTAAGTTGGACATAGGAGTGTGTAATCCAGCAGAACACGAGGCGATGCAAAGATAATCCCAATCAGGCTAGCTTTGAATGTGTAATTATGCGAGTCATTCAATATTTTGTGGCATTGGTATAGCCTTGACAAAATAGTTTGCTGAAATTTGAAGGCTTTTGGTGAAATTTAATTTTATTTAAGAGTTGTCTATGTTTACCCAATAAATTTGGAAATAATTCAATTCAATTATTTATGTGATATTAAATATGGGTATTGTATATTTCTTAGGGCTTTCAAACAAAATGAATGAATGAATGCAATTTTGTCAATGGTTTCTTTGTAAGCCCCTAATATTGTTATATATGAATAAAAACAACAATTGTTTATATATTCATATAGGTAGATAGTTTATTAGAAATATGTACAGGAAGAGTAAGACTAATCAACAAAACTAGGATAATGTCTAAATGAGTTATCGCGATGTAGTGTAGATGCAGAGTTGATACTTTTTGCTCGTCAGGTGATCTGTGGCTGTAGGTAACCCCTTACTGGTGGTGGTAGTACTCATGACCCTCATGGGCGGCCTGCGAGTGGGCGGGGGACTCGTAGCTGGCATAGTGGTGCTGCTGGTGATCCTGTTCCTGAGCCGGCTGCTGGACATGCACATGCTCGATCTGGTGCTGCTGGGGCTGCACCTCGTGGTGGGCGGTATAGGCGGGAGCAGTGTAAGCGGGGGCCACATAAGCGGGAGCAGGAGAGGCATAAGTCTTGATCACGGCAGCGGGGGCAGCGGGAGCATGATGGTACTGAGCGGGAGCAGCGGCCACCACCTTGTGGTGCACATGGGCCAAAGGCTCACGGTGCACAACGGCATTGAATCCGTTTACAGAGTCAGCCGTGTACTTGACGGTGCGACGGAAGCCATCGGCATCGTCCAGCGAGTACTCGCCCTGGACCACATCCCCATCGCGGGACTCAACCTGGCTCTTGGAGTCCCCGGAGAGAGCGTCCTGGACATCGTAGGCGAAGTTGTACTTGGGATGAGGATCGTCGGGGTACACCTCATGGCCGTGGGGATGGATCTCGTGCTGCTTCTGGTAGATCACATGCTGTGGCTGGTGGGCCTGGTAGAGCTGCGGCTGGTGTTCGTGCTGCTCCAGCGGGATAATACCAGCGGATGCGGCTGCCAGGCAGCAGGAGACGAGAGCAATCAGCTGAAAAATATTGAATTGAATTCAAAATCAATATAGCCTGTTGCCATGGGGCTGGGTATTACATCAGCCGGGGATTACCTTGAAAGCCATTTGGCGAGAGTTTGAGGTTAGTGGGCAAACTGCGGAGCGAAAGAAGCGCGACTTTGTCCTCCTTCTGTGGAGTACGTGGTTTGAATAATAATTGAACCTCGGCTGCATTCGTATTTATAGACGAAAAATCTTTGGGCCATTGTTTCTCCGTTGGCCTTTCTTTCACTTTTTTTCTTCTCTTCACTTGGCGGCTTACAGCAAATCACTTCGATCGTAATTCATTTGCATGCTCCCCTCCCCGTGGATCGCTAGATTTACCCAAAAAAAAAAAAAGATTTGCACCCACGAGTCGCACCCATTTCGCTATTGTTGTGTGAATGGGGGGAGACGGACAAAGCCGTCAAAGTCGTTACAAACAAAAGACTTAAGCGAGCAACTCGATTTGTATCGGGGATCCGGACTCTAAAGAGGGGTTTTTGGGGGGCTACGGGCATCGTGGTTTTGGGGCACACTCGAGTCATGTAAGTAACCCAATAAATCGCAGCTTGATCGATGAACAGCGCTGCACTTGACACAAACGCACACATCAAATAGGAGAGACCAGAGAAAGACGGCAAGGGACACACCTCCGCTATCCTCCGCTTGGCAAATGACCCAAAAAAGGTGCCCGATCACCTCACATGGCTAAATGGACAAGTAATGGTCGAGCTTTCTGGTTGAAGCTTTTTGCTCGCTGCTTTACAGCCATTATTGTGGCCTAGGTAAGTGCTCAATCATGGTCGAAGTCGAAATGGGCAGGAAAGTGACTCAACGCTCGGCCAAGTGATGTAATAAATAAAATTCAGCGGGGGCTGGTATCGAAAGAATTTCATTTGAAGGTCGTCGTGGGAATAGAGGAAGTTGTAAATAAAATGAATATAAAATATTGGATACATTTAAGATATTTAAAACATTCTATCTAACTTTACAATGTTTATATTGATGTATTAAATGATATTAAATATTACAAAATGAAGTCTTTGGTTAAATAAATTAATTTCAAATGCAGAAAACGTTTGTGAACACAGGAAATATACTTACAGAATCATATATATATGGTTTAAGATAAAAACCCTTGCAGGGAATTATAATTTCAGTCAGAACCTAAAAACGTATTGAAGGAATCATTTCCGACCCTATAAATCATATATATTATTGATCAGTACATTCAGCCGAGTCGATATAGCCATGTTCGGTAGAAAAAAATATTTTTCAAAATTTTTGTCGAAATTTCAAAATTTTATAAGGGGTTATTAAAATTTTCAAAAATTGCTAAATATTTAAATGTTTAAAATTAGTATGTAAATTTATAAATCGATCAAAAACTAGCATAGAACTGCTTTCTGAATTGAAATTAATGCATTTTTGGGTTAGTTATGATGAATTTCCTATTCAATTCCACAATCCACTCGCAAACTGTTAGGGTTAACATAATTATGACTAAAGTTATCATAAAATATAAAAAAATCCAGCACTAATAGAGTCTCAACTAATTATACATACACGCTGAAGAATATATTAGAAATCATACAAAGTTTTGCATTTTTATATGAAAAGGGTGCGCCTCAAATGCACAATTTTCTCATCTAAATTAACAAATCGATTTTTAATTATTCCATTGAAGCAAGCATAGACTCTGCTATCTTGGGGATCGATCCAGGAATCAATGACCGTTTAAGGCCAATTCAATAGACAATTCATTTTCGATTTCAGTTCACTTCAATTAAGTTTAGTTTATTGTATATTTCACTTTCAATAAAAAAAACGTTTTAATTAGCAAATCTGTTACTTGGCAGTATTGTGCCAAAGGCCCCGATCTCATTACCCGGCAAATCAAACAATGAGCTCAAAAATTATAAGAACAGTTCAGATCTTGTCTGACGTGCGTCTGGCCGCGAGTCAAACCAGTTCCTGGTCACCACCATTCCACCACGTCATCGTAGGAACATGAATGGGAATAGGAGTTAACTTGGGAAGGGGAAAAGCCGGCAAACCATATCCGTTAGATAAAAATCTAAGATTTACTCAGAGGCAGCCGGAATCAAACTGACCACGTGATAAATCTTAAGATACGATTTATTATAAAATACATTCTCCACCACAATCTGATAATAATTGTGTTATTTGGTGATAAATTAATATACTAAATTTAATCAAATCAAAGGAAATTAATGTCAGAAAACAAAAGACTTAAGCGAGCAACTTGATTTACCAATTATTTAAAATTTGAAAGAATTTTATAAATATAAAGAAGTATTCTTACAATTATTACTGAAACTGATTTCAGCATTCAAGATACTTAATAAAGACATTTCATGACAAATTTACTAATAAATAGCTTCAATTGATTAATGGTTGTTATAAGAACCATTCGAGATCAGACGTACGTCTGGTCTCCTATAAAACCAGTTCGGGGTCATATATTGATTCCACTACGTCATCGTAGGAATATGAATGGGAATAAAATTAGATGGGGAAAAGCCGGCAACTCTGAGACAATTGCAAAAACCAACCGGAAACCACCTGACCACGTGCTAAAAGCCCGAGTGTAAGAATTCCATAGCTACATCCGTGACACACTTATATAAATATACATACATAGTTCACAGCTATCCGATTGTGATTTATTATCCGCTGATAGGATTGGTCGATTTCCAGAGCCGAATCGAATCGTAGCGGGTGTAGCAAATGGAGCACTAAATGGAATGGAACAATTGAAAGAAAAAATTCAATTTGACTTTGGAACTCGAACGTCGGAATTTCAATGTCGCAGACAAATTCAATTAATTGGCCACACAGCAGCTCCAATCGGGCCCTAATGAACCGAAAATAATTAAATTGAATTTCAAATCTGCCGCTGGCCAAACAGATCCTTCCAGGCGGATATCGTGATCGTAAAATAAATGTATACTTTTTATGTGAAAAATATTTGTTTATTTTAAGGGGTCGTTCGTAAAACTATAACAATGGACGTGTTTTGGGGAATGGGAAATGGCGATTCTTAGTGATGGTAGGCAACAGCAGGGGCGGCGTACGAGGTGTACGTGGCAGGAGCGGCATAGTGGGCCACCGGAGCCACAGTCTTGACCACAGCTGGAGCGGCATAGTGGGCAACGGGGGCAACAGTCTTCACAACAGCGGGGGCAGCATAGTGGGCAACGGGGGCAACGGTCTTGACAACAGCAGGAGCGGCGTAGTGGGCAACGGGGGCAACGGTCTTGACAACAGCTGGGGTGGCGTAAGAGGTGTAGGCAGCGGGGGCAGCATAGTGGGCCACAGGGGCGGCGGCAACGGTCTTCACAACGGGAGCAACGGCAACGGCCTTGACAAGGGGCTCACGGTTCACCACGGCGTTGAATCCGTTGATGGGATCGGCGGTGTACTGAACGGTCCTCTTGTAGCCATCGGCATCGATCAGGGAGTACTCGCCGCGGACCACATCTCCGTCGCGCTCCTCAACCTGTCCCTTGTTGTCGCCGGTCAGCTTGTCATCGACACCGTACGAGAAACGGTACTGAGGATGGGGATCGTATTCCTCGGTGGCCTTGACCACGACCTTCTGGGCCACGGCGACGGGGGCATGGGCGTAGGTGGCCACAGCAGGGGCGGCGTGGTACACCTGGGGTGCGGCAATTGGGGCATAGCCAGCGCTGGCCACGGCGACGAAGGCAAGAGCGAACACGAACTGTGGGTTGAGAAAAAATAGATCAGTAATGTTCCTAATATAACATTTTATAGAATTTGGATTTAGGAAGGATAAAGAAAGAAATGACTGCCAGAATCCCACATTCCCCTTTAAGAGGACTCACCTTGAATGCCATTTTGTTAAGATTTGGTGTTGTGGTTTTTTGGTTCTTTGCAGAAACGATGCTGAGGGCTGAATGATGTGGCTTCTGGCCTGGCCGTCGCTTTTATAGCACTCGCTTGCACTTTCTGCTCAGGCCAGGCAGGTGCTGGCTTTCGGCCTTCTGCATATCATGGTCCGAATTAGCGCGAAGTCACCGCTCTGCGTCGACGTCGACTGCGACATTGTCCAATCCGAGCTGGCCAAGTGCTGACCAATTATTTAGAAAGGATTCGGCGGATTCGCGCGGGATTTCCCGGCAGCCAGATGCCCACGTACGAATTGGATATTGTGAAATGATTGCATCTGCTAATAGCCCCGCCGATTAATCGCAGGTCTACAGGTAGCCAAGAGAGGATGGTTTGAGAACGAAGATATGGGTTTTGGGGATATATCTTCCGACAATTGGGTGGCCTTGACTTCCGATGATTGCACAAGCGACGATAAGTGTCTGACATAATGGCAATGAATCTTAAGCTTAAGTCGACCCTTAATGGAAATGATTAAATAATTGATAAAGGAACCTTTATTAAGGAAAATATATTTGTATGTTTTTTAGATAATAATCTTAAAATAAAAAGGTAAACATTTTACAAACTTATAAAAGAACCAAATATTATGTACCTTCTTGAAAGAATAGCCTTGATTCTATTATTATTATTATTATTATTATTATTTTCAATAACATCCAATGGAAATAACAAAAGTTCGTTCAACTTTCTTTCCAAACAGCTTTCCAAGCTTACATAACCCTAAGAAGATTACAAAACCGATAGAATAATAATCATAACAAGATTGTTCTTAACAAGATTACCAGAGCTTAAGCTCAGCATAAGATAACCAACCAGAATAAAAGTCAAAAAAGAAACTATACCAGTTGATTTCGTAATTTTTATATGACAACTTTAAGCAAAGTAATCCAGTGAAATAATTAGCCCCACATTAAGCCTCGCCAAGCCCTTTCCCATTTTTCGTGTGCAAACCTTTCCCCAAAGTTCTTTCACTTGACTAGGCATTACCGGCTCCAGAATTCGCGGCCAAAGCCACTCATTCTGCTCACATTTTGCACACCCACAGAGCTTAGCGCCACGAACAGGAAGTACAAGTTATTGCCCGACAACAATCGCAGTCGAGAAACATTAAACACACTTCGCTGTCACCGCGAAAATAGCGCTGAACCAAAGCAGAGCAGATCTGATCTGGGCAGAGCGGATTTGGGCAGAGCAGAGCTGCGACTTGGTTTACTATAAAAGTTGAGGATTGGGCGCAGAAAAGTATCATTCGCCGATCAAGTTCACTTCTGTAAAGAACCAAACAATCAGCACTTCCAGCAAAATGGCATTCAAGGTAAGTGTTCGGGATGGAGCAGGGATCACCTGGTCCCCATGGAAAGTGAGAGGACGAGGAACTGACTTCACCCTTCACCTTTCCCTAGTTCGTGTTCGCTCTTGCCTTCGTCGCCGTGGCCAGCGCTGGCTATGCCCCAATTGCCGCACCCCAGGTGTACCACGCCGCCCCTGCTGTGGCCACCTACGCCCATGCCCCCGTCGCCGTGGCCCAGAAGGTCGTGGTCAAGGCCACCGAGGAGTACGATCCCCATCCTCAGTACCGTTTCTCGTATGGAGTCGATGACAAGCTGACCGGCGACAACAAGGGACAGGTAGAGGAGCGCGACGGAGATGTGGTCCGCGGCGAGTACTCCCTGATCGATGCCGATGGCTACAAGAGGACCGTTCAGTACACCGCCGATCCCATCAACGGATTCAACGCCGTGGTTAACCGTGAGCCCCTTGTCAAGGCCGTTGCCGTTGCTCCCGTTGTGAAGACCGTTGCCGCCGCCCCTGTGGCCCACTATGCTGCCCCCGTAGCCCACTACGCCGCTCCTGCTGTGGTCAAGACCGTTGCCCCCGTTGCCCACTACGCCGCCCCTGCTGTGGTCAAGACCGTGGCTCCAGTGGCCCACTATGCTGCCCCCGCTGTTGTGAAGACTGTTGCCCCCGTTGCTCACTATGCTGCCCCCGCTGCCTACACCTCGTACGCCGCCCCTGCCGTTGCTCCCGTGGCCCACTATGCCGCCCCTGCTCACTACGCCGCCCCAGCTGCCACCTACACCTCGTACTCCGCTCCCGCTGTTGCCTACCACCATTAAGGAATATAGTGGACGAGATCGAAATCGACGTTGTATATAGAATTGTTGGCTTTATTATTACTGTACATTTATTTATTGACAGCACCAATAAAAAAATGCATACGAGTATGTAGACATATCATGAAAAGCAAGAGTGTTTTGAGAAGCTTACTCAGAGGTATTTCTTTAAAGGACTCTCAGAGGTCGTTCACATTATCCTGTTGGGCTTGAGTATTATTTATTTGCTTGTTTTCATAACTTGTTTTTTGTTTTCATTTGTTTTTATTGTGTGTGAAAAAGTTCACAGACATCTTAGGCCACGAAAAAGGATTGCTGCAGTCGTAGGGCGATGCAGTTCCTGTGGTGCTTTTTGGTGGTGCAGTCTGGACTTTTGTTCCGCGATCCTTTAAGGATGAGGCGAGGGCAACGAACTGCGTTGGCCTGCTTGATGATTCCGCTGGCCATGCAGATCCTGATCCTGATCCCGATCCCGATCCCCCTGTCTGTCTGAAGGGACTGCGCAAATTTCTGAGCTTTGTACCGTCGGTCATTTCCATTTGAATGCAAAGAGAACCGCCTTTGTTGTTGGTGTTTGTAATATAAAACGGAAATTATGGGGTCACGACTCTACTTGCCAAGTGATAAATGTTCCAGCATCTTGTCGGGGGAGCTGCAAATTAAACTGCAGTTTAATTCTAGTTGCAGGCTCTATTTTCCCACAACTTGCGTAGGGATTTATGTGCGACTAGAGGACGGCACACCTGTTGTTTTTCTCCCTAGAACAGTTCTGGATTCTGCAAGGGGCGCCCCAAGGTCAGGCGAAGTTCCAGCTAGCCAACTGCTTCCTTCGACTTCGACTTCTCCCTTGTTTTTGGTGCCGAGGTTCGACTAATCAAGTGGAAGATTTCTGATTTTGGGTGCTGCTCCTCGTCGATACGCAGCCGAAAACCCTTCTCAACTTCATCATCGTCATTATCATCCAGCGAGCAGCCAACAACAATGCGAACTGACAATGCAACCGGACAAAACAAGACAAGAACAGAAAAAGCACAAGCCCAGGAAAGACAAAGGGAGCAGGGGCAAAAACAACAAAAAAAGCCAGTAACAAACCCGATCAAGTGAGCTAAAGGATCGTCGAACCTCAGCAGGGGCAAACAGGCTTTCGATTTTTTCCCTGCCCGTTCCAAGTCCCGGCTCTCGTATAAATAGGACCCAATATCTCCCGGTTGCCTCATTCAGTGTTTTGTGTTGAGTCCGAGAGGTTCAGGATCAGGAGCAGCTTGCGATCGCTCCTTGGGGTCAGTCAGGCCAATAAAAGCATCAAAAAACTCACCATTTGGATACCGTTCTTCAGGATACAGCCGGCGACCAGTCCACTAAGAGGCAGACATGTAGAGGTAATTTCATCAAAAGGGGAAATAACTACACAATAGAAGGATAACTATTGTCTGGGATCATTTTTATTAGTTGTTAGAATTAGAATTATTATTATTATTATTTTTATTATTAATTTTTAGAATTTATTATTAACTTAAGTATCTGTGCAAAATTATAAACGAATTATAAGTTTGTTTTGAGTGTGCTTAATAACCCATAAAACTTTACTACTTTTGGAATAGTTAAAGAAGAAAGTTCTTGAAACTATTTATATATGTTTAAGCACTGAGGATTTAATTATTTCATTTACCTTTTTACTCACTAAATTTATGCTCTGTATGGAATTAAATTTTTATAAATATTTTATTATATTTTCCAGATTCATCTCTTCTGTGTCAGCCTTGTAGCTGCATACTCAAAATATTGAAAATGAAAACATCCATGATTTTGGTCCAAGCTCAGTCATTGCATCCACCCAAACCACCCAAACATTATTTAAAGTATCTAAAATAAAAACCAGCATCAAGCTGTTGATTATGACTCTCCGGACATATTGAAGAACCCATTGATAGGGCCTAATCAGGGCTCGCATCTGGCCAGAACTACTATTGGCACTCATCACGAAACATTGAATCGCTGGAAGGCCGCACAACATCGCACATCAGCCATCCACCACACATCCATCCATCACCCACCAAACGTCGTTTCGGCCCTTTGGACAAAATTTACATTTGAGTTTAAGTTTAGGTGTAAACAATAAACAAAAACAACAATAGGCTACCAAAAAAAAGCGAAAAATCCAAAACAAGTGCTTGTTTATTTATTTTTCTTGGGTTCTTATCGGACAGTTGGCATCGAGCTATCGAGTTATAATTATTTGGATTATTGGGGAAAACTATGATTACAAGTTTATTGACCTCAAGGATAAGAGGTCTTGGAGAATCTAATATTTCCTGTTTACTTAAACAAAAACTGAGTCGATCTTAAGGATTTGACTAATGTTTTGATTATTCAATTTAACCACCTTTATTATAATGATAAACTCGTCTCATATATTTGAAAATCTTTCGCAGGATATATTTAGTTTAAATTTAGATAACTCGTAAAGTTTAAGTCCTTATAAAATCTTATCAAATTTGTAGGAAATGGAAATTTAGAGAATAACTTATATATAGAGACACCCTAAAATGGTAATGTATTCGTCACCCCCCTTGACTTTTACTTTGCTTCGGGCATCTTATAAATAGTTGAACAAATGAACAAAAATATTTCGTTATGATTACTTACAAGAAAGGCCGCAGTGCGAACAATAATTTATGTGTATCAAGGTCAGGCCCGCCAGCAAAGCCTATAACTATGGCTCTGACTGTGACTGCGACTGCGACTGTGATTGGGACTATGACGGGGGCACCGTATGTGATTCGAGTGCCACCAGGCACCGTCAGCAGATTTTTAGGGCTTACGACTTGGGCTCACACACAGGTGCTGCTGCTGCCTGCTGATGGCGCACTGGCTACTGCCAAAATAAGCCATAAAGAAAATGGTAAGTGAACTGGTTTGGTCGGCAAGTTTAATTGGCATTATTTGAGCTCGAGCTCACCGGCTGGACAGCATTTACTTCGTATTGTAATTCCCATAAACTATTTTCGGCTTAACCGTTTGTAAATTGCGCTCGCCAATGATTAAGCCAGGCAAGTGTCGGTGCTCGAGTGCTCGGTTGAGTGTTTCCTTCAGAAATTAAGCAAACTAAATTGTAATTAACAGACGTTTTTCAACAGTTGTCCAATAGAGACAATGTCTCCGCTGACGGCCAGCAGCTGAAGTGATTATTTTTATTATTATTATTTTCAATACAAATTCGTTTTCGTTTCGTTTCGTTGGAATGTTTTAATTCCGCTCAACATTGACCTCACACCGGGGCATCGAAGAGGGCCCCTGGTCAGGGGTGTCCGCTGCTAATTAAATTAATCCAACCTGACGGCAACTGCCCTTTCATTCGGTCTAGCCTATCCTTTGGGGAATTGGGGAGTGCAAAGAGGCTGCTGCTGCAGACATTTTCCGACATTATTTAGGTTTTAGCCGGCACTCGACATCGACACCAACACACACAACATCCTGGACACCCGAACAGCTCAACCAATTTCTAGCAAACACTCGGCCCGGTGATCAATCTTAAATTTTCACCGCTTCTGTCAGAAATGTGCGTACTCGACGACATGGGACGACATCGGCATCATGTGGCTCAGTTGTCCTGGCCAGATCCTCGCACCCAAATACCTTAAAACGTTGACAGGCAAAACCCAAAATGCTGGTTGACGAATGAGGTCCGGAGCCCGTAGAGTTTCCTCTGGGGAAAGCTGCGAAAATTCGGTCTGCCTGCATTCACAAAAAAAAAAAAAAAAACTCGTCAAATGAAGCATGAATGTCGGCACTTTCCCTAATCAAATAAGGGGAATTTATATAAAAATATTATAAAAATTCATTCAGATTTTAGAATTTAAAAGGTTCTATGTTTTTTTGACAAGAACTAAGTTATGCAAGGTAATCATATTCCATTTAAAGATTTATGGTATTGAATATTACAAACTGCTAGAGTAATGCTTGTAATCCTGTGTAGATATATTTTTTCCTAAAATAATAGATGACAATAAATAAGAATTTCCAATACCTTTAACATTTAAATAATATTGTTTTCTCTTGTTTCAATTGTTTGTTTTATAACTACGTAATCTTTTATACTTAAAATCTTAAAAAAAGCAACGGGATACCGCTATAAGGTCCCTTTTCAAACGATTGCCATCCCAACCCGAATCCCATCCATCATCGATTGTCAATAAACCGATGTCTGGGGATTGCACATTTTGTTGCCGCCTAAATGGAAGATTAAGGAAGTTGGAACGTTGGACTCAATTGTTATTTCATACTCATATCTTAATTAGTTTTTATTCTTTCGCCTTACAAAGATATCTAAGCCGATATTTATTATCATATTTATAATATATATTTGTTTAATATTTATGCGAAAATGTAGAGCAACATACAAACAGGACAAACATTGAAATAATTGAGAGTTCTTAAGATTCTAAATCAAAGTTCTTTTGTAGAGAAATTGCACTTGAATCAGGAGGGATTCAAATTTTGATTTCAAGCTTTATTTTAGTTTTAATGACAGTGTATCCTTACTTTTTGATTTAAGCTACTTCAGATATTTACAAAACATAATTATTTATAATTATATATATTTACTGATTACGACTTGTGTGAAAGTTGTTAAATTTCTCTATCTATTTACAATTTGTGTTTGTCTTTTATTTCTGAATGGAATTTTCGAGAGAGAATTTCACTTCGACTTGGAGCCAAAACATTTAAGATTTATTTACCCTAGTTAAGGTGCTAGCCGCGGAATAGAACTCTTGCTTGTGGTTAAGTCTCTAGCTTAATATTTACAGATATGTGCTACGGACAAAGGGCTTAGGAGGCTACAACACCGAAGAGAATTACAAAACTCACGCACACGGGGGAGAATTAGACTAAGGAAATATGTACACGGTTCTCTGGCTAATAGACATCGGCTTCGCCTCCGGCTTCCTACATGAACTAACTGAGTTGGTAGTACTCCGGAGCAAAGTCGTTGGCCAGGTTGCTCAGGAAGTTGAAGTCCGATGAGCTGTTCGAGTTCTCCAGTCCACTGATCGCAGCTCCTGCAGCGTTGGCTCCATTATTGCTGAAGCCCTGACCCTGGCCACCAGGTCCTACTCCGTTCAGAGCGAATCCGTGGATGTGCGATGGCGCCGGCGGAGGTGGTCCGACCCCTACTCCAACCCCAACCCCAACTCCAACTCCAACTCCTACTCCCACCGAACCCGGAACTCCCACAGCTGCTTGGGCTGCTGCTGCTGGATTGTGGTGGGCATGGATGTGGGCGTGCGCCTGCGCCTGCACCTGTACGTGGTGGTGCGGATGGTGGCCGTGCGAGTGGGTGGCCGGACCCGGGGGTTGTTGACCCGCCTCGTAGTATCCAGACCCGCTTCCGCCGCCCCCGAAACTGTTGTAGCCCTCGCAATTTTCCATTTGCAGACCCAGGGCACTATATGTCTCTCCAGCGCCCAGGTGATGCATATGCCTGTGGGGAGGAAAGGGTTTTTGAAATTATTTTCAATATTAAAAATATTTCAAATATTTCTAAAAGTTCTTTTACATTTAGAAATTAAAACTGGTGTAAACCATTTGCGTTATTTAATTTATATTCTATTGCATGGATCATTAGCCCTTGGCCCATTTTATAATTTGAAACCATTTTTTCACCTTTGACTCTAAGCTAATACCATAACCCAAAGCTCTGGCTGAGTATGCAGTCAATATAAAATTCACAAACCAAGTTAAAATGAAAATATTGAACTGCTTTAAATGTTGGTGAACATAAACTGGTTAGCCCAGTAGCTTTGACAACAACCCTGCTTCGTTACTTACTGCTGGTGGTTAATCGCCGCCTGTTGGTGTTGCTGATGCTGTTGTTGTTGTTGGAACACCACCGCTTGGTGCTGGTGCGCCTGCGCCTGCTGTTGAAAACTCATATTGTCGTAATACGAGCCGTTGTTAAAGTTGCTCGGCCCGTTAACAGGGGGCGCTTCAAAGTCAGCCACATGGTGGTGTGCCTGTTGCTGGTGGTGTTGCTGCTGCTGGTGGTTCAAGTACGCACTGCCGCCGTTGGTGTCATTGTAGTTGTAGTAGAACTGCTGTTCGTGCTGTTGTTGTTGTTGTTGACTATTTTGGTGGAAACTGGTTGCGGTTGGTTTGGGACTTAGATACTCGCCGTGGAGCGCCTGCTGCTTGTGGGTATTGTGGTGTGGTGATGCGGCGAATTCAATATCGTATTTGCCGTAATAGTCCTGTGGCTGCTGCTGCTGTTGAGGGTGCAGTTGCTGCTGTTGTTGTTGCTGCTGCTGCTGCATCTGCTGCTGCTGATGTTTGGGACTAGGATAGTAACCGGGGAAATAACCACCGGCTGGGCCACCACCGCCCCCATTTCCCCCGTTGCTATCAGTTAGCGGAGTGGGCGTGGCAATGGCATTGGCACCGCTCTGGAAACGTTTCTTTGCGCTCGCTTTGCTAATGGGTGCACTACCTCCTCCTCCCACAACAACGGCTGCATCCGAGTCTCGCCGAAAGCTGACCAGACTGCTGGGCGTGGAGTTCTCATAGCCAAAGGGAGAGGCCTTCGAAGAGGTGGACACCGCCTCCTTTTTGATGACCTGCCAAAGTGTAAAAAAAAGAATTAAAGCCCACTCGAATATTTTATTTACTGTTATATAATATCGATTTTGATATAATTAAATTAAGCATATTTTGTATCGTTGTCAACTCACCTGTCCATCGTCTTTCTTCTTCACCTTGATGGGGCTAGTTTCCTCAATGTCCTCGTCCAAGCTGACACTAGATGCCACACTGGAGTCGGCGCTGATCACATTCGAGGCGGATACGGTGGTGCTGCCCAGCAGGTTCGAGGAGATGCCCGTCTCCAGTGATGAGTTAGGCGTTACTACAAAGTACAATCCATAAGAATCGAGTAATATTTATATAGTATTCAGGACTTACGACTTCCAGCACTCGGATTATTATTGGTGGCGCTCGGCGTGTTATTGTTGTGTCCGCGGGAATTGGACGTGGAATCGGGGATATCATCGGAGGGCAGTTCGCAGCCTTGACACGATTTCTTCGAATTGGAGTCTGCAAATTCGCGGGAAGGTAGAAAAGATAAAAGCGAATCAGTAGGTATATGTATAGCCACGAATATTGATGATTTGTTTTCGTAAGTGGAGGATTGAGATGCGGTCCAAGAAGAGTCCCAGTCGAGAACCCAAGGCGAAACTCTCACGCGAAAGGGGTTAGCACGTCGAGAGCCGCCCTGCCAAAAGTGGTTCCAACCCATCCACTGACAATGATTGATAAGCTACACCATCTCTTACTTCAGCGTAAAAGCCTCGAAACGAAGCCATGCTAAGCCGAAAAAGTAAAAGTGGAACAACTTGTTAGTAAACTCCAAGAGTGAGTTTAATTTTTGGTACAGTTTTCCCAGGTTTTCAGTCCTTTTAGGTCGTATGATATAAGAAGTCTGCTTTTTGGAAGCTTCTTTGTTATATGGAGCAAGCTAGGGATAGTTCTTGGTAATTTCACGACTTAGTTAATAGACTCTTAATGTTAATTAAACAATGGTGTACATATTTGCTTTACTTACTGCTATCGGACTGATCATCGTCACCTTTGAGGCTATCCTTGTTGTCCTCATCGTCGGTCTTCGAGAGCGTTTGCCTCTTGTGCTTCATGCGGCGGTTTTGAAACCAAACCTTTACCTGCAACCAAGATGGGATTAGTTCGACTTCCGTCAAGGTGTGCGCAATTAAAAGTGGGAAAATGGAGTAGGGGAAGCCAGCGAACAGGGGCACTTGCTGCACTCCGCTGTCAGCCCGGGCACCCGGCAATTTGTCAGCGGAATAATGGCATTTTTCACCATCAGACCGTCAGACCGTCAGCCGTGTGCGAATGCAACGGAATAAATTGCATTTGCAGAACACTCACCTGTCGCTCGGTCAGGTCCAGGCTGGCAGCTATTTCGATTCTCCTTGGGCGGCATAAATATTTATTGAAATGGAATTCCTTCTCCAGCTCCAGCAGCTGGGTGTTGGTGTACGCGGTGCGTAGTCGTCGGGGCAGGCCGTTTTCTGGAACGAATTCAGCTGCAATTGAGAAATTGCATTTTGTTCGTTTGAGACTTTGCGGAGTGAATGTGAAATTTTCTTTTTATTGTTCTTCTTCAAGGGGTTTTGCCCTCGAGCATGTCCTTGTGTGGGCGTGGCCCAGGGACACAATTCGACATATTGCATTCGCTGTGGCACTCGAAGATTCTTCAAGGATTCCACCTCTCAATCTCCGCCAGCAATCAATCCATCAGCTCGTCAGCGGGCATAACTAATTCAGCGAAATTCGCCCAACTATACAGGAAAACTTTCAGATACATCCGCGTTCAGTATGAACCAAAAAGTGCAGCTGATGTCGGGCAGCAAGTTCCGTATTTATTCGAATATATCTTCCTATCTCTGAAGTTCTGCGCAGCGTTTTCCTTCGCCGCTGAGACGCGACACTCACAGCTCGAGCGTTAAGTAATTAACAAAAATCTAATCAATCAATCAGTGGAGAGAGACGTGCCCACAGCGCGGCTCTCAAGCATGTAACATAGTTCGGCTACCGAACAGAAGCCCCAGCCAGCAGCTTCATTGGGAAATTGCTTCTAGGGGCACTTGTGAAAAAATCTTAATTTGAATAACAAACAGAAAATTATTTCCATTTTTTAAGTCACAAATAAAAAGGGAAAACATGTTCATTTTTTTTTACTAAAAGTATTCTCAAGTTTGGTTCTGTTCGTTGATATTTATGTTGCTATCTTTTCCAATTATGCAATATAATTTACTCTATCCGCTGGTTTTTAAATAATGCCATATTTGGTGTTCTAAACTACTCTTCTGAGACTCAAAGAAGTTCTAATGATTGAGATCAGCAAAAGTTGTTTATGCTCCAACGACCAGGACCATAAACTTTCTCAAAATAAATTTCCCCAAATAAAAATCGCATTGAGTAGTAAAGAAATGCGCATATCATTTTAGGAAACTGAACATTTCGCTACCTTTCTGCCACCTTATTTGCATTGATGCGATTGCAAAATATTTTTGTATTATTTTTCTTCGCCAGTTTGCCATTTTTGGCAACAAACACGAAATTTCCAGCTGAACGAGCTGCGTAAACAGGGTCTCAATGGCGAAAGGAAAAGGATCCTGGTGGGGCAAAAGGATGCGGCAAGTGGGGCGGCAGGAGCCAGACATAGACACTGATTGAATTACAGATGCGAGCTCGAGTTCCTTCATCAATACTCGCAAAGCGGATGCCATAAACACCACCTGGTGGGGCACACACACACAGAGCCGGGAGTGTTTCAGGAGCAGCGGCGGAGGTTGAGGCCATTTCCCAGCCCCCAAGTCGCATGTACTTGTGCGAAAAGTGCCCAGATACAGATACGGAGCGAAAGCATAAATTTCGCACAAAAGTTGCACCCGAAAACTGTTTACGAGCGAAGCCAGCGGCAGCCAACGAAAACTGAAAAGTAAAGTGCACAAAAGCAGAAAATATGATTTCCTTTTTGGCGACGACGACCAAAAAGATAATTTTCTAAACCCGAACGTGGAGGGCGTGGCGGATGGCGGCGGATGGCAAGGACGAGTGGGGGAGTGTTGGGAATGCGAATGGGAAGATTCTAGGCAGCCAAGTTGAGTGCAGTTTCTGCAGCCTGGTCAAAATGGAATCCAACCCGTTCCAGCTGCAGTCCCTCCACCCGGCTCGCCAAATGACAGCTGCCTCTGGCTCCTGGGTCCTTTCTAGGTGGCTTGGAAATTACAAAATGAATTTTGTTTTGTCACGGCCCAGGGGGAGGGGAGGGGGAGAATGGAATTGGAAATGTCATCAGCATGGATGAAATGCCGGAAAAGTCGAAATGGAAACTTATCAGCAAACTACGAGCAAAGGATACTTTGCAACAGCAACAGCAGTCTTTGGATTAGGCGACGGGGGACGGGAGAGGAATTGTTTCTGGCCGGGAATGGGTGTGGGGCCTCTTAACTTAAATATTCGAGATCATCACTTGGTTATTACTGGCTCGTAAATCTTACAGCTATTTCGGGTGTGAGCTGTGCAAATAAAATTAATTTCAAAGAAAAGGAAACGCTCTCGATGATTTACAGCTCTTGGCATACACTTATTAACTGCTTCAACAGCATCATTTACATGTTAACACTTAAGCGCACTCGTTGTCCACTAACAGGACCTTTTCTTTTGCCCCCTTCTCCTGGCTGCAGGTCAGAATTTATGTTTCTATTTCGGCCTGGACTCACACACACCGCAAACGGACCCAAAGGATAGAGAGTGGTGGAACATTTAACGCATTTGCCGCACTTTTGGGCTGAAATTAAAATGAGCGTAAATTTTGCTACAATTGCACAAATGGCCAGAGGTAGCCAGAATGCTAAGCGTAAAAAACGCATATTATAATAAGGACACCGAGAGAAAATTGCATTTAATATAAAGCTCTTCTTAAAACATACATTTGGTACTTTGGTTTTGTAAATAAAAATTAAATAATGAATGCCGGTTTCCTGCTCATTAATATTTTGTATTTGATATGTGAAACAAATTCTTAAAAACTGGTTTTTCTTTAAGCACTGTATTGTACTTAAATTAAGTTTTACATTTTAATCTTTTTCATACCGTTCCAATTGTTTTTTAAAGTATTAAACCCGGCTCACCTTCTCATTTAAATCATCTGCTCCCCACTCACATGCTGAAGAATTTGCAGAATGAATTGTACACTCCTCCTTGCTGTTTGCCTAGCCCTAACTACTCGTACATACTTACATAAGTAGTGGGGACAGAGGGCAACCATTTTTTGGGCTCGACCACTTGCACATGACCGCAGTCCATAAGGATGCACATTAAGGACATTTGCGGCCGGTCAACAAGGTGGATGGAGCCCGGGCCAGAGTCCAAAGCCGAACCCGAACCCGAACTCGAACCCGGACACGGGACTGACCAAAGGTGGCCACTGGCCACTGGCAAAAAATGACCTCAATTTATCTTGTAGGTTTTTGTTTTGTCTTTAGTCGTGGGGGAATGGAGAACTTGGAACTTTTGCCTTGACTTGGCCTTAAATTATGTGAGCTCTCTGCGGTTGAGCGACAACGAGTTGGCCGAAAACCTTAAAGGCCGCTCGATGAGCTCGAGTATCTGCAAGTTCCAAGGCGGATTCAATCAAAGGGGAGTTACAATAAAAAACAGGGTAGACAATGGAGCAGATTGCTCGGTAGCTGGAAACGCCAAATGCTGATGCGCGATGCAGTAGAAATTCTCATTGAGATACAGATACTGGAGCAGCAACAGCTACGGATGCAGATACAGATACAAATACAAATACAAATGTATCTATAGCCGCTGGTGTGGGCCGACGAATGCGCAAAGAGCAGAACCATTAATCATTCCGGCCAAAGGAAGACAACAGCCAACAGACATCTGACGACGACGACGTCGTCTTTGGAGCCATGGAAAAAGTCAATTTCTCATGAAAACATTTTGTATCTGCATCCACTTGATATGCATTCAAACTAAATCAGCTCCAACGATACATATATCTACGAATATATAATATATATATATTGTATTGCCCAAGTACACAAACTCCACAAATATCAGAGTCAAAACAAAGACCTCGCCGAGTGTCTTCAATCATTTAATTGTGGCCTGATTGACAGTTATGCGAAAAGTATAACAACATCCTGAATGGCTGGGTCCTTTTGCCCAGGATTAGTTTTAATTAGCCACCCGGAAAAGGGTTGAAGGGAGATGGGAGTGCTTAGTGGGATGTGGGCGGAGGGGAGATCAAGCCGCAGGGATCCCAAGCCACCACATCGGTGGCCAGACAAACATTTCCGCTTTCTTTTCACTTTGCCCAACTTTACTTTAATGCCATTACCAACCACCGACCGAGGCTGCCACAGTCGAAAGATAAATTAGAGAAATATATTTAATGACTTTTCATGACCAGCAAATGTCAACAATACGAAACATTTACACAAACAGGGAAACAAATTCAACAAAACTAAACCCTCAGGATTGTTTATCAGGATAGGAGGCGAGTGGAGAGAGCGCCGTGTTTGGCCCTGCTGGAGGTGTGAAAATTTTTGATTAATGTTTCAATATTTTAGGGAATATATTTTTGTCCAAGATGAGAAAAGATAGCGCAAAGATCAGACAATTTTTAGTTTTTCAAGTTGAGTTCACTGGCTAATAGAAATATGAGTAGTATTTTGTATAATTTTGAATTATAGTTTCTTAATTGAATCAAAATAACAAATAATCTAAGTGAGTTTAACAGATGATTCGTAATACTAACACCCCAATAAATAGTATTAGCTTTGAAATTAACTTGGAGAACACATAGTTCTTAAATAAGAATGTTTGCTCTAATTCAAATAATTTTATAATAATATTTTGAACAGTAGAAAATAAAATATTAACAATTATGAATCTTTGTCAGTTCGTCATACAGCAAATGGAAATAAATTCAATAATTAACAGAACTGGGAAAATCATTCAATCCAACTTTAAATATATATATTGTTTTTGCTGACACATATACGGACGTTTTCTATTATTTTCCAAACTCTTATCAAAATGTCATTAGGCAGAAAAGGCAAGCAAAAGAAAATCGGAATTGAAAACAATGAAGAAAATTTCCAGGCTCTTTAAAAATGTTTCATGCGCTTGTTTTGTTATTTTCCTCAAATGATTTATACAGATTTTCTCTCGCAATTTATATTTTTTCCAAATTGAATGACATAGATGAAAGATGGCACCCTGGGAAATGCAAGGGGGAGAGAGTAAGTTAAATACTTTAAAGCGGTTCAAATTGAAAAACTTTCAACATGGCCCAGCGGTTTTGTAAATATTTACGATATTTGTTTTATATACACAGGCATTGTGTGGTCTTTGAATATAAAAGTTAGACAGAGAGAGCGTCAGAGTGGAAAAAATGAAAAGATATTTCTTGGTTGCCATGGAAAAATGAAAGCTGTTTGGCTCAAACTTTTTCCTTTTCCCAACGCTTAAGCCAGGTTACCACACCCCCAGCACACACACACACTCTCTCCCATTCTCTCTTCCCAGTGCTCCAGATCCCCATCCCACATCCCTGGTGGCTGTCATTTTGGCCTGGTGCTCTGCTCCTGCTCCTGCTCAGCGCTCCTGTCACAGCTTCCTCTTGTTCGGCCGGGCTCGAAATATGAAATCCATCAGGGATGCTAAGAGCTGTCAATCAAAATCAGCGAGGGAAACTTTTTTCCAACGCCCCGTCTCGCTCGCTCTCGTGTGGAAAATTTACATTTCCGTGGGGTGTGGCGAGTGTGGGGGGTGGGGTGGATTATGTTTTTGCATGTCTGCCAGATTGAAAGCGAATTAAAAATGGGAGAGAGAAAAAAACTGCTTAAAGCCTCATCTCAGTCAATGGAAAATTAATGTCGATTTAAGAGTTCTCCCCACTTCCCCACTGGAAATTGATTTTCGTAATATGGCAAAACTAAACCAGAGCTCGGCTCGAATGCGATTACACTGGGAAAAGGCCTATTCAGGCTGTGAACTTCAAATTTGGCAAGACAATACTTAGTTCCAGTCGATCGCCACGGGGATCCACCGACAGAAGCTGCACTCCACACAATGGGACCCTGGAAAGCTCTCTTGGTTTTCGCAAACAATGGAGACAAGAAAGCGTGCCGCCAGTCTTGAAACGTAGAAACGAGAATGATTAGTCTCTCCCTGGGTCTCAGTTGCATGAAAAATTATTTAACGAGTAAATTGTAAGACCCTCTCCGTACACTATACGCATTCCCCACTCGGAACCGACAAAGACCAATACCATATACCAAAGCCAAAGATGAAGTTGAAGCTGAAGGCCAAAAATCAGCTTACGATCGTTTGAAGTCCAACACCTCCTGAAGCCAACAACCAACCCAGATTCACTTCGCCATGAATGAAAATGAATGATGCCTGTTAGAGATGGGTGAGTGATTATACATTTTCCATGGGTTTTTAGGTAAGTTCACGGATCATGAATGGTGTGGAAAAAACAACTATAAAACAAAAATGGGAGCTATCTGGGAGCTTGAAATTGGATCAGGGAACTAAGTCCAAAATCGATCATAACTCAGCCAAAAATTCATTAAATTCAATTTGGAAAGCTATTCTTTGTTAGTTTTTATAAGGTTAATAAATATACATACTACATTTCACAATTTAAAAAATTAACATTTTTGCCAATTTTTGCAAATTTTAATGATGTAACCCTTTATGAAATTATGAAATTTTGGATAATTTTCAAAAATGTATATTTTGAACGGACATGCCTAGATCGACTCTGCTTTTCATTCTGATCAAGAATATATATGGTTTATAGGGTTGGAAATAACTACTTCACTGAGTTTACTAACTTCAAACTAAAATTATTATAACTTAAAAGGGTAAGTATCTTTTGATTACAGATATTCAGTGAATAGTATTTTTAAGATGCTATGTTCAAATTCTTTACATAGTATGCTTTATAAATTATGGGCAATAACTATTATAATATTTAACGCCACAGAAAAAAATAGATAATGTAGACATATTATAATCAAATGTTTGAAGGTTCCCAAGATCCCAAACACGATATCATCTCTAGCAAGAATTCTAGAGCAATAGAATCCAAAGCAGCAGCAGCATCAGCAGCACCTTTAGCAATGGCCGACTTCTTAACAAAATATTTCACTGGTTTCCTTATGATTAATCAATATTTCGGTGTGAGTTGCAACAAAAGCGTCGCATTGCCAAGAGCCAAGAGTGGCAGTGCCGACGGCCAAATCGGGGGCTGAATACCTGACTGGACTGACTGACGGACTGACGGACTGACGATGTCTCCGGCATTTCTTTTCGGTTGCCGCATTTGACAGATCAACGTGTGCTGACAGCTTTTGTTGTACGATGATCTTCTGCCTCCGTTGTGGCTGTTGTTGCTGCCTTGGCTGCCACTTTTGTTGCCACTTTTGTTGCCACTTTTGTTTGCCGTACTTGTTGTTAGGCAATGCCTGAGCATAATTAATGATGCGCGGCTCTGAGCGCTTTTGAATTTGGCACTGGCAATGGAGTCTCATTGTTTGATCGCATTGGTTTCACGCCACTCTGCCCACCGGATGGCCATACATATGTACATACGTACATATATTCCCTGGAATTTACCTGAACGTGTGTTCGATCGCGATCTTGGCTTAACCGAGCGGAGTTCTGGCCTTTGATTGATCTGGCTACTGTTCGTTTTCACGGTTTATTGCTGATGAGTTATTGAAAATCGAAACCAAAACAAAATTCACAGTAGTCGGATTATAATTGGGTTTGTTCGAGGGCTAGAAAGGGGGATAATACGAAGATCTATGATCTATGATCTATAATTGAGAATTACTGTGCAACTATGTGGCTTTGGGGATTAAAGTTTTATTATTAATCACTGCATCTGTGCATCTCTTTAAACTTGCATTCATTTCCGTATTTATTCCGTAAACGTATTTAAACAATTTGTTGCATAATTTCCATCCCTAATAGAAAGGCAAATTTAAAATTCGTTATTCATTCCACTCGATTTGAGTCACATTTAGATGCAAGTAATTCCGGCTCCTGGATGCCACCCCCGCAAGGAATCAGATTCCCCTGAAACGGATGGATAAGGAAACCGCCAACTCACGGCTGGTCAACCACCAGAAAAGCCGAACCGGAGACGCCCAAGGAAATTGCCGCATTCCCTGGGCAGGAAAACCCGACCTGTGGTCACCGCCTCGAGGCGCAAATGGAAAACTGGCAAATACATATAAATAATAAAAGTCTGGGGGCAAGTGACTGGAAAAAGCGCAAAAGCCCGAGATGAAACTCCGCTTGAAACAACGAAATAATGCCTCATTTTTTCTTATCGCCGCAATAAAGCTGAATAAACGCTTCATTTCCATTTGTCTCGCCCTTAGCCAACTTCAGAGTGGCCGCGTCACTTCTAGGGAAGGGGATTACATTTCTGGGAGGAGCTCTTGGTACCGAGATCTGAGATCTGTGGGCTGTCGGCCACCCAGTCTGTTGGCCACATCACAAGGTACATTGTACCGTGGGGCGGCAAGAAAAAAAATCTGAAAAAATTATAGAGAAAAAAGAATAAAATAAAAACCGTTTACACGCCAAGCTCAAGCTCACTTTTCTTCTTTTGCCATTTTCCCTGTTCTGGGTTCTCTCCTTCATCATCGTCGTTTTCTTTTTCCACTTCTTGAAGCGGCATTTTTATCGCTTGGCAAGTTTTGCTTATTTTAAACACGAACAGCAGCCAGCAACAACAATTCTAAAAACAACAAAAACAACAAAAACCGGCGGCAAAAAATTATATTCATTGTGAAAAAAAAAATTGGAAAAAGAGAAAAAGCAAAAGTCACTTCCGGCATGCCAAAAGGAAAACGCGAAAAGTCTGCAAGCATGCTAGAAAATAGGATGAGAGACCAAGAATAAGATGGAGAGCCCCATGAAGAAGGTGGGGTTAATAGCCAGTGGTCAGGGGTTTACCAATTATGGGGAAAATATTAAATTCACAATATAATTTTAAAGAGTAATAGCTATTGATTTACTAATGTTTAAATAATAATAATAATCATTGCATAAATATTGTCTAGACGATCTTGAAAGTTTAAATAATGTTCTTTTTATATTACATGATTCCAGACATAACTTAATAGCCGTGTGCAATTATCTAAATACTTCCTTGATTTGTAATTCCATACTCCCATTCCCATTTTAATAGCTTCTCGCCAATTAACTCAACTTATTTACATTTTGCAACTTCCAAAGCTTTCAACATAAACCACTTAATTTACACGAACCGCAACAACAGAAAACTATTTAAAAATGCTATAAATCTTTGGTCGATAAAATGGCCGAGCAACTTTGTTGCTGACTAGCGTAAATTGGTTAATTGGCAATGGCCAAGCGATTTATACTCTTTAAGATTTGGAGCATACCTGATTCGTTCTTAATCGCAAATTGTTTAAATACTTACACTATTAATTTTTATACCCTTGCAGGGTATTATAATTTCAGTCAGAAGTTTGCAACGCAGTGAAGGAGGCACCTCCGACCATATAAAGTATATATATTCTTGATCAGGATCATCAACCGAGTCGATCTAGCCATGTCCGTCTGTCCGTCTGTCCGTTTCTACGCAAACTAGTCTATCAGTTTTAAAGCTATCTTAATGAAACTTTTTAGTTAGCCTTCTATATACTCTCACTCATATATATGTCGGAACGGGCCAGATCGGACGACTATATCATATAGCTGTCATAGGAATGATCGGAAAATTTTTACAAAAAATTATAACATTTTCAGTTTTCAGCAGATTTTTAGCAAATTTGAGATATAGCCATTTTGTTATACTCTACAATTCTGTGTAAAATTTTATGAAAATCGAACTACTATATCATATAGCTCCCATAGGAACGATCGAGAAATTAATACAATTAAAAATTACAACTATTTCAGTTTTAAACAGATCATCATCAAGTTTGAGGTGTAGCCATTTTAAATTAGTCCTAAATTTTGTGTAAAATTTCATGAAAATCGGACGACTGTATCATATGGTGCAAAAATTCAAATTTCGTCATTTTTCACCATTTTAGACGATACCCCTTATAAAAATTTGAAATTGTCAAAAAATTTTTAAATAAATTAAATTTATGCCGGACCTGGTAGTTCATTGGCTGTTGAGTGATCATAGAATATATATGAATTAATAGGTCGGAAATGGCTCCTCTCACTAAGTTTCAAAGCTTTCGACTGATCATATATTTAAGCTTATGTTTAACTATTTGGTACATAGTAGTTTGCTTTCCTTTGCATTGCTCAAGTCTTAAGAGGTCAAATTTAATTACAAGGCCTAACTATGAGTAAGTTTAGTTTTCATTCGGGTAACAAATCTGCATACTCAATTTAAAAATTAAAAAAATTCAAATTTCGTAAATTTCTCACCATTTTAAGTGCTCTGGTGGATTTAAAATTGTCAAGACTTTGAACAAATTAAATTTGTGACAACCATGG
This sequence comes from Drosophila serrata, assembly GCF_035046125.1. Lineage (NCBI taxonomy): Eukaryota > Metazoa > Arthropoda > Insecta > Diptera > Drosophilidae > Drosophila > Drosophila serrata. Next base: position 1,368,678 of record NW_028256928.1, on the reverse strand, counting down.
CTAGATCGATTCGGCTGTTGATGCTGATCAAGAATGTATATGATTTATAGGATCGGAAATGACTCCATCACTAAGTTTTAAGCTTTCGACTGAAAGATAGGCCTTGTTTAACTATTTGGTACATAGAGCGCTCTCCTCTGCGATTCTCAAGTCTTACACTTAAGCAAGGCTCTAGCTAGAGGAAGTTTAGTTTTCTTCTTCTTCTTTTATATAAATTACTAATTTAGTGCTTGGTGGTTAATAGACTTTGATCAAGTGGATGTGGTAACCATGGCTAGATCGAGTCGGCTGTTGATGCTGATTAAGAATGTATATGATTTATAGGATCGGAAATGTCTCCTTCACTAAGCTTCAAGCTTTCGACTGAAAGATAGGCTTTATTTAATTATTTGGTACATAGAGCGCTCTCCTCTGCGATTCTCAAGTCTTACACTTAAGCAAGGCTCTAGCTAGAGGAAGTTTAGTTTTCTTCTTCTTCTTTTATATAAATTACTAATTTAGTGCTTGGTGATTAGAAGACTTTTATCAAGTGGATGTGGCAACCATGGCTAGATCGAGGCGGCTGTTAATGCTGATCAAGAATATATATGAATAATAGGATCGGAAATGACTCCTTCACTAAGTTTCAAGCTTTCGACTGAAAGATAGTCTTTGTTTAACTATTTGGTACATAGAGCGCTCTCCTCTGCGATTCTCAAGTCTTCTACTTAAGCAAGGCCCTAGCTAGAGGAAGTTTAGTTTTCTTCTTCTTCTTTTTGTGTGTTTTTTATATAAATTACTAGTCTAGTGCTTGGTGGTTGATAGACTTTGATCAAGTGGATGTGGCAATCATAAAAATTATAGTTTTCTTAATTAAGGTAAGACGTTAATAAAATATCTCTTCATAATTGAAACCAAAACAAGGCCCAAAAAAGTCAAGATACATAAAAATATGGTTTATATTAAATTATTGTTTAATTACTATACCCTTGGCCGTGCTGACTTGCTTATTATTGATCTCGAAATGTCTTCCAAGCTCTCTTTAAGAGCCTTGATGATCATGACGAGCGGGGATATGGTGTCATTTATTTGTTTATAGTAAAGTATACTTAACTCCCGAAAATAGTTTATTCAGCACAACTTACTAAACAAAGAACACAACAATGGTGATGATCGGAACTGCTCAATATAAAATATATATTAAAATAAGTTGATCTATATTTGTAAAGCAAATTTTTAAGAATTGGTATGCTTTTAAATAACAGAAAGTTAACATATTTCAAGCAATGCTTGTATATAATTTTTGCAAAAGTAATTCTTCACACAAAAACCCGCTCAAAAAATAAGGATTTTAAGCTGGCTAATATAAACCTATTTAGGATTTTTTTCCTTTTCTTTTTTTATACCCTTGCAGGGTATTATAATTTCAGTCAGAAGTTTGCAACGCAGTGAAGGAGGCACCTCCGACTATATATAGTATATATATTCTTGATCAGGATCAACAGCCGAGTCGATTTAGCCATGCCCGTCTATCCAACTGTCCGTTTCAACCCAAACTAGTCTCTCAGTTTTGAAGCTATCTGAATGAAACTTTGTAGTTAGCCTTCTATATACTCTCACTCCTATATATGCCGGAACGGACGACTATATCATATAGCTGCCATTGGAATGACCGGAAAATTTTTACAAATAAAATTATAACATTTTCAGTTTTCAACAGATTTTCATCAAGTTTGAGGTATAGCCATTTTATATTAGTCTTAAATTTTGTGTAAAATTTCATGAAAATCGGACGACTGTACCATACAAACGATCGTTTGATGTAAAGGAAAAATGCAAATCTGTGAACTGCAAATATAAATATGTTTAGGTGAATGAAATGAAAAGAGGTGTTACTTCATTGTTTTTAATCATAAGTATATATAATTTATATTAAAGGGATTCCTTGTCATAGAAGTTCTATCGGCAAGGGTATATAAACTTCGGCGTGCCGAAGTTAACTTCCTTTCTTGTTTAATTACATTTCTATTAAAGTTATCAACAAAATGCACTTAAAATATTTAATGAAGGTACCTAAACTTTCTCCTGCCTTTCAATAAACCATCTTCCTCTTAGTTTCAAATTGACGTATTAACCAATCAACAAGTTTTAGTTTCTGTTTAGTTTAGTTGCTGCCACTGTGCTTCTACGCAATGTGTGTGTATATGTTTTCTGGCCTGTCGCAAATGCAAATTAATTAACGGCTCCGACGGCAGTGGCTTTAATTGCGGACTCCGCACCGTGTCGGTCGTGGACAACATGGCGTATGCGTGATGCCTCTGCCCGATAATTGAATTTCAACGGTGTTCGCTTGCGTTCAACTTGAACTGCAGCTGTGGGATTGGAGTTCCAGGTGGAGCTGCTGCTGGTGTAGCCTTCAATTTGCCACAAGCGCCGCCTTTTCGAAATGAGTTATGGGGCAGTGAACAAGTTGGATCGCTGCGACTGGAAAAATACGCATATATTTTCCACATTCGCACACTTAGAATAATCATATATGCAAAGTTCCAAAAACCAAAAATTCTAAAATTCATTAAAAGTAATGCTATATTATCTTATCACACATTTATTAATTAAATAAGTGTCATTCCTAAAATTATGTACTTCTTCACTTCAAATAGAAAACCATGAACCATGCAATTTTTAAATAAAATAAAATGATTTATCATATGAATATTAACAAGCAGAGAATATTTTTACGAGTGTGTCTTAATATGTCCCCTTAAGTATGTTTTTCTTGTAAATGTTGCTGTTGTTCAGTTTGCTCTTATGGCTATATGTTTGTAGCTGCTGCCGTTTGGCTTGCTCTTTGCTATGTTCTTGGCCGATATTAACCCCCGAGTCAAAGTCTTCAGACATAAATCATTTAAATCACTGGAACATGCATCTGCCTGCCATCTCGAAGCCCTCTTGCCGCTTGAGGTCCTTGTTCTATGGCAAAGACATTAAATAAATCGCCTGCTGCCAAATGTTTCACATACGAATTTGCCTAAGCAACTCCATTTTGGCCAAAGTTTTGCATTTTGTCTTGCCACCCGTCAAAGTTTTCCACCGATCCCATCCGTTTTTCCGAAGGGGGCGGAGGACTCTCCTTACGTGGGTCGTGTCAGATGCATGTGTAGCTGGGGGCATTACACCCAGGTGGCGACATATGCTAAATGTCACATAGTTCCTCCGGCCATACCGTAAAACGTATGTATTTACGTATACACGATATATAGAAACATTCGGTTCTGGCTTATTTATGCATAGCCTGGACATAAGGACATAAATATATCTCTCTGGGGGTGTTACTCAATTGAGCTGGGACATATTTCAGGGCAGTTGATTTGAATTGATGGAACCATTATGAAATGATTGAAAACGATTATCTCGTTTCCCACAGGGAACTTAGTGCAATTGAAGCGATTAATATCCGTTTAAAAACCATGTAAGTAATAGTGGCTTTAAGAAAAATATAGTAATAAATTGGTATAAAGTTTTTAAATAAATATTTAGCATTCTTTCGAATGTAATGTTAAATATATACATATTTTCTTATACCCTTACAATTTAGTCAGAAGCTTAAAACACAGTAAAGGAATCATTTCCGACCCTATAAATCATATATATTATTGATCAGCATAGGCAGCCGAATCGATCTAGCTATGTGCGGCAGAAAAAATTAATTTTTGAGATTTTTTCAAAATTTCAAAATTTGATAAGGGGTTACATCGTTAAAATTCTCAAAAATTGGCAAAAATTTTAATTCTTTTAATTGCTTAATTCGGTATGCAGATTTATTAACCTAAAACAAAACTAACTTTGGAGCGCTTTCCAAATTAAATTCAATAACTTTTTAACTGAGTTATGAGATTTTTAAACTTTGATTTTTCGACAAAATTGTCATATAAAAATATCGTTAATATGGATCAAAGCTTAAATATGATAGATTTTAAATTCGATTCTTTAATTCAATTGGACGGTGAAAAGGTATACATGTTAGGTATATATTATATATATTTCTAACAATACTCTATTTGGTAACCTTTAAAATCGATTAATCCGCACGGCAGGTGTAAATGCGAATCCATGAAAATGTAACTTAAGGAAGTGTAGAAATGTTTCCCATCAGAGTTCTCATTCAAATCATTTAAATGTCGAGCAAATCCGGCCGGCTGGAACATGTGTCAGTTACTGGCATCGATTCCATCAATAGGGGAGAGAGATGAAACAAAGGTGGAAAAAAGAGCAGATCCGAAAATGTTAGCCAGGCTCAGTGCAATGGATGCGAAGGATGCGCATTGCCTTAATTGAAACCGTTTAAATTGCAATTAATCACCCGGCGGCGGCGGCGGCGAGGATGCCACGAATGTTGCACAGTTGTTGCCGAGTGGCGCAGCTAATTCCCTGCAGGGGGCTGGGGCATGGGGCACAGCCCGAGGGGCAAAGCCAAGTGGAGTGTGTGTGGAGGCCCTTTGCCTGAATTACAGAATTACTGTCACCGCAGTGACTAATTTTTATCCTTTTTTTTCAGCCGCTTCTTTGTTTTAATTTTGCAGCCAACGAAGGAGTCAGCAGAGTAGAAGTTGCGGCAACTGCTTAATCGCTTTCGACATGCAGATTTAAGTTTGCGGTGGGCGAAGAATGGGGTGGTGGTTTGATAAGTGAAAATATGGGCGACAACCACCGTCGTTGGGATGTAGGATCAGGCGGATGATGATATGGCTACAGTCACAAAAATCATGTTTACTTTCACTGTCATTATATTTTAAACTCTTTCAGTGTATTTGATAGTAAAAAGATACTTAATTAATCAATGTTTTTTACATAACATATGCATAGGTATATTATTAAATGTAGAAAATATTTAAAGCTTTTGCATTTTTCTAAGTGCAAATAAAAATAGAAGTGGCTGCCGATAACACCAACCCCAAACCCCGACAAACTCCGCCGGACGCACGCACCGGATACGGGCTGCGGATGAAGGTGTGGGCGGGCCCAGAACTTGGGAGGTGTGGATGCTACCTTTTTTTTATAAGTGGAAAAGTGGAAATAAATTAAAAATGGGTGGCATCGTCCTGGCATAGAGTCTCGCCTGCGTCTGCGTCTGCCACACGCGTCGACAACGAGGACGACGCTGCCGGCTTTGGCTCTCAGCTTCTGGCTCCCAGCTCCCGACTTTTTGGGTAGGTAAAACTTTTGGATAAAACAGTTGAACTTCAAAATGTGAATTTGATTAGGATATTTGCATAAAATTCTGTTTCTGCGCCAAGTACACACTCCGCTTCCCACTGCCACGTCCCCGAAAGTCAGCCATAAAAAATCCCCCCTCGAACAGGACCCGGCTGTTGGGGATCCGGGCTGAGTTGGAGCGTATGTTCGCTGCCGGAAACGGAAGTATATAAGTCAACCTAGATTTGGTTTAGTAGCAGCTCTGCTGATACCAAGGACAAATGGCCTTTCAGTCAGAAACTTGCCGAAAGCCGGGATAGAACCGCTTTAAGGACACTTGCTTTATTTAAATTTATAGAAAAGTTGTTGGCTGAAAAGGTTAAGGTGAAAAGAAGGTAGAAGATTTAAAGAAGAGCAAGTAAGTTCCTTTAAATCTTGATATCTATATATATATATTTGTATTTAATTAATTTTAGTATTAATTCTGAATTATTTTAAAAGTTCATATTAATGTTCATATAAACACAAGACCCTTTCAAGTGACAAGATCCTTGAAAAGCAAAGGCTGGGTCTTAACCCCAGTACTCAGACTTCGTTCTCCATGGTTCATAAAATCTAGTTTTCATAATTTTAGTGTCATTAGAATATGTAGGAATTATGCAATCCTTACGAAACTCTTCCCCTTTTCAATGTCCCTTTATCTGCGGATTATCCCGCCTCATAAACTCATGAAATCCCGCCCTCCCCCGGAGCGTCACAATTAGTCTTGCCCATAACTGCAGCTAATAGTTTCGTAAATAGTTTTGGCCAATATTTACATGAGTTGCCTTCTGCCTCGGCTGCATGTTGGTTTTGTTCCTTTTGTCTATTGGTGCCATTGTGAAAATATTTGTCTTCGAATGGCCCATTGTCTTTGACCGCTCGCCAGTCGTCCTCTCTTTACTCTGATGTCTGTACACTCAACAAAAATTGTGTGTGTCTTGCTGAACTTGTATATGATGTGCTTCTTAATCTAAGAGATTTTGTTTATAAGACAAAATATACAAATACCATTTCATTCACAAGTCTTTGAAAAAGTAACAATATTTTTTCTCAAAACAATCTCTAAGAATCTAAAACGAAACGAGGCTATATTTTCAGGTTATTTATGCTTATCGTTTGGGATCGTTCATTTAAGTATTTATGGAGGATTTTCGCATGAGGGATACATTTTTCTGAGTGCATACGCATCCGCAGCAGTCGTCGTCCATCGCTGACGTGCGTCTGTCTCTCGCTCATCGTCTTTCATCTGCTTGGCCATTTCTTAAAGTCTTCGTCGTATCTGTATCTGTGACTCTGCCTTTGTATCTGTATCTGTATCTGTATCTGTGCCTGTGTCTCTGCGTTTTTCTTGCTGTCTGCCTTAGAAAACGTGTTCATTACAATCCGCTGGCCGTTGCTTCTGCTGCAGCCGCTGCCGCTGCCGCCGATCGGCCAAATGTGTCAGAGCTGAAACGTCATGATTAATGATGCAAACATGTGGGCCCGTCTCCGGCTCCGTCTCCGTCTCTGTCCCAGTCCCAGTCTCAGTCTCCTTCTCCTCCACGATTCCCAATCCGGCTACGAGTCCGGCTCTGTGTCTGTGTCGACGGCGGCAATGCGTTCCGAGGGCAGAGACAAAAACAGCCCGGGGATAGGGCTCGGGCATGGGCATGGGTATGGGAATGGGAATGGGAATGGTAACATTTTATCAAGGTAAATTAGAAGACGAGACACCCAAAATGTAAACATCGAACTGGGCAACACTTGGGCATTAGGCGAAATTAGAAATTAATCCTGCCACTGCACCACAGATGGAGATACATCCACGAGGGAGTGGGCAGTGGGAAGAACCGAGTTCGAGCATGGGGAGTGTATTTCTTTTTTGTATTTTACTTCTTTTTTTGGGGGGGCGGAACTTTAGAGGTCAGGCAGAATTAATGGGAAATCCTCAGGACTGACAAGACGGAGTAATAGCCCATACACATATCATAAATGATCTATAGGAAACTAGCACAGGGATAAGAACCACAATCGAGGAAGTTCCAAATTATACTGACAAGAAGGATAAAATCATTAGATAAAGGAGAGTAGGGAAAAGTGACAGATAAGGTAGTGAAAGTACTCAATAGATCTAATAGAATTAAGAAATATACTATTAAATATATATATTTCCTATAATACTAGTAGAACTCTTAATTTGATAAATGTGTTTACAAATCTCTATAAAATTATATAGCAGTAATAAAAATGTTATAAAAAATTATAAATTAAGTCTGTAAATATATTTTCCAGTAGCAGTAGTTAGTTAACGATTTCCCTGATAAGCCTAAGCCTTGAGTGACACATGGCGTAGTTTCAGTGTGGGTACTGACCATGTCCTGTGGACGAACCAACCCACAGCCAGCCAATTACAACACGACAATGCCCTGACCTCAACTTTGCTCCTTTGACACACACTCACACACACACACACGCGTGCGCACACACACATAACACAAGTGGTTACCGTTGTAAGGGGGTAAGTAATGGGTGGGGGCAGGGTAGGTTGGCCAAGCGATACAATAATTGCCCTGAGCCACGGTCGCCGACCGTCGCCAGTCGTCAGTCGACATTGTTGTGGCGTGAATTACATGCACTACACAAAAAATATATTTTAAAAACTATGTCAAATTTTAAGGAATTTGAATAACAAATTATTTGAATTTTATATATTTATTCTGCTCTTAGGATAATGTATTTAAACAGCCATAAACTAAAGCGCTACGTTGAACGGATTTTAAATCCATACTTTATGTTTAAACTCATAAACTAATGATTAAAAATCCTCTAAAAATTTATAAAAAAAATAAAGTAATTTGTTATTCTTTCTAGGGTCATAATTATTAACTAGCTACATCTGGGCATTAATGAAACCAGTCTTAGATTGGAAGATGAGAGCGAAATTTATCCTATGAATCCCTTTAACATTTGTAGCTCTTATCATTTCAAATTACTAATATATTTCACTTAATTGAATTGAATTGAATGGAGTATTTCCTTATTTACTAAGCCAATCTATATATATATATTTAGTATCAAATGTTTATAAACAAATTTCTCCAAGTGCAGAAAGCAAAAAATAAATTGTGAACGAAGAAAAAAGCAAGAACCATACTCTCTATAAAAAGCCGCCATGGCTTGGTCATTCATTCATACTTGTACATACATATGCCGGTGCTTTGGCAAGCACAAACACACACACACACCAATACCTTTTGGTAACACACACACACTGGCACACCAATGGAGAACAAGTCATGCAATGGTCAGGTCGGGAAACCTGACATGTTCTTTTCGATCAGACAACGACCACCACCGAAAGGTACAAAAAATATAATACCACATAGGTGAGCGGAAGGAGAAGGGGGCCCAGTGTTTGTCATTGTGGGTATTCATGCAAGTGTTCTATGTATATGCTGTGTGTTGTGTGTGTGTGGAGTACGTACCTCAATCATGTAATTATTTCCTCCGCCACAAAGCCCTAAGAGACTGAGAGAGCCATAGTGTGTGTGTGTGTTGGCCAAACTTAAACTGGTAGCGTGTTTTGGGCCTTCTCTCTCTCTCTACCTTTTGAGCAAACAACAAAAAACACGAACAAGATTGGTCTACATACATTTCTTAAATTATATATACACCCACACACACACCCCGGTGGTATAAAAACTTTTCGTGTTTTGTTACTCAATTTAATTCAGGTAAAATTTGTATTTTTTTTTGTCTCCCCGCCACGTTTCTTTATTTTCAACGCTGTTTGCGTTGTCTTCCCTTCCCAAATAAAAACAAAATATATATACCTAAACTTTGGTCACGAACATGAAAAAGCGACGTTTCCGCTGAACCGTCGTCTCCAAAATGGTCGCCGCTTGATTGGTTCAGTTTTTTCTCAGTTTTTATGCTTGATTACCGGCCCGCTCTAGATGGTCTCGATACACAAAATGGTCGTCACAAAGTCGGATAGATCTCTTCACCAGAAACGATATACCCAATTATTTGGCTAAGCAAATTTTCGACCGAAATTGTTATACAATAATTATCGAAAATCACATTTTTCGTTTTGCGGTTTCGCCACAAATCCGCGTAGGCTGGCCCCAAATTGGTATAATAAGATTTAATCAGACTGCTGCGGTTTTTTTTGGGCCTCAAATTATGTATTTTCCTTGAAGAATCCCTCACAATGCGAATGCAAAATGTATGCTGAGCTTTGATTATTTTGGCCAATGCGATAATGTTTTCGTTTGTGGTTGAAAATATTGCAAAATGGGTGAGGAATATTTGTATTTATGAGTTAGGAAGATAGGTACTTACTTATGGAGTTATCACCTGAAATGAAAAAAGAGAAAAGGGTTTGTTAGTGGGATTACTACTTTAGAATTCAATAATAATATTTTGATCTTATGCTTAAACAGTCTAAAAGTGTTTCACAAATTTGGAAACATATCGTATGTTTATCAATCGTGTTTAACGCTTTAAAGCCATAATAAACCAGTGAGTCCCATTAAGGTATTTTCAACCAGATGCTCCAATAAATCGCTAAAGGGGTTGTCAGAGGTGTGTAAATATTTTAAGACCATTCACCTACAAAGTAACACACTTGAATGATTCAGAATATTGGGACATCAGAGTTGTTTATCTTTTTTGGGCAACAAGATGCAGTGACAAAGTTGCTTGGGGTCTCTCAAGCCCATATTTGTGGCAACATAATATCTCTGAAGAAACTTTCTTTCTTACAGTTTGCTCGAATCGAGAGTGGAAAATAATTAACCTCAAAGTTTGGTAAGCGGAAGTTTCCCAGCCGGCTGGACATGGTCAACACATGGAGCACGTAACGAGCGGTCAAGTGGAGGTACTTCCTCATCTCCTCACTTTAAGCCAACTTCGTAATTGAGAAGTTTCGATGGCAAGAACCAAGGAGGAGGATATCCCCGCCAGGATACTATCAAGAAAGCGCAGAACTTCAACCGACAGTCTATTATTCCAGGAAGGGGACCTGGTGGAAGCCAAGGGGTTGTATCACGACGATGATGATGATGATGGCCAAAGGCAAATAAAATCATGCTGTCGGAAATAATAGCGTCTAGCCTCGAACTCGATTCCTTCTGGGCTAAGATCCAGTCTGTTTACCCTCCCTTCTCACCATCGAACTGCTGCCAAGTTTATGCAGTTTCATAAGCAATATTTGATATTTTTCGTGCAGCGGCAGCAGCTGCGTGATTAGCAAATATTTTCGTCTGATAATCAGCGAACATTCCCATTTCTATATGCAGCTGTAGCGAAGCTCATGAATATGACGGGGCACTTTGTCTGTCCATTTCGGATATTTCATTTAAAGATGGAACTGGCTTTAAGCGATGGAGTTGGCATTTGCGTCCGGTTCAGGCTCAATGGGATTTTCTATTTGACTTTAAGCATTTGATTTATGATCAGCAAGTGCCTGTTTTTATTTAGTGAATACTAGGATAGTTGTTGTTTAATCCTTAATGAATAGAAAAGAAATGCTGCTACTTAATTACTTAATAAAAATGTATCTAAAAAGTTCAAGTGCAACTTTATCTTAATATAATATTTTAGAATAATACATCTTTGTCATAGTTCTTGAGACCAATTTCAACACTAATTTACATAATCCTACTTCCCCAGTAGACTTTCCACCTTAAAGTACCACAATTCTCTTAGCCAGACACTTTCTAATCGTACCCAAATACCATTTACCTAATTGAATAGAATGTAGTGAGCTATCTGAACATCTGTGAGTATTTTGGCTGCCCGTGAATATTTGGCCGTTTAAATGTATCTTTCGCTCGATTCCCGATACCAGGTCCGATTCAAGGCAACGCCTTGGACAGTTTTCGGAGCGATACCGGCTGGCATTGCCCCATTGCCTTCGCCATTTCCATTGGGGGCTGCTCAGGGGCAAACTTGGGCCTGACTGACAGCCAGTAGGTGTGACCGCGCTACTCATTCATTCTGACAGTTTTCCCACCCACTCTCGCACACGGAACGCAATTTGTTGGATTGTGGGCAGTGCCCCTCGAGCAGCCAAAGAATGGATGCACTTGGAAAAATATGATTCTAAAGAAATCCATAGAAAATAGATCAAAACATTTTAATTTAAAGAAACTGATAGCTATTGTCCGTGTGAATACGTAGCAGAACCAACTCAAACGTATGAATTTTGTTTGTAGTTTGATAATTACTGTGCAGTATTTTGTTCAGTGTATTAACACCACCACCTTTATAAGAAAAAAGAGAGAGACAGGTTCGCTTGTGGCGCCAAAAAGCATTTCTCGCAGGTCGCAAGTCGCGTGTCTCTGGGCTTTCATTCCATTTCTTTCTCAGTCTCTCTTTGTTTTTTTGGTTTTTTGTTTTTCTCGGCTCTTGCAACTAATTTTCATTTCCAACAGAGTGCACCTTTCGCCGACAGCAGGGACGACAGAGAGGTGGTGCGGTGGAGCTGGGTGGAAATCTTATTAAAAAGTGAACAGAGTGCGATAAAATTGAATTTGCATTCGAAAGCCATTAACCGCAGCAGTCACTCAGCCTGCTATCCCCTTTGCCCCGTCTAAGGAATTTAAAAAAATAACCAAAAGAATATAGATGTGACGGAAAAATCCTTGAACTCGGCTTTAATATGAGTGGCATAAATATTATTTTCAAAATTCGCTTGCTATCAAAATGGAAATTAATATTTCGCGCACATTCCGCTGACAGCTGTTGGCTATAAAAATCTATACGTGATATATAGAGATATCAATAATAATTATTCTATATGTGCGATTGGTAATAATCATGAGTGCTTTCACTCGGCCGTATAAATATTATTTTAATTGCATATCAATTTCACGCTCTTTTGCCGCCGTTACATACCATATAGGGACAGCCGCCATTCAATCAGCAGCGAAGCAACAAATTATTCGAAACGCCATTTGGCCAATGATCTGAACGATGCGTTTATAATAATCGCCACCCACCGCTCACCTGTCTGTCGGCACCTTTTTTTTGTCCCACCTTTAGCCATACCCAGTTCGAGTTTAAGCCAAACGATTTGGGGCTATTATAAAGCCCAGGGAACCATGTTGTCAAACTCCCTCCGACTGCCTCTATTGGTTCATAATTGTCCCACTTATTCCTATTTTTATGGCATATTACATCTAGCACGTTCGGCTCCATTCTGTTTCATTTATGTGAACGGTGTACGAATTTCAATTAATAACTCCAAAAGAGTTGTAATTACCAAATCCGAACATATCTTTGTCAATGGGCCTGTGTTTACATGTGTGTTTCAAGTGTTTAATAATTACAGTTTATTATTCCCAGCGAATTGGCCACAAATGCCAGAGAAAAATGGGAAATTGAATTCGATTTTATAATATTTGATAAATTATTAATAACAAAAGCAGATACATATATGCCTAGGTATTAGAATTCAATGCCATTTTGGAAAATATAAATCAATGAAGTTCCTTAACAATTTCCAACTGTTTTCGATATGTGCCGCAAAGGTCAATCCAAATCGCTGTGAAGCAAACCCAATCGATCAACGAGCCGAGCAGATTGACATAATTATTGCTCCGCTCATCGCATGTCAATTAAAATCACAATTTTCAATGCAAATCAATCAAGGACTTCTGGACCTGGGCTTAACTCCAGAGTCAACCGCCGAACAGCAACTGCAATTGATGTATTGCCCAACGGACTTGGTCTGCTAAGATGAGATTTATTTTTTGGCAAACATGTCAGACCGTTTACAGATGACAAATTCATTTTTAACACGACACCAAAGTGAAAACCCAACCGGGAAAATATGTGTGTTTGTAATCATCGGAAAGCTCACAATGAGACATTGCATGGCATTTTTCCCAGAGAGTCGCTGACATTTGACTGTTGTATCTTCGCATCTCTCGGATGTAACATGTGCACCTCGCCAGTATCTCACACTGTGATAGATAGCAAATACAAAATTAAAGATTCGCCTTTAGTCCGCTGTTAAACGGAAGCTTAGCCCAAAAAAGGTCAAGTCCAGAATGATGGATGATGCTGTGACACTCACTCACACTCGCAGACTCCCATTCCTATTTTATATGTACTTGTGTGTGGAAAAGCATCCCCAAGCGACATCTTTTGCTCGTTCCGCCCTGTTCTACAATTTTCTGGGTTACTTTTTGGGGTTGCAAAACACACTCCGTACTTCCTCAATACTTGCTTATCCTTATCTCAGGTAGCTCACCTAATATCCGCCAGAGAGATGTCCCATAACTTTTACTATCTCTCCGCTCATCGCATAAATAATAACTGTTAACATTGCTCAACAAGCCACAAATTAAAAACTACAAGAAGCACTAAAAAAAAGATGGGAAATTCTTGACAATTTACGAGCACCGGAATCACGTGTCAACCACGCGCGTTCTCGGTTTCAGTTTCGGTTTCGGTTTCGGCTCAGTTCCATCCCCCAGCTCTCACCTCAAGAACGGAACCCAATCCCATCCCGAGGACGAAGTCCTCCTAACCCAGGAGTTTCCGCAGCTGTAGATATGATGCATGACTCGGCGGAAAGCGGTGTCAGTGTCGCCGCTCCTGCCGTTCTAGCCTCAAGGACTCACTCACGTGCTAAGCGTATGCGAATTTAAATCTGTTTACCTCTGCCACCGAATTTGAATATAAGGGAACTTGTGCCGACGAACGGAAGAAAGCCTTTGGCCCCGGCTGCGGTTCGCTGTTTGAATATAAAACACACGGGGGAAGTCGGCAGCCGATGACAAACAGAAAATCCATTTTCACACAAACATTAGTTTTATTTAAATCACACACATATCTAGGGGTTACCGGGGTTAACCGGGGTTGGGTTATCATGCGAGTGCGAGTGCGAGTGTGTGTGTGGATGTGGATGTGGATGTGATTTTCCCCCGACTTCCGGTTGTCCTTGTTGACTTTTCACGCTCTTTTAAATGCCGTTAAATTTTTTACCTCTTCTGCTTGTTGCTGCTTAAATTTTGTATACCCTTGTGGGGTTTTATAAGTTCAGTCAGAAGTTTGCAACGAAGTTATTCCCGACCCTATAAACCATATGTATATATTTTGGATCAGCATCTATCGTTCTGATCACGTCTGGTGGAAAACAAAATTTTACCCATTTTTCAAAAATTTAATAAGGGATTACATCGTTAAAATTAATTTTAAACAATTTTAAATTGAATATGCACATTTGTTAACCTGATAGAAGTCTCTCTCTCTCTCTCTCTCTCTCTCTCTCTTTCTATCATTCATTCATATTGCATTCCCTCTATCTCTCTCTGCTCATCTCTAGAGATGCCTCCCTCTCTCTCTCGCTCTCACTGTGTCTGTTCTCTTCACTCGCAGACTATAAATACAGGTGCTTCCGTTGCACCGGCCTCATTCTGTCCCCGGCCTCCCCACTGATAACATGTGTTGTGATAGTGGCAGTGATAGTGATTGCCCTTCGACCCCAATAATATCAACTGACCAATGCAATATATCTGGCTAACAATGAAGATGCTCACTGAGGTTGAAGTCACCAAGAATATAACTCTCCTCTACTGAGGTAAGTCTTAATCAGGAGAATTAATTATGTATATTTGTACATAGATGCTATAGGAGGGATAGATTGTATAGGAGCCTTAGGTCTAGAATTTATGTTGCAATTAATTCTCTTATTACCATGGACCCCAATACTTTGTTCGATACATTCAATTAATAGTAAAATAGAACTGATATTGATTAGTAAAGCTGCATACTATCTTAATAAAATAACGAGTACTTTGTTAAGGAATTAATTTTAATTCGAAACTTGTTATTCGATTTATAATAAATCTGAAATATAATTCCTAAGCTTGTAGTGTTCTAAGTTTGCTTATGCTATTCACCGGAGCAATTCACCTGCGATCGCTTCGTGCGTGATGATAATTTATGACATTTTCCCCTGTCTGGGCTTATTTTTTTTTGCGTTTTTACAGTCATTTGTCTTTGGCAACTCCCTCGTCTGAGCCTGGCCAGTAATTACTGCAGTTGGCCCGGCTCATTGATAAGTAAAACTGTATTTTATGCAAAAACTTGGTAATTTATTAATTTATTATAGTTGTTAGCTCGCCCCGGTGGCCAATCGACCCCCAATCGCGATTCCCGCTGAAGCGGAATGCAATGCGATTAACTTCGAGTTGAGTTATTGACTGGAGCCGGAGATACGGGCCATGGCAGTAATAGGTGTACTTCCCCTACTTATGATAGCACTAATGCTCACAACTTAGCCCAGTCTTTGAGATAAAGTCGCCAACAAGCAATTTTTATGACCGAAAATCCAATTCAAATGTTTACAAATCGCTTAAACTGGGATCTCAAATGATGAGCAGGAGGAGAAGGCTCTCAAAAAAAAGACATAAAAATAAATCGCGTACAAATTGAAAATAATTTCAGATCTGATTTTCTCCTGGCCAGTGGACAGAGATGTCTCCAGCGGAATTGCGGACAGGCGGGTCAACCACCACGGCGGGTGGCTGAGTGGTTCGATGGTTCGGTGGTGGTGGAGTGGTGTCCCTTCCATTCCACTAAGTACACAAGAATGGAGCGTAAAAAATTTTTATCGTCGCGGTTTTTACGGAATGTGATCCGCGGCGATTAAGTGCGCGGCTTTTGTGTCATTGTCATGCCGTCGTCCTGGCCAAAAAGGGGCGGGGTTCCTGGAGTCGCTCCGGCGGTTTATTTGCAGGGAGTCCTAGTCCTCCGCATGGAGTCCCCCCTGTAATGTATTCAAATTTTTCCAAGGCGAGGCCAGAGTGTCAGTGCATTCATTTCATAAAATGCTTTTTTCTCTGCCACTTTTCCCCCATTTTCCCCGCTTTTCTCTTTATCCAGTTTTTCCTTTCTTTTTTTTTTTAATTTAATCGCGGGCAAATATTTTCATTTTTACTGAAACGCTTTTAGCTAAATGAGTGGAAATAAAATTAAATCGATATTGGTTAACGTCAAAGTTTTTTAAGGGGAAACCTCAAAAGACCAATTTGGGGGAAGATTAAAGGACATCTGAATGGGGTTGGGGGAGTTTCTTAATGCAGGAAATTGATTTGCACAAATGATCCTTGGGGTTCCTTATTCAGTATTAAATTACAAAACTTTTAGCTTATAAAAATTTAGTTTAGATTTTATTTTACTTTTCTCAGTATTCGGAACAATTTTAACACTCTAATTTAAAATTTGTTCTTGTTCCTTAACATTGATTTGATAGACATTAAAGTGTATTCTCAGAGACTTTTCTGAGACCCAAGAAAACCCTTGAATGTTTATAAATCCCTGAAAAATTCTGAGCCCTCTTCGCTTTAAAAATAATGACAAATCAGTTTGCAGATAAGGCCAGTGAAAAAGCTCCCCCGAAAAAAAATGCGGTTGAAAATAATAATCTTAAAATTTACTTTGGCCAGCCGCCGGCTCAAGCTTAACTAATTGTAACAGAATTTTTCACAGTCACGTTGGGAGGGGAAAAAAGGCGACAGAAAAAACGGAGGAAAAATATGGAAAAACCCTTTGGGGCGTAAACGTCTGCCTGGCATTATCCTGGCTGCGGTCGGCCAATTAGAACCCTTTGTTTGTCTTGGCCAAGACGCCGTGCACTTATCTCCATAATAAAGTCGTAACAATTAATTGAGCGACCCGAAAACGGATACCTTCCCGGTCCGATCCTTGGAGTCCTGGGACAGAGCCTTGAATCTGGCCCTGGAGATTTTTCATCGTTTGACGCGTAATTAGTGCTCAAAAATTATTTGACGAGCGCCAATTAATTTAATGCTCGGCGACATGATTTCAAGTTCAACGCGTTCTCGGTTTACCTTTTTAGAGGCACTTAACCACTGGGGCATTTGTGGTTAAATGGCCTTTCATAAAGATTTGGGCGGGATAAAGGTAAGCAAAATGATCAGAGTTTTTTATGAGTGCATATTGTTCTTAGAACGAACTTGAAAAAATGCTATACAAATGGTTCAACGTCAGGGAATTACCCCCTGTGCACCCTTGAACGTATTTATAATAATAAGTTTCTACACTTTTTTTCAGCTAAAATAACATGCTCAGATCACTAATATATTCCCAATTTACGTTGATTTATTAAGGTCTCCTTGGATGCACTTTCTTATTTGCGACACCACAAGTCTATTAATGTCAAGCACACAATTATGGAATATCAATAACTGAATAAATCACAAGGCAATCCTTCTGCCCCCTCAAAAACACAGTCTGCCATTCGATATGCCTGGGAATCCATTCGGTTTTCGTAGCAATCTTTGTATCTCGACCAAGACATTAGATGAATCTCTATCTCTTCCCTTGATGTTTTTTCGCACTCGCGCGGAATTCGTTTTGAATGAATTCAACTGTAAAGGTTAAAATTATAAATGTGCAAATGACTCATCATAAATAAAATTAATAAAAGGCACCGCGAACCTGGCCCTGTCCTCCGTTTACTTTTTTTTCCTGACCCTGGCAGACTGCGGGGCCTTCATTGAGAAAAAGTACAACGCATCAACATAAATATTATGATAAATGGTTTGTTATAATCGTAATCCTCGGGGGGTAAGTTTCGAGTCGTGCCGCACGCATTTTTTATAACCTTCCACCCACCGAATCAGGCAGAAGTCGGAGCAGGAGCAGGAAAAGGATGAACTGCTTCAGTTCTCGATGGAGCAACATATGGTCGCGGGGTGGATGATACAGATGGCGCTGCCAATGGATTTCCGCCTCTCAATAGCCGGGGCCAACAAAGTCAAATGGTTTTTTATTGGTTTTACCCCCAATCCTGTACCCTGCCTGCTGTCTGCCGTCTGGTTGAAGGTATCCCACTCTCCTGGCAGGATCCTTTCGCACATCTCGCAGATACTTGCCACCGAGTTGAACATGCTGCACGACAATTACAAACTTTTCTTGCAGTTCATTACGCCTAATTAACACTTGATGCTGAGCGCAAATTTTATTGCTTCCACTTTGTGTGTATGTAAACAGGCTAACAAAACAATTTCGGCGGAGAAGACCTCATCCTGCGACTCGTACAACTCATCCTGCGAAGGGCTTTCAGTCGAAATACGCGCCACACATTAAAATTCAGGATGCGTTGTAAACAATTTGCGGCAAACAATGAGTGTGTATGGGGGAAAGAGAAGGTGCAGCTAGGAACAAGGATACAAGTTATTAGCCCAGGCAGGAAGAGGAATTTCCAAATTGAGGCTTTAAGGGAGCTGATCAGAAATGTTTAATGAATGATATCTTCAGTTTAAATACAACAAATTCCCCTCTTAAAGATCTGCCGTCCTGAGAATCATTTAGATCGTTTACCACTCGACAAGGAATTAATTTGACAACATTAACAAATTAAACTGTTAAGCCAACACAAGGGCACCGGCTCTCTACACGGGCCGAGATAAACAAACGGACACATACAACATCATTTGTAATCCATTTCGCTCAGCATGTCGTCCCTTTGGCTCTCCTCTTCCCAACTCCACACATTTCCCTGGTATATCTATATATGTACATATATAGAGTGAGTGGAAAGATGTATTGACCCTTCAACGGCGCTTTGGTATGCTTCACGCTATTTATTGGCTCACTTTCACTCCGGGAAACCGGGCACCCGGGCACCCGAGAACCAGGGATCCGGGAGTCGGACCCGGAGAAAGATTTGCCAGCTCTCTCCCCTCTGGGGAATTCCTTGCTGTTTCCACTGGCCACGTGTTGGGATTTGGCGGTTAAACACACTCTTACACACACTTTCTAGGGGATTAGTGCTGCTCATTTGTCAACAGGATGTGTGTGGTTGGTTGGTTGGTTGTTCGGTGAGTGTGTGGTCAATATTAATTGGCATTGTATTAGTTTAAGTCAGTGCACCATCTCTTTCCCTTACTTAATCATTTGCATTTGTCATTTGCTGCAGGGGTGCGACTTCCGCTTAACCAACGATTTATTTATCTAAAAACATAACTCCATCCAAAATTTTTACTTAAAACTGTTTAAGAAATAATAGTTCTTCTATAAAAATATCGTACTCTATATTAAAAGGATTTTCGTTAAGAGTATTAACTTCTTCGTCCAATCTAAGCCTATCCCATTGAAATTTCCATTGCTCTCCTTGTGTCCGATAAAAGTGATTAATTGAAACCCCTTTGCAGCATAATCCCCTCCCCGTTTTTTTATTTATCCCTGGGCTACTCAATGGGGAAATGGCGAATGGGAGGCACAGCTTTAAAATGGTGCACCAACAGCAGACACGAAAAACTCGTATGTATTTTTTTGTGCTACAAAATAGCCGAAGGCTCGAAGGCCTGCAATTGCAACGTGCAACGTGCAACACGGCATTCACATCCCCTTGGCGTCCTGTGCCCCTCGATCGAAGGCAAAAATAAAAAAAAGGGGGACAGGAAAAAATATTTTGACAAATGAACCTAAATAACAGGTTGCAATCGCTCAGAGGAAAGGGGTTCGGGCTCAGGTTCGAGTTTTGGGTACTGGACAGGAAAACGTATGGTCGGACAACCTTGATACCTCATTTATTTTAAATGCGACTGCCTCGATCCCTGGCCCAGCTGTAGTTTTCTCAAGTCTTTTCCCGTACTGCCCTCTTCCCGTCGTCGCTTTTTCGTATTTCTTGCGCAAATGAAATCGACACATTCGACTCGAGTCGAAGCGAAGGGAAATAAATGAAACATTTCCAGCGCGCCGGAGCACTCTGCTCTCGAAAATTGTTACAAATGATCGCAAATAACAGATCTTTGCCGGCACAAACCGAGCTGTCCATCAAAGGAGCCGAACCCTCTGCCAGTGCGTGATCGAGTGGGAAAAGGGAACGGGATGGGAGATAGGGTTCTGGGTTGCTTTTCTGGACGGGAAGTCTGGTTTTGAGTCGAAGACGAACTCGGAGTCGAAGTTGCGAAGGCGCCGCCATGCTGCGCCTCATTTGATGCAAGGTAAATTGCATTGATTTCTTGATTAATGACAGTTTCGCATTTCTCTCCTCAACACAGAGAGAAAAGGATCAGTTAAGGTATAATAGGTAAATAATATCATTGAATAGAAAACTAACAAAGAAATACGGAACTCTAAAAGCAAGAAACCTAACAAATTGGACTCCACATTATCATTCAATACTGCACCAATGATCACTCAACATCCTATTTATTTTTCTCAGTATATCTCTTACCCTGGTTGTTGTTATTGCTGCTCTTGCGGGATGTCTTCTTCTCCTTCATCCAGGGATACTCCGGCACCGAGTCCATGCCATCCGGCGTTTGAGGGACAACGCCGACCGGATATCCGACGCCGACCCCGCCAACATTGACATTAACATTGACGCCCACACCTCCTCCGATGGCGCCAGCACCAACAGGTGTCCCGATTTTGGGACTCTCCGGACTCAGGTGATTGAGGAACTCGGCCATCGATGGCTGCGAGTTGATGAATCCACCCTCGGAGGCTGCCATCCAGTAGGCCGTATCCGCAGCCCGTTTATCACAGTTCGGAGCCATTTTGTTGACCAGCATCACCGCCGGCACCGGTGGTGCTCCCTGCTGACCGACACCAGGCTGTCCGACACCCACTCCGACGGGTCCACCGACTCCGCCACATCCACCACCCACTGGGAGCGAGGTCTGTCCGGTTTGCACCTGTAGAGGATTGAGCGGCGATTCCGATTTGATCTGCGTGCCCATTGGGGTCGTGTCCAGGGTGCTGCAGACTTCTTGCATGGCTTCGGTTTGTTTTTTCTGGACTATTTTTTATCTATTTCAGTTAATGGAGAGCCTTAAATAATCCTCAACTTGGGGGGACCTGCAAGTACAAGGCATTCCTATTAGTCAATAATAAGATTAAAATACGCATTGAATCGAATCAAAATTTTATTATTTGACTGCTTGTCCCTTTGGAGCGAAGTTATTATATTATTACAAACGTATTACATTCAACTTTTATGAAGCATAATATATAACTTTATTATTAAGAAACAATAATTCATTTGAAATTAAAAATTATATTAGATCCATAAAGAAATGGTTAATAAATTGTATATATTATACGTATTTTTAAAATACTTTCATAACGTTCTTTAATTTTTAGTTTCCGGTACTAAAAATATTTGAAAATAAAATTGTATGCTAAAAAACAATTTCAAAAGCTGAAGAAGTAACATTAAAATAACTTAAGTAATTACAACAAAATAAACTCGTAGGTGACCCAATCAGTTTCTTATTGGCTAAAACATTTGTTTAATAGTGAATACTTTCTTTTCAAATGGCATGTTGTAAATAAACTAACAAAATGTACACTTTAGCATTTTTTTAATTGATTGCTTGTTCTTTTAAAAGATATAGTAACATCATTATTCATTGCGTTAACTTTAACCTATTTGTAATAGGTTTATTCTTTTGATTTGATACGAACTCTTTCAAAGATATTAGTCATAAATATTTAAGTAATTATTTAATTTTTAAAAAGGTTCTAAAAATGGATTGCATGTTTATTTTAAGTCCTCAAGTTTATCTGAATCAATTTTACTGAATTTGATCTTTTTTTAGCGTCGGCTCTTTTAATTTAAAACCAAATATTGCTTTTCAAATTTCAAGTGTATACATAAAAGAACATTGTAAGCTAAAATACAATAGATATCGTACCATTGCAAATTGATCATCAACAGCGATCTATACTCCGCATTATTCTTAGAGTTTTTATGTTTTCACGTTAGTTTTTCGTGAAAATTTCACCACTATAACTTTATTTGGAATTTTCACTATTGTCTCCACTTGTTCACTGTAACTGTTGTGGCTTAACCCTTTCTTTTTCTTCGTTTTTATTATTTTGCTTAACAGTCACAACTTTCGCGATGCGGGTTTTGCGTAGAACTTTAGTGTGTCAGGGCTTATCTAGGGGCCGCCGAAAGAGGCGACAACCGCGACGAGAACGAGGGAACCAGATATAATATAAATATGGCCACCGTTGTGTTTACTCAACCGTCAAGTGCGACGACAGTTCGGGGTTTGTTTTTCGCTCTTTTGCGTTTTTAGTGCGACACACGCCTTTTGGCAGCCATGGCGACGCGAAAAGGCCAAAACAGAGAGGCGACCGACGACGACGAAACTGTGGCGATAACGGCGATAATGTCAGCTGCACACGGTGCGTATGCGTAATGTGTAGAGTTTGGAGACTCGCTGCGATCGCTGCAATGGCCTCACACACACGCACGCACACAAGCGCTCACGAGCAATGCAATTTGTCTGAGATAGTTTTCTCCACTTTACACACACACTCTAGCTGTCTCGTTCTGGCGTACGGGAGGTGCACATAACCGGTTTTTCAGGGGTTCCTAAAAGTTGATTTTGTATGCGAATGCACCAGCACTGTTAGCAGTTGTCTTAGAATATTTTTGTATTATTTAAATTATTATTAACATTTATTTAAGGATTTAAGTTATTTCGACTATTAAGTCACGGAAACTAAAACAGGACGAGAACCAGAGCGAGACGGAGAGCTTCTGGGGAGCTACTCGTGCGGATACCCGAGAGCCGTGGACACTGAGCTAAGACCAACCAACAACCACTCCATCCAATAGCACCGAACGCACTGAATTGGGATTTCGGTCGGGCCCAGTGGCAAGGAGTGGCCTAAGCGACAGCCACCGCCGTCCATCACTCTTTTTTCCGGAGCGGCACATGCGCGCTGGCCGACTGGAAACTGGTTACCATGGCCATTACCGGGGGGTGGAGTTGACGCACACCGGCGCACAAGTCTCCGGCGCTGCGATTGGTCAAAGTCGCAGCCACTTTGTATCTTTGCGGTCGTGTCGCCCGGCTGAGGATGTATCTTTCGGATGTCATTTCCACAGGCCGCAGCGGCTCGCTTCTCTTGCCTCACTCGCTTTTTTTCCACTTCCAACGCGAACGTGTTGCTTGTGACGGAATTTATTTGGTTTTTGTTATTTACACATTCCGCAGTGGCGGAAAAATGTGGGGAAAAAGCCACCGCATCGCAGCGAGTTTCTTCTCTCTCTCCGCGCTTTTTTGGCTTTCGGGTATTTTTGACATTTCGCTTTGCTCATCGCTCTTTTTGTTTTGAGCGTCTCTTCTCTTGTCTAACCATCACGTTGTCAATCTTGGTGGCTTTGCTTTTGGCCCGCTTTTTTGCGTTTTGGCCAGTTTGTTCCCTCACCCCCCATTAAGCCCGCTCCCCATGTTTTTTACGCCCTGCTCTTTGATGCATTTTCCAATCCACTCGATGCAGTCAGTCGGCGGCAAAAGTTTCGCAATTAAGTACGGATTTTAATGCACACTGAATGTCAGCACAGGTGTACAGATATTGCTACATTTATTGACACATTCGCTTTGGGCTACTTTTTGGAAACTACATAAAATAGGTATATATTAATCATAATATTAGCATTTCAATCAGGCTAAGTATGCTTTTAAAGGTGAATGGATCTTTTAGAATCAGATCACATTATCACATCATATTATTTGCAGCAGCAGTAGAATGATAAACATAATCACAATTTTGTTTATAGTTTTTTATATATTTTGTATCCATACTTATTACATGACTTAATTTAAGAAACTATCTAATATACTTATATACAATTACTTTTTATAAATCTACAAGTTATACAAGTTGCTATATGAACATACAATCTATATTTAAAAATCTAATAGGTTTTGTATAAAGTCATAGTCCACATCCAAGTATTCATCGGATGAAGTGGAACCAGATGCAGAACTGTTTGAGTCCCAGCAGAAATTCTGAATTAAAGGTGTTTCCTGTGAGTAAGTATTCAACTGAGGTTCTGTTACACTCGGTGTAGGAACGAAGGAGGTCTCTAGACCCAACCACTGATTTGCCCAATTAGGATCGATTTCATTGAAAGGCAATTGGGGCAAATCCATGGGAGAGGGACAAAACTCTTGGAGGTAGTCGTAGTCCTGGTAGGGAGGTGTGATTTGACCCTGCTCCGAAACTGGCGAGGTATCCTGTGTAGGCGGAGCACACATTTCCATGTTCGTATTAACATATTGGAGAAGGCGTTCAACGATCAGTTCATCCTCCAAAGAGTCCTCACTCGATTGGCAGGAACTCGAGTTTGTCATTGAAACTGCTCCCTTGATGGCCTTTTTATTAATCGACTTTTTAAGCTTCATGCGTCGATTTTGGAACCAGATCTTAACTTGTCTTTCGGTCAGGCCCAAACGTTGGGCAATCTCAATTCGTCGGGTGCGGGCCAAATACTTGTTAAGATGGAACTCCCTCTCCAGTTCGATTAGCTGATGGCTAGTAAAGGCAGTACGCGATCTTTTAGACTTTTCCAAGGACTTTGGTGGAGCCAATGTAGCTGACTCCCACTGAAGATTAACACAGGGGTACATCTAGAAAGGGGAAATATACTTTAGTTTCATTTAAATAATTATAGGAGATTTTGCTAACTCACCTCAAAATTGCAAACTGAGGAGCTGTCCACAAAATAGTTTTCTTCTTTGATGGAGATCATTTTTGTCAGGAGAGTAATTTTGTTTGCTTCTGTTCGCTAACAGTTGTGTTTTTTAAATAAATGTCAACGAAGTCGTCTCATTTGCTTATATACCAAGACCTTAGGTACCGGAGCGGATCGGATTGACCTTGGTTCCTACCTGTCCCGCCTGCGACTCTTCAGGATTGGCAGCCGGCTGGTCTGGCCTGGACTGGTAGTTGTCGCGACTTGGCCAGCAGAGCTCTGAGACAGGCCGCAGTCCAGGCTCCAGGACAGCGTCACCTGAAGTGGCGTGAGTCCTGATTGCGTCTTGTTTACTTAATTATTTATTAGTCCCTAATGCCGAGAAGTTTTTAGACTTTTTCAGTATATCTTCATAGAAGAATAATATTAGAATATATTATACAAATATTATCTAAATATAAATCAAAACGAAGCTAAAGATAATCAATTATAGAAACAACTAACCATATTTCACTTTAAATTAATTTTCAATACAACTTATTTAACTACATGTGAGGCTTATTTTATGGGGTTGTCGTTGCACACAAATTTATAAGATCCACCAAAGGATCTATCCTTCCTACCTGGCATTAAGTACAGCACAGCTTTTAACACTGACCACCTTTTACCCCAATCTCCTGCACAGGTAGTTTTTGGCTATGAACGGAAAGATTTCGGTTTTCCCCGGGGTTTTCCAAGTTAGTTATGAATATTAGAGGATGGAGTTACCTGCAGATCGCACGATTCGATCCGATCCCTTATCCTTGGCCATAAAAAGAGTGTCGCTGGCATTTTAAGCTAATCCAAGCACCTCTATAAAATCCACTGCACCCCCGTCAGCGGCACTACGTGATATATGGCATAGATTTACCAAGGTCCAGGCTTATAAAAACTACCATGGGTTTGGTTTCAGTGTGTTCCAAAAAGGATATTGCCAAAGCAAGAGTCCTTCGAGATATAGCCCAACTTAAGCAGAATCTTCTCAGAGATCAGGTGATCTCGGCTCAAGAGTATCCCATGATCCCATGTCCCAAGATGTGGACTAAACCTATTTAGTATTCTATTTAAATTGAAATAAATGTATAAACTCAGTTTAAAGCTGGTTAAGATATAAAGTCAGCAAAATAGCCATGTGTCCTGGCAATTTTGTGGTCACCATGAAAATATCAAGGCTCCTCCTTTCTCGTCCTTAGAGTGCTCAGATAAATTGGTGTCATCACATCATAAAGTAATTTCCAGCATATTGAAATTTTCCTCAGCTTTGCCATCTCGGCTGTCGTCGTGTGTGTCACATGGAAAATCAGAGAGACGAGGTCCATATTAGATTTGTCCAAGGACCATGTTTTGTGAACAATATTTCATCGTCAGCTGTCACAGAGTCATGTGTTTTTATTAGTTATTTGATTATGCCAATAATAGAAACTTGTAGAATTTCATCATCGATAAAGTTTTGCCATGCAAGGAGTATGTGCTCCTGTAATAAATTAATAAAGTTGTAAGTGTGAAATGAATATAAAAAACATGTAAGACTCATTTTTGTATATTTTATTTATATATTATTTTCTTGTTTTTTTTTTCCATGACCGTGACCATAATACAACGATAATTATTTCGATCTTATCCCGATCAATTTTCGCTTAATGTCTTTCTAATTGATATATTTTCACTCTATTGGTTGACATAAAAACCCAAAATAGAGCAGTAAAAACATTGCATGAATTGCGGAAAACCAATTGATTGATATGTTTACATATATATATTTAGTATTTTCCTATTGTTCAGTTGCAATAAAACGTAGACATAACTGTCAGATAATTGCGTTAAATGGGAAGAATTAATGAATGGATAAGAACTTTCTGCCGACTCAGTGGGGCGACGACTCATTTGGAGTTGCCCCCTTTTGGTTCCACCGCCCACTCCGCCCCCGAAGGAGCTTCCACCCAAGTACAAGATGCAACTACCGCAACAACCGTGACAAGTACAACATTTGTGTCGCCTGCCTCGGCTTCAATCTGTCGCCCTCCGCCTGTGCCACGCAACCTTTGACACGCATAAATGGAACAGTCAACCCCCGGCCCCAACACCCTCAGATATGCCCCATCTCTCAGCTTGTACACTTTAAAAAATAAGAAGATATCAGAAGATTAATAAAACATAAACCATTTAAACATATGTTATATATGTATTTAAACCATGAATAATGCATTTATTTCATTTATAAAAGTAAACTATTAGTGTGTAAAGAATAACTCATTTAATGGCATGTGACCTACCTATAGACAATGATTATATATATGTATGTATTTTCCATTATAATTTCTTACCAAAATTAATATACTAATATTTTTAATTCAAGTGTCCGGAAATGCCAATGCTGAGTGTCAGTTCTACGGTCTCCGTTCTACGGTCTGCTGTCCTGGCCCGAAACCCGGACCCGGCACAAACAAAGATCGCAATTTGACTCTACACCACGGAGCTGTCAGCTGGCAGAGAGTGAAGGAAGATTGATTACCGCCATCGAATTGTTTGCCTTCATCCGGGGTAGTTGCTGGCCGGGATGGGGATGGGTATGGGACTGGGGCTGGGGACGGGGTAGAAAGGCATCGGAGTCGAGGATGTGCATGTGGCCTGTGTGCCTGACTTCGATTGAATGGCATCGGTATGGAATCGAAAGAGTTGAGCTACCAAACACGATACTCCTGCTGTCATATGTAAACAACACTTGAAGTTTTTGCGGAACAAAAGGGTTGGATTTTACAGATGGCCAGAGGGGTGCTTTTACTTAAAGTCTTTAATAAACAGTATAATGAGCTTAAAAACGATGTCATAATTTTGTAAATAATATGCAGATTATGAAAATTATTATTCCAGCAAAACTATACTTTCAGCATTGTGAGTCCAAACATATTTTGAGGTCGCTCATTCAAAGGCTTCACAGTAAAACAAAATACAAACGATTGAGCTGGCACCTTTTATTAATGTCCAATTTTTATTTTAACTTTTCCAGGAAATCATCAATAAACTCCATCTGCTTCGAATTAAATTTGCGGGCATATTTCACACAGTTCTCGAAATTGGGCTCATCGTTGAGGCCTTTATAGGCCATGGCGCGATACATCCACGCCCTCAGGTTCTTCTCGTCCAATTTGTTGAGAACGAAATCGCAATCGACAATTCCTCGTTTGAATTTGCCCGATCTGCAAGGATATTAGAACATCCATCAAGTTGGAAATATATTTAGATACATAGAATGCCTTGGTTTCCTTACTTGATAAAGCAGAGAGCACGATTTATGTATAGGATGTGACTGTCCCGAATATTTTCGATGGCCTCGGTATACATAAGCATGGCAGTTTCATAGTTACCCCTTCGATACTCTGCGTTTCCTAATCTGAAAAAGAAATATATGAATATATATTTAGAACTCTGTGATTTTAGAAACCTACTTTCGAAAGTTCTGGGCAACTCGTTCCCTTTCCAAACGAGCTTTGGAGCGTTGATCAAGATCCATTTCCACTTGCCGCATAAATGGAAATCTGTCTGTTTCCCTATCTTCTGGCTTGAATGTCCTGGGCTTGGTGCCTCCCTTTGATGAAGTATCCTTTGGTTCTTCCTTTGACTTTCTTTTCCGTTCGGTTACTATAAAGTTTTCATCCGTCACTGTCATTGATTTCGGTTCCTTCTCAGGTGGATCCTTTTGCTCTTCATCCTCTCTTGATACAAATACAAAATAATTAAATAAAGTATCATATATTTATTCTACTTTTACTTACTCTTTAGGCTTTTGCAGACTTTCAAGCAGTTTGATGACTTCTTCAACTGTTGATTCGGATCCTAAAAACCGTTCATCAATTTCGGGATGTTGCAGGGAGTACATATTTTCCCAATATTAAATAATGCTGAAAGGATTTAAATAAATATGTGACCGCTGTGGAGCTTGTTTATTCAGTTTGTTTACCAGCTTGGCAAACAAGTCGCGTGGCTTGTTTATTGCCTATAACCAACTGGTTGCCTAGCAATATGGCCAAAAAGTGTTAAGAAGCATTTAAGAAACTATCGATAATACCTATCCTATTTTATGTATCCAAAGAAACTTAAACAAAAAATATACAAAAAAACACCATAATCTTTTTTAGTCTTAATGGACTGTATAAAATATTTATTCGGCATTAAATCCAAACTAAATATTTTTATTTTTGCCAGTCATTTGCGTTGAATCGTTTACATGATTACGGTTGAAGACAAACACACATCTGCACACCCTAGTACTAACACTCATGATACTCATATTCATACTCACGCTCACATTACTTTTCATTTAATCTCATATAATTTGTAAGATAAAGAAATGCACAAATGCACATGCTCAGCGCAGCTCAGCTTGGCTCAAAGGATCAATTATAGTCTATAAAACATAATGGCATCTAATAATAGTAGAGCTGCAATCTCGACACGACTGAAACTAGTCCCCTCAATCTCCCCTCGGTTGCTGGAGTAACTTTACACTCTGCCAAATGCTGCTATTATTGTGCAAATTATTATTTAATTAAATAAGAGGATGTTTTCTTTAAGTAATAACTGATTTTTGTAGTTTTAATTGAACATATTTTGAGTTAATAGTATTTGAAATATCAAAGGAAATGCAAATAATAGTAATTAGCATGGGCTTTGGTTCAATTTAAAATTTAGGAAATCCGTGGGGCTGTAGGAGGATATATATTTACCTATACTACCCAGCAAAATTCAATATTTAAAGGACCTAAAATTCGCTATGATGGTATAATTATTCTAATTTTAAAAACTTTCGTCTTAACATATCTTTGTATGAACTACAATATGAAGGCTTAAGTATATTCAAAGTATTCAAGTATTGTTAAAACAAACTAGAATCCAAGCTTTGTATTTAAAGGATCTATCCCGTTTTAAGATGATCCTCTGAATCCTTTAATAATAATATATTTTATGTTATTAAAAGAAACCCTTTTCTGCAAGTGAGACTCTTTCTCCTGGCTCTCTCTCACTCCATCACCTGGAAGTGCATGTTGCTGGCACATTACCTGCACTGCAAGGAAAAGGATACCTGGCCGGGGAGAGCTGGGTGGCGGATATGTGTCTGTGTCGTGTGTGCCAAGCATTTAGGAGCTGGCTCACACTCACACACGCTAGTACCGGACATGGACATGCTTAAGCGCCAGGTTCTGTTGGCCAAGCTGCCTGGGAAGGGTAATGGGGAGCGGACAAGGGGCGGTAACAAAATGCACGGGAATAAATAATTGCAGTGCGGCAAAAGGAGCCTGAACTGGTTGTGGCACCATTTCATTCCGGCAAATGGACAAACGACAACGACACCAAATTGCTCACATGACGCACCGCATTTTTTATTCCGCTCCGCACGAATTTCGTTCGTTTGGTTGGCCAAAGTTGGCAACGCTTCTGTCAGTTGGCCGGTTGGCCGGTTGGCCGGTTGGCCGGTTGGTGACTCCTTGCCGCCTGGCGGCATCATCAGCATAGATTGCCATTTCGACGTAATTGTTATAAATGAATTTCACGTAATTTAATTATGGGTTTTAGACCGATGAAAAATATACCGGCCAGCGGGCCATAAATATGGCCCAACCCCATATAGTTGGGAGGTCACTTGCATATGCTGCGTATCAGCTGTTGGAGAGGGTTGAGGCATGAATTATCCATTAAATTGGAATTTAAAATAAGGGGTATTTTATTGGGACAGAATCCTGATTCTGTGGCATTGTAACCTTAATTACTACCAAAATTAAAATGATAATAAGCAAAGAACAAACTGTAATGCATTGAAGTTACACTTTATTATCTAAATATTGGGTTGCTTGTCCGAATGGCAAATGTTCTAACAATTTTACAAACAATTTTTATAAGGCTTAAATGAATTTAGAAGGAGCAACAACAGATGCTTGCAACAACATCACGGCTCATGACCCCCCATGACTCTTGGCCGCGATGGCACAACAAAAATTTCATTGTATGCCCAAGAATTCCATTTCAAATTTTGAAGTGATTTTTTTCACGCATTCACAATCTTCCGTGGAATACAAAATAAGAAGAGTTTTCTGTGCCTGCTGTTCACTATATATGCATATTTTTTGTGGGCCGAAAAAACAGGACTGCTCCGGTCGGCATATGTGGAATAAACGGAAAGTTTTTCCCGGCTCTGCACGATTTGTTTATACGACAGGTGTTGGCCATATCCCTGGCGTTGAGGGACTAACACGTCTGTGAAATGTCATAACGTTTAAACGTGCCAAAAATATCCAAATTGAGCAGAGTTGAACTGTTGGAAGGAAAATGTTGCCAAAACAAATGGGTGAAATAGAAAGTCTTTTATAGAAGAGGGGTTTTTATTTACCATAATTTATGGTAAACGGGGACTGTTTTAGAAATATTAAATCTATCAAGTATGATTAATGCATCTAAAATATAAATTCGAGTTCCAGCTAAATAACCCGGTTAATTAACTTCCAGAGATACTCATCCGAACTGAAACTGTTTCCTCTGCAAAGCCATTTCATTTGCACACAAAATACATTCCGCTCGGCTGTCGCAAGGATGCCATGGCACTTGCCTGTCGCAGTCCTGGCCGCGAATTCAAAATTCATTGCAGGAAGAGGCGGCGGCTGAAAGCTCCCAAAAGGCGATTAGCCATAAAAATTATAGATTCAATCTAATTAGAAAACGCTGCGGTTGAGCATTGGGATGGAGGGGAATCCGAGTGAATATTTAATTTAATTAACAAGAAACAATTCAAAGTGTTTTTTGCCCAGCCTCCATTGCGGCTACGCAATTTATTGTTATGACCAGGCCCAAGACTGGGGCGTTGTCATTGTCATCAAGGCCCCGGAATTCAGCTTCTCGCCTCCGGGCTCTACTACCGATTCCGGCTAATAAAACCGCAATGTTGCCACTGAGCGAATGATTGAGCCCAGAAATTGGCCAACTGGAGCAGTGGGTACAATCTGTGCGCTGTTGGACATGTTTATTACATTGGCATTTCGCGTAATTGAGGCTGGCCCGCGGAGAGTGGTTTACTTGTTCCTGTTGTTGGCTTTTTATGCGACTTTGATTAGCTGCCTCTGATTGCCGAGCGATTAGCCACGCCCACGCTTCCCACATACCGGCTTCCGAATCCTGCATCTATATTCATTATGGCAGCCCCAAAACATGTGCAGGACATGCTCCGAGCAGGAGAACGCGGAACTATAACCAGAACCAGAACCAAACCGAAGCGAAGCGAACCGGACCACATGTCAGGAAATGTCAACAATGCGCATGAAAATTCCAAGGATCCACCTCCCTAGAGAAAGGACCTCCCCCTTGTTCCGCGACTTCCACATGGATGTACTGAGAAAAAATATTCATTACCTCAAAGACAGATTAAGACAGAAATCATTGCCATGTTCTTGTAACTGTCAGTAAAGATCTAACCACAAATAGAGGCAAGTAAAAAACCGAGATTCAGACTTCACAATTTTTATTTTACAAAAATCTAGAAGTGTAGTTAAGGTCTTAGTATACTTTCTCCCAGTGCACTTTCGGCAACTTGGATGTGGCAAGTGCGAGCGACAATTTCCTCCCAGGGGAAGCAATTTGCCACACACACCACTTACACCACTCCTCACCCAAAGGGCCAAAGGACTAAAGACCCGAAGGGTTGGATGGAAGGACTGGTGGAAATTCCTTGGAGCTGAGTGTCGCATTTCCGCGCTGCAAGACGCTGGCCAGCCACCGCAGCCAGTAGCAAGTAATGTGTGCGGTTAAATGTCCATAAATCAAATCCTAACACTCCACCGCTCAAGATGACCAACGGAACCTGGTCCAGCAGAGTCAGGGTGTAACTGAAACTGAAACTGAGCCTGGATCCAGATCCCGAATGGAACAGGAAGTGGGAATGTCCATGGGTATGGGGGCTGGACCTGTCCGAGTTAATGCGGTTGACACTTTTCTCGAGCCTTAATAGATGGGCAATGCAATGGAAATTCCTCGACTTGACCTCAAGTCATCCGCAATGGGACATTAAATGCAAAAGTGAAACCGAAGACAACTGGGACACTGGCTAAATGCTAAAAATTAACTCTCCTTCTCTCTCTTTGCGGCTGAGTATTTGCCCAGTCAAGTGTCCACTTGGCAGAGGAAAGGTCCTTTAAAGGATTGATGGGGGAAAAACTGTTACAAAAAAGGAAATATTTGAGGAATATTTATTTATTAAATTTGGATATACATACATAGATTTTGTATAGTTTTAGAATAAAAATATTTTATTAAAAAAATGATTTCTTTAACCTATATAATAGTAAGGGGTTATTTGTCACTGAGCTGGTTAAGAATTTTGCGTCCGAGTGCCAGAGACGTTTGCTTAGCTCTAACAAAACATAACTTAAAGATACTTTAAAACTAAATTTAATACGATTTAATTGGTATAGTTGAAGCTGGGATTTTTGTGCGAGATGCTTAGCTTTCTGGACTTGGCAGCCGGTTCGCCCCAAGACAAGTTCATTGATGGAGCCGGATGAACAGCGCTCGAGGGGATTTGGTTTTGGACAGTAGAATGCCAGGATTGAGTGGCCAAAACTGGAGCTGACTTGGACCTTGACCATGCTTGCGCTGCAGCCTCCAGATCTTGCTTAATACTCTGCAGGACCAAGTCCACATTGTAGGAATAGTGTCCTGATGTCGAAGTCGTTCCTGAGTTGGGTGGATTGGTAGCTCCTGCATTGGAAATGCTGCTTGTTGTCGCCGTTGTGGTCTGAGCCAGGTGCTCCAAAATCTCACTGAGATCGGAGCTGGAGCACATGCTATTGTTGTTGACGGCAGCAACTTCAGTTTTGATCTTGGTTTGCCCATAGACTGCCTGTGGATCCACAGCAGCTACAGCAACCTGGGGATGCTTTTCAGCTGCAGCTGCTGCGGAGTTCTCTCTGGGATCTTGGGAGTAGGACATCAATCGCTGAACGATTCCTCGATGTGCACTCTGCTCCGCCTGTGGCTGGGCCAACTTTGCATTAGCTTTTGGTTCACGAAGACCCTGGATATCCTTCTTGAACTTCATGCGTCGGTTCTGGAACCATATCTTCACTTGGCGCTCGCACAGGGACAGCCTCTGGGCAATCTCAATTCGCCGCGTCCGGTACAGATACATGTTGCTCTTGAACTCGTTCTCAAGCTCCACAAGTTGGACACTGGTGAAGGCAGTACGGGATCGCTTGAGCTTCACCCTATGCGAGTCCTGGCTGGGCTGCGAAGGCAGATTCTCATCCGAGGACACCTGCTGGTGGTGCTGTTGCTGCGAGGAGTGATCGTTGAGGGTGGTGGGGTTGGGGTTCATCTGGTTGTAGTTGGGCGGCAGACTGATGGGATTCGTGACATGATGGTGACTATAGAGCAACTAAAATTAAATAGAAATTTAATTAGTCTACAGTAAAACATGATTATAGTTCCTTTTACTTACATCGCTGTATTTGACGACCTTTGGAACTGCCTGATACGAGCCCACCTTGGCCTGATGAACTGGATAGTAGTGCATGACGGAGGACATCTCTCTGGATGATATGTATGGCTTTTATTTTCCTGATGCTTCCGACTTGCCTGTCAAAAGTGTAATGATCTGTCGTCCTAAGCAAACACCACTCTTTTATAGGAATATGTTTAGGTAGATGGTGCAGGCAGGTCACATCGGAGGACGTCTGGTTGCGAAAAAATTTGCCTACACCCGCGAGTCATAAATCCCTTCGTCGCTGGCCGACTGGCACCACGGAGACTAGCCAAGTCCGAGGACTCTCGGCCGTGGGCAATGGGCAATCTAGAGGCTGGGTTTGATCGAAATCCCTGCCAGGATTTGGCGTTACGTGAGACAGTTCCCGGGGTCCGTGTCCGGGGCCCAGGAGATAGTCTAGCCAGGTAGACAGGCTACAGGCTGATGATGATCGGAGATTCAAGGCGATTGTTGTCCAACTTGTAGCACCTGTTGAAAGAGCTCCGGTGGCGGCGCTGAAAGTGAAACCGATGCCGTTGTCGCGGCTTTTGGTCGCTCGCTGTCCGCAATTATCCTTATAATGCAATGAAAGCAACGCTGAGAAAAAGGATACTCCTAGGGGTTTTATGCTCGATTTAGACAGTTTATGACTTTGTTTGTTGCCGCGCAGCACCAGCAGCAAGGATATGCCAACGGAGCTGAAGTCTCCGTCTCGGCGAATGCGAATCCGTCGCGGTCCCTTGGTCCCTTAGGCTTCCTGTCCTCTGTCCTCGGACTCGGGAATTGTTCGCAAATTTTATTACTGGCGCTATCGGATTTGCTCCTTCTGCGAATTCGCTAAAAATACGCTGGAACAATGGAAAAGTCATGGCAGGAAAACCGTTTGGAAATATGGAAAATTGTGTGGTACAGTTGAGTAAAGTTTTATGTGAAAAAAAATAGTATAGATATGGTTATTTTAAGATTTATATAACAAACTAATTGAAAGAAATTCGTTTTTACATTTATTTGAATCTACAAAGTATAACTACTAATTTAAACATTGAATTATACCATTGCAAGGTATTATAATTTGAATCTAAAGCTTCTGTGTAAAGGAGGCGTTTTCGACCCCATAAACCATATATATTCTTGATCAGCATCAATAGCCCAGTCGTTCTAGCCATGTCCGGTCAAGAAATAAATTTTTAACATTTTTCCGAAAATTTAAAATTTTATAAGGGGTTACATCATTAAAATTGCCAAAATTTGACAATAAATTAAATTTTTAAATTTGAAAACTGAGTATGCAGCTTTGTTAATCTACCAAAAACTTGCATAGACCAGCTTTTCGAATTAGAATAAATAATTTTTTGGTTTACTTATGAGTTTTTTAAGCTATGATTTTTGGAAAAAAATAAACGTTTCTATACCTTTTTGCAGATTTTTATGATTTTAGTTAAAAACTGACAATAGCATCAACAAACGCAGTATGCAGATTTGTTAGTGCAATAAAAAGTAGCACAGAAAATCTTTCAGAATTAAAATTAATGCAATTTCGACTTAATTATGATATCCGAAATAAATTTTGACTTTTTCAAAAAAATTTCTGGTTTTATAACGGGTTAAGATATAATTTAATCGAAGCTTGACGCAATGAAGGAGTCATTTCGACCCTATAAACATATGAATTTTCTTGATTCACATAATGCCAGTATTCTAGACATGTCCGGTTAAAATTAATACATTTTTAACTTTTCCGATATTTGAAAATCTTAAAGTTACATCATTAAAAGTGCCAAAAAAAAGTTGACAAAAAATTGAACTTTTTTAATTTACAAAATGAGTATACCTATTTTAAAGATAGTTTAGGTTTCCTTAATTTCTTAATAATTATAAATAATAAATTGATTATTTAAATTGATTATTTATAATTATTAAGAAATTAAGGAAACCTAAACTATCTTTAAAATAGGTATACAAAATAGGTTTTCAAGCTAATTTTTTGATAATAATTATATTATAATTATAATATTTATAGATATGAAACGCATTGTATAATTAAATGATCGGTTGTAAGAATGGTTACTACACCTGGTTTTCCCAGCACGGCCCATCAATAATCCACCTCCTAAAACGCGCCCATTTGGACGCGTGAAGGAGCAAGATCAATAAAAATACCGAATGCGGGATAAACCCAATCGACATTCGTTCATGTACAGCGCGTATCGGTTTTTCTGGATTTTCCAAAATTTATATCAAAGAAAATAGAGGCAACAAGTTGCCTGGCGGCGCCAGAGAGAGCGGGCTGTACAGTGCCTACCTAAATAGTTCGACCCTACCAGGTTGGTCCGCGGAAGGTCGTCTCTCGCATCAGGTAGATATATATAAACACAGGCAGCTGGTGCAAAAGTTTTATGACCCGCGGGTGTTCGCGGAAAAATCGCGAATCTCGGTTTATGACAGGCATGTGTGAGTGTTAGCCATAAAATCCATTTTTAAATTCATAAGATTTTCGGAAAAACCAGATACAGTTTTCGTTCATCCTGGGCAGGGAAAGGGAGAGATACCGACCCAAGAGCTACTAGATCTAAGAGATGTATTAGCTTAGTTTGCTACCATCGCGTGGAGTAGTTTTTATATTCCCATAATGATTTACAAAAAGCTTACACAGACAACATCATAGGGTGGTGCACCATTTTAAAACTATACTTTAGGCTTAACATATTTCAATGCATCTTGAAGGGATGTGTAAAGGATTGTTTAATAATTCCTTAGGCAGCAAATAAATCTGTGAAATTGGAGCAAATGGTCTGTCATATTTATAAACAAACAATTTGCTGACAATTCTTGATCAAAGAATGTGCAAATGTTAGATTATGGCAGGCACTTTGGCATAACGTAGAAATTGAAAATATTATATCGAATATTATTGTTTAAATGTTCATCTTTAGGACGTAATCGCTTCAACTGATTACCATCAAGAGAAACATTTTGCATTTCGACAGTTACAGTTTTTAGCTATGCCAAGTTGCTCCAGACACGATTTTCTTACTGACATGAATTGAAGCTAAGTTAAAAATTTAATAACTTTCCCTGGAATACGTTCAAGCCCATTGAAACCTCGAGTGGATCTGGTTGGGGCGTTCCTGGGCTTTGGTGGAACACCCCGGCAGAGGCAGTCGAGGCATAGAGCGTATTGCAGGGAAAGTTTACAATAAAATAAAGAACCTATCATCCCTAGAAGAGGCACTGAAATCTATGCTACCTGCTGACTAGGCTAGTACATGCACAAAAACTTAAACTTAAAGACAATTTACAATCTTAACTTACTACGCGTAGATATCTACAATCATTTGGTATTTGTACAATCAGGAACAACAGTGATAAACTTAGGCCTAATAAAACTAACTCTCTGGGTAAGCCGCCTAATGCCTAATTGAAACAGTAGGCGAATTGTGAGTTTCCAGCGGCATTACGATGCGGATTATACGCTTGCATTATCGTATCCATCGTACATTGATATTGGTTTGATTCGGACATCGTCACGCCCATGCCATTGCCCATGGGCGGCGGTGGGGCCTGAAGTGGCGAAAGTTTGCCAAACTTTGCAAAGGCTGAGCCCCGAATCCCGGTTCCTGACAAAGCTCGAAGCCCGGTGCTCATGTCGTCACTGCTGCCATCCTCGCAGCTCTTGTCCAGACCCTTCAAAGGCTCCAAGATCTATAACAAATTAAGGATAATTAAAAATTCCTCATAAGTTGTCTTCAATAATTAGAAATATTAGTTTAAGGTCCTTATTAAGAGTCTTGTAAATACGTTTTGATGCATATGGCTGACCTGTAGCGTCGTCTTCTTGCTCGTTCCGTCGTCCATGTCGTCGGTCGCCTCCGTCTCGCCAACGGCCGTGGCGCACGGTCCGCCGATGCCGATGCCACACAGACTGGGACTCTCGTCATTTTTGGGTGTTAATGGCTCGTAGACCTCGGAGCCGGGCGAGGCAGCGCCTCGAGCGGCAGCGGGTGCGGCAGTGGCGCCAGACATAGCCGAGCGCATATAATACGAGCTGTTGAAGTTGTAGTCGGCCTCCGGTTCGTCCTTCACCTGGACGCGACAGGCGCTGGCTGGCTTTTGTTGGAAGTCAAAGTGATGATACTGTTGCTGTTGCTGCTGTGCCTGTTGCTGGTGCTGCATGTGGAGCGGCCCATGGTTGGCGTGATGATGCAGCTGCTGCTGATGGTGATGAAGTTGCTGCTGCTGTGGCGGCGGTGCCTGTTGCTGGAAGAACTGGCCACCGTTGGGAACACTCCCCGACCCAGCTCCTCCTGCCCCTGGATACTGTCCATGCACTTGACGATGCCCATTGGTCTGGGCATGATTCTGATTTCCATTGTAGCTATAATATGCGTTGAACGACTCGCTGTAGTGTTCCACTAAGTGGGCCGTGGGCGTTGAAGGCGTCGGCGACGGTGTCAACGCATTGGGTGTGGCGCCTCCACCCAAGCTAAGGGTCTGCAAGCTGGGGGGATCCCCATCCCCCTGCTTTAAGCCCGGCGAGAGTGGCATTCCGTCGTACGACTGATCCTTGTGCTGATCCGATTGAATTTTGTGCCGACGCCTTCTATTCTTGAACCATATCTTCACTTGTGCCGTGCCCAAGGCTAATTTGGCCGATAAGTCCGCCAGTCTGGGGGCGGTTAGGTAACGTCCTTGCAGAAAGTGCTGCTCCAGCTCGGCAATTTGGGAGCTGGTAAATGTGGTGCGCGTGCGCCGTGGGCGCCGCATCACCAAGGAGTCTGGAAGCTCCTCTGTGGGATACATATCTAATGAGAGGATAATATAGGTTTTTTTTTAAATGTACGAAGCATAACTTGGGTTCTAGCTCACCTGGTTTGGGCATTTGATTCGGCAGATACGGCCGTATGTAGTTGTAGTTTATTGCACCCGTTCGGTCATCGAAAAGCTTCAGAGAATATAAGATTACACTGTCTTTATATAAAAACAATACAAGGAAGATGGGCTTCGGGGACCGAAAATTGGAAAACACTTCAATTGTTTATATTATTTAAAGGTCTCGCATGTTTTTTGTTCACTTTATCGAAGGTGCCCTGTTTACAGTTTACAATATCGGAGAATTGAAGCTTCAAACTTCTTATTGAAACTGCCATTAGTTTCGCCAGTTTCCACTCACCAGATCAAAGGGATTCCGGAATTGTGGCGGCAACTGCAGCTGCGGATGCTGATGCGCATGGGGATGCGGATGAGGATGGGAATGTGGGTGCGGATGCGCGTGGGGATGTGTGTGCGTGTGCGGCAGCGGGTGATGGTAAAAGTTTTGATCTGGCGGCGGTTGCGCCATTTTCACCAAACACTCCGCCGCTTTCTGTCGGCGATTAGCGAAGGAATTTGGAAAAAGTTTTTTTAATTCAAGTAACCGGTTACATGCGAGGCGATCCCAAACTTATTTCGCCAACATTTTTTTCCACTTGCTTCGCATCTGGATAGTGCCGTTATTTAGGGATGGACATTAAGCGATAGGGATGGGGCAATTAGATCAATCAATAAGTATTCTAAACAATAGTTTCCATGATATTTTAACAAAGCTAAGAATCTTAGTAATATAACTTAATTCTGTAATCCAAGAAAAGGAATTTCAATAAGAGTTTGTCCCATAATATTTAAATATTGCGCGAAAATTTGCAGTGTGCCCAGCAGCCTTTCCCGGAAAAATAATAAAAATCCCCTAAAACATCTAGTTTTTCTTTACCACCTCTATAACTGGTCACACTTGAATAGCTGACGGAATGCTCGACATCGGCATTGACAGATACTAGAGATGTGTCTTAATTTTCAGACACAGATGTATTTTTTCGGCTGGAAACCCTCAAGTTTTCAACTTTAAATTGGGAACTTATAATATGTTGCTTCTCTACGGAAAAGCAACAAAATGCTAGGAAGGAGATTAGCGCTGGGAAAATGGTTTCCATAATATTCCGCTAGAGGGCGCATCATGTAGATTTTATGTAAACTGATACTGGCTTATAGCTAAATGATACGAAATGTCAAGGCTAGGTGATGTGGATCTTAAGTCTGTTAAAAGGTGAATGCTACAAACACTTGAGCGGGAGTTTTGAAAGAAATTACAGTTTCTCCAGTTTATTGTGTTTTGGTTTAAAAAAGTATTATATATATGTATAATAATATTTTTTACATTTTTGAATGAATAGTACCAAGGTCTTAACCTATAGTCATAACTTTTGTAACATTTACTTATATATTAAAGAGACGTCGTTTAACGTTAAGTGAAATATTTTAATGGCATTTACGAAATAATTGTCGTGTTGACTTTTGGGATCTGGCATGTGCTTGTTGCTGTTGGTCTTGCTTTTGTTGCCCATACCGCCGCTGCCAACTGGCAACAAAAGTCAATTCACAGACACTCCAGGACAGGAATCCCAAACAACGAGAGACGTAGCTGGAGGGGAGTGGAGTTTGTGGGAGCGGGAGCATCCCGGCATCCAGCCAAAAGGCAAACAAATATATACGCGCACAAAGTCAAAGCTAAAGGATACACACAAAGGTACAGTGGATTTTTGAATTTACTGGGATATCCAAACTATTCTAGTTTTTCAGACAAAACTATCTGCTTACTTAAATACGAGGAATGTCCTTTATAAGTACTAAGTTTGAAATTAATGGAAAATAACCTCTGCTCACATTAAAATTTACTATTTTTCTTTATACTCACATAGTTATATTATAGTTTTATTCAAAGCAAGAGATATCACTCCTATTAACATCAATTATTAGACTTAATAGTAAAAGAGAATTCCTTTACGAAAGCAACTCCTAGTTGGTGAATCAAAAAGGACTCCGTTTCGGTCGACCACTGTGCAGCAGACACACACTGGGCCTCAGATTCACACGCAGTGTGTGACAAAGGACTCGCCTCTGCCGAGTCCCCGTTCCCCTGCCCCCCTGCAGCTTCCCTGTTGCTGAATGCCCTCCCCTCTCTCTCTCTCTCACTCTCTCTGGGTGTGTGTGTTTGTGCCGCTGCCGAAGCGAAACACCCAAAGAGTCACTGACAGAAACAGGATTCGGGTAATAAATTACAAAATTTGACATTTTCTGTTTTGGATCCGCTTGCGCCTGAATGCGAGGCAGCAGCAGTCCTGTAGCCCCGTCTCTTTCGTTCGGTGTGTGTCCAGTTTGGTCGGGCCAAGTCGACCGTTGCTTTCGAGTGCATAAAGCAGCCAGGACATGGACGTGGTCCTGGAACCAAAGAGGAATCGACGCAGCGGCAATGACGATAATGATGATGCTGATGCTGATGCTGATGATGACGATGCGGCTGGTAATAATGAAGCTGGCGGGTTGCAACCAAAGCCAAAGGATAACCCCGAGAGCAGAGCGGTAAGAACGGGGACGTGGACAGAGAATAGAAGCGCCCTATGAGGTCCACAGATAGTTAACTGGAAATTTATTATTTTACACAATTTACAATTATCTGATTCGAATGTGCAGTCGCAGGCACAGATGCAGCTGCCCCCGGGAGCAGCCTCTTTTCGCCAGAAGTCACCGAGACGATTTAAGATGTGATTTAATTTTCCAAAAATCGAGCATACATACATACATACTCTTAAGGGGAACTTCTTTGCAGTAACAAACAGACAGACAGACAGCAGGGTCATCATCAATCATTTCCCACAGCTAAGTCGGGTTAACCTCAGCGGGTTCTTGGGGGGACGAGTCTCTCTTTGGGTTGATCAGAAGTCTTGCTGCGAAATATGGAAATTAAATGCAATTGGGGGGAGGAAGTTTCAATGACGGGCGAAAGTTTGAAAACCACAAGCCGTTAATATAACAAGTGGATTGATTGTGTTGAATAAAGTGCTACTCAAATAGTATTAAATTTCATTGCTATGTTTATCGCTCAGCATGTGAGGAGGGGTGAAGAATTGGAGTGTACAACAAAATTGAACTAGGTTTCTTTAAATTAAAAAAAATAATAGTTTAAAGATGAACATTATAATAAATTCCTATTTTAAAGTGTAAACCATATCTTTTGAAATTGTACAAATCTTAAGTAATTTTTTCCATATATTTATTAAATTATTTAAGTCTTTAAGGTATTCTGAATAATAAGGAGGTAATAATTATGAAAATTATTCGTTAATAAGAAGAGGGATTACTTAAAGGAGATATCTTCCACCAACCCTGTTATTCCTGATTATAACTCAATGCAAACACAACCTAATACTTGTAATTTCTTTACTGAAGAATTAAGTTTATCCCATTGAATGTTATCCTTTCCGGGCTTACGAAAGTTCCTTAAATTCCCCGGATGCTGCTCTTCAAATTTCCCTCCGAAAATCCCAGCATGGCTGAACTAGGACCTCAAGTAATTCCCACCCTCTGTGCATTCCACCCCCTTTTGTGCATGCACTTTTCACGCATGCGCCCCTGATCCTTGCGCCAGAGCGGGACAGCGCTCTCGTCCTTGCCCTGCTCTGCTCTCCGCTCTTGGCTCTCCTGAGCGCTGGGATCGCTGGCATTTCCAGAGCGGCGAAAGGTTATTCCCGCGCCATGTCGTAAATCATAAATCACAAATGGCCCGCATTCCACCTTTCCAGCCCGCGCCCTTCCACGAACCCCTAAACGTTTTATGGCCGACTGGCGGCACAAATTTCAATCTCAATTTGAATTTGATTTCAAGCTTGGAGTTTTTCACGCTTTTCCGCACCTCAGTTCGTCGACGGTCGCTTTCGCCGGTGCTTTGTTTTTGCAACGGATCCGCTTAATCCG
Source organism: Drosophila serrata (assembly GCF_035046125.1). Classification (NCBI taxonomy): domain Eukaryota; kingdom Metazoa; phylum Arthropoda; class Insecta; order Diptera; family Drosophilidae; genus Drosophila; species Drosophila serrata. Next base: position 1,325,668 of record NW_028256928.1, on the reverse strand, counting down.
CCAGTGGGCGTGGCAGGGGTAGCTGCAACGGCCAGCAAAACAAATCAATTAAAGGCAAAGGGAACAGAAGTAAAATGCATTGATAAGTGAGCTCGGAGTCCCACTCACGCACAAGCAAACAATTTAAATACAATCCGAAACACAAACACAAACGGAGGCAGATACAGATAGCAGTGCAGATAAAGATACAAGTACAGTGAGAAAGTAAACAAGCGAAGGGCGATAAGATCCAAAACGTCGATGACTTTGACTCCGGAAAATGCACAGTGAGAAATGTGGCAGAGGTAATTGAAAGAAGTCTATAAAATATGAAAGGGTATATATAGTTTTTGGATAACTAAAATTATTAAAATAGTTATTCATTTTTTTAACATTAACACATAAAAAAAGTCTTTTTAACAGAAAGAACTCAAAGTAGTTACTCAGTTAAGTTAAAAGTTCATCATCATTGCAGGGTATCAATGTTTCAATCGAAGCCTAAAAAATGTGAAGGAGTCATTTCCGACCCCATAAACCATATATATTCTTGATCAGCATCAATAGCCCAGTCGTTCTAGCCATGTCCGGACGAAAAATAAATTTTTTACATTTTTCCGAAAATTGAAAATTTTATAAGGGGTTACATCATTCAAATTGCCAAAATTTGACAAAAAATTGAATTTTTTAAATTGAAAAACTGAGTATGCAGCTTTGTTAATCTACCAAAAACTAGCATAGAACAGCTGTTCGAATTAAAATTCATGATTTTTTGGCTTAGTTATGAGTTTTTTTAAACTATGATTTTTGGGAATAATTGTCTGTTTTTATACCTTTTTTCGGGTTTTTATAATTTGAGTCAGAATCTTATAACAGCATCAACAAACGCAGACGGCAGATTTGTTAGTACTATAAAAACTTGCACAGAAAAGCTTTCCGATTTAAAATTAACGCTATTTTGGCTTAATTATGATGTTTGGAAAACTCCGATTATTTATGAAAATTGTCCGTTTTTGTACCGTTTTGCAGATTATAGCTTCAGTCAGAAGATTAAAACGCAGTGAATGAGTCATTTCCGACCCCATAAATCATATATATTATTGATCAGCATCGAAAGCTAAATCGATCTAGCAATGTCCGGTAAAAAAATAAAATTTACGAAAATTTTTCAAATTTTGAAATATTTATAAGGGGTTACATCATTAAAATTGTCAAAATTTGATTAAAAATCAAATTTCTTAAATTTAAAAACTGAATATGCAGAAATGTTATCACTATAAAAACTAGCATATAACAGCTTTCCGAAATAAAATTAATGATTTTTTGACGTAGTTATGATCGATTGAAAATTCGAAATTATGGGTATCTGCAAAGGTATACCAATCTTTAGCCTCTCGAAATTAACTTCCCTTCTTCTTGTATATTATTTTCAGTGTACCCATTAGGTTGCAACAATGGTCTAGACTGAGGCAATCAATCAAAACGATCTCTATCTCTGACGCATTCTCGCGGTGTACAATTTTCGGGGCTCTTCCTGCGCTCGAGGAGATAACGAGCGGTCGGCGTCGACGCGTTAATAACATGGAAAGAACAACAAACCAGCACTGAGACTTCAGATAGAGAGCAGCAGCAGTGTCGCAGAGATATGGACTTGTGAGCCGAGCTCAGTCGCCTCTGCCGCTTCAGTCGAGCCCCGGACGCGAAGTGAAGCGCATTGAACCTACGAAAGTCAGAGATAACCGAAGAATAACCCAGAGAGCAATCCAGCAACAGCAACAACATCCTGTAATTACACTTAACACTGCTAAATTAAAACTAAAAAAAAAATGTACATTTTAAGATTATTTCAAAATAGTGCATTTGTGATATTTAAAAGTGTGTCAGGAAGACGATTTTTTATTTAAACTATTACGATCAGTGATAATATACTATACTTCAACATTTTCAATTTCAAGAATGTTAACATTACTAAAATATAATGAAGTTTCCTCTCTATTTATTAAAAATAATTATATTAGAAGTTAAAGCTCATAATTTCGAGTAGGGAACATTGATATTACCATTTGAAATATGATATCTACAACTTGATTTAAAGTATAAACATCCAGCTATCTACAATAGTATTTTATAATAACATTTACTTATAATAAGTTACTTACTTTTACTTTCTTATAATAACTAAAACTTCCAATCTCCCTTTTCCAGTGACAGCCATGGCAAATCCAAGGCTCTTTATCTACCTTTTCCTGGGCCTTGCGATCAGTCTGGAGTCCGCCCTTGGAGCACCAGTGATTAGCCAGATCAGCAAGGATGTGGTGGCCAGTGTCGGTGATAGCGTTGAGTTCACCTGCACAGTGGAGGATGTCGGCCCCTTCACGGTCAGCTGGGCCAAGAGGGCCAGCGAGTCGGACACCAATTCGGTGGTTCTCTCCATGCGGAATATGCTTAGCCTCACCGATCAAAGATACAATGTCACAGTCACTGATGGACCCAAGTCTGGAAGTGCCATCTACACGTTCCGCATCCAGAAGATCGAGGTGACCGACATGGGTCCGTACGAATGCCAGGTGATCGTCTCCGCCACGGAGAAGGTGATGAAGAAGCTGAACCTGCAGATCAAGACCCCGCCTATGATTTCGGAGAATACCCCGAAGAGTACTCTGGTAACTGAGGGTCAGAACCTGGAGCTTACCTGCCATGCCATTGGCTTCCCCAAGCCGACGATTTCCTGGGCTCGCGAACACAACGCCGTGATGCCAGCCGGCGGTCATGTCCTGGCGGAGCCCACTCTCCGGATCCGTACAGTGCACCGAATGGATCGCGGAGGATACTACTGCATTGCCGAAAATGGCGAGGGACAGCCCGACAAGAGGCTGATCCGTGTCGAGGTGGAGTTCCGCCCGCAGATTGCCGTGCAGCGACCGAAGGTGGCCCAGATGGTGTCCCACACCGCGGAGCTAGAGTGCTCCGTGCAGGGCTATCCGGCACCAAGTGTTGTGTGGCATCGAAACGGCGTCCAACTGCAGTCCAGCCGGCAGCACGAGGTGTCCACCACGGCCTCCTCCTCGGAGATAACAACCTCTGTCCTGCGCATCGACAGTGTGTCGGTGGAGGACTTTGGGGACTATTACTGCAATGCCACCAATAAACTGGGACATGCCGATGCCCGGCTCCATCTCTTCCAGACTGTCATCCCGGTGCCGTCGTTCTCGTAAGGTCACCACATCGACATCCATATCCACATCCACATCCACTTCCATTCCCACGCCACAAGACTGGACCCCTCCCATTTTAGCATCTCGTCTCGCTTTTTCGGCAATTCCCCAGCCCGGATGCGGCCTGTGTTTATATTATTAATGAATCATTCAATTAGCTCCCATTCAGACTCTCTTATTTTCGGACACACTCGAGATCGACTCGAGCGACCGTTGTGCCTTAAGAATGTGCTCTGCATCCGACGGCTTTATACACATGTACAACGCATCCTATAAGCATAAGTAAATAACGTTCTCTGATAAAGTTTAATCGGTCTTTTCCTATATGGTGGGGTTACTTTCGGGCAGTTGGTTATGTGGCAGGAAATGGGGCCTGCAAAAAGAAAGTTTCAGGGGTTGCCTTGGATTTTAAATTACTTGATATTGAAGAGCAACAATAATATATTAAATACATAACCAAAATCACATCTTAATATTATGCTATCATTCGAAAATCCTAATATTCCACACATTTTTTCAAATGGCAATTTTAATGGGCCAACATAAAAAGGAAGCCAAGTCCAAGAGTCCATTATCAAGATACGAAATGTATTTGCTTTCCTTCTGAATTAAAGGTAAGCTTCCACCTTCCAAAGATTTGAATCTTCAGAAACCTAAATAAACGAATGTAAAATTCACTCAAGATAAGTCCCATTTAAATGCTGCTTAAATCTGCCATCCTAAGACCCAAAATGTCCCACCTTGACCCCAAAAAAAAAAAAGAAGAAAACACAGCTCGTATCCAAACAGTTAATACTGGCGAAAGTCATTTGCCAGAAAGTTAACCGGGTCCGCTCAAAGTGCCACAACATTTAACTCTTCAATCATGGTTAAAAAATGGCAGTCAGTTCACCTCTTGACATAAGCACACGCACACACACACACACCCAATGTGTGGTGGGACATGTGGGGGGTTCCTCGAAAAGCCAACCCGAAGTAAGTTGTTCATTGTAATTGAGAAAAATGCGAGGCATTTGTAAGGCGGCCCAACGAGTTGGGTCTGCCGCTGACACAACAACTAGTCGAGTGTGTGTGTGTGTGTTGTGTGTGTGTGGGGTGGGGGGCTGTGTCCCCGAAGGACTCCATTATGGCCCGAGCACATTAGTTTAGCTAAGCCCCAGCCCGACTCTCATCGCTCACTAAAATCAACACTTGCTAATGACTTAATTGTTTCCATTAGAAACTCGTTGCTGGAATACATTTGGCAAATTTTTCATTCTCGCTCTTGCCTTTATCTGTTTCTTCTCTTATTTTATTTTTTTGCACATGTCCTGGGCCCCGCACCAAATGAAATCCTGGCTAAATGTCTGTCTTTATTGTAATTGGTATTGTTGCTGCCGCTCGCACGCATCCAAGCCAGAAGTCCAGGGACAACACGTGCGTCCTCGTCTGCAGTTCCCAGCCTCCAAGCCCGTCCTGAGTCCTACGCTCTGCGTCCTGCGTCCTGCGACCTCATCCTGCCGCTCCTTTGGCTAGAACATCATTTCATTGTCTGCCCAGGGAAGCGGAGGTTGAGGATAGAGCGGCCCAACATGGACGTCGACGTGACTTTTATCGATTTTTGGGCCAGAAACACCCCCAAGAGAGAGAGTGAATGAGTGAGAGAGCCAGCAAAAGTCGATTGGAACGCAAGCTGTGAGATGTGCGACTCCGTGAGGTTTAAGGGTGGAAATCGTGTTGCACAGGGCAGCGCTTAGCACTACCCTTGCCGCGGAAAATGGCAACAGTGAAGCCAGGCTAAGGAGCACATTGCTGACTTTCTGTTCCTCCTCCACAGGCAATTTCCAGGAGGATGATGCCAACGCTTGCGCAGTTGAACTAAGGACTTACCTTGCTAGAACAGTGTTGCTCATCTGGCCGCGATGTGTTTATATTTTAATAATTCCATAGAGTGCTAACAAATTAAATTCTAAAGTATATTTTAGTATAATTTGCAAATAAAAAATAATGCATATGAATAGATATTATTTGCTCAGAAACTAATTTTTCTGAGAAGTCGACATAAGGTATTTTTCGTTCCCAAACCGTATCAATTTCTCTGGAATAAAATCTAGCAATTATCCATAAACACTTTCTAGAAATATAGAAATCTTTAAAAACCTAATAAAACTAGATCTAGACAAACAAATGTGATCAAAGAAAAGTTAGAACAAGTTCATGAAGTCAGTAAAAGTCAAAAGATATGTGAAATCCATTTTCCGAAATTATTAATATAATATTCCTATAATTAAATAACAAAAATAACTGCAATATTTTAAACTATAAATATCAGTTGGACAAAATTCCTATTAATTCTATTTGTAACCCTTTTTTTTCTGCAATTTTTGTTACATTTATTTTCTCAAAAAATTTGATCTGACTATATTTTTTGAACCTTTTATTTTCTTCTCCCCAAATAAGAGAGCCATCACTGCTTCCGATTTGCACTTTTGTGTGATGCTTTTTGTTGGAACCTGGAAAGCGTATCCGCCGTCGAGCGTTTGACTTCCAAAACGTGCCGCCTCCACAGACAGGACGCTCATTCGACTGGGATCTTCTGGCCAGGATGCAGTGGCCCAGATGCCGCGGCTCCCGCATCCGTTTTCCCACTATTTTCCGCCACATCCTCGACGACGAACGCGGCGGTTGTAAACAAAGGCTGCTGCGACTCTGGGGTCTTACTTTTACGATGATGATGATGCTCCATGATGCTGAAATGCAGTGCCAACTAGAAGGATGCTAGGACGAGAAAGGAAGGAGGGAGCCAAGGAGCTATCGTCATCACAATAAAACGCGGGCAGCGGCACGTGAAATTTGATTGGGTGAGTATCGCGTCTGAAGATTTGATAAAAGTCCCCAAATTGTGTGCCTGATGTGAAATGAAATTTCGTCGACTTTAATGTGTTTACTGATGATGTGAAGTGACAGCGAGTGCTTTAAAAATACTTAATCATCTGTAATTACACGATGGTGACAAATTGAGTGCTCTTGACGAAATGAAGCTAACTTTTGGGCTACTTAACTAATAACATGCCACTAAACAATGTAATCTTTATAATTATCTTTTGAATCATTAAAGTATGTTGTGTAAAAGTGAATTATTAAATGGAAATTTAAAAAGTCTCATTGAAAAGTAAAGTTATGCGACATGCCACTGGACTTTTGATAACAATCTTTCAATAATCGTTAAGCATATCCTGATTTATATTAACTAATTTCTTCTTTTCTTAACATTAATCTAATACTGAAACTTCTTAGCTTATTATATCTTTACCATTAATTAAATTTTCTCAAAGTGAATGCGAATATTGACTCAATGCCAAGCTAAGGTTCCTGGCTTTTTGCCAGCTGTATTTTTGGCTCGGTACCAAGGCAACTGTTTACATTTAATCTGATAATTTGCCAAGAACGAATTATGTGATCAGGAGTTTAGAAATTACACACGATGTGGTGTTTTTTAAGAGCCCGTACAGAAACTATAAAAGGTTTTATTGTAGTTTTAATGGTATTTAGTTCAAATGCTGTATAGATTTGGTAATTTTTACTAAAAACCAAACCAAACTAGTAAATATTGAGTAAGACGTAATTCAAATTCAAATGCTATTTCACCACTCTTCCTCTAATATCGTAAATTTCCTTAAATATCCCTTTAAGCGATCAAATGATCCCTAGTCAAGCAGTTCTATACTCACCATACACTGCTTGCACTGCTTGGCACTAGCTGCCCGCCAATTCAAATTTGTCCCAATTTTGGAGTTTCTCTGCCGCAGTTTGTGGCATATGCAAATGAATGAGTGCCACGCCTCCAATCAGATAATTATGAGCATGTACGCTTTTACTCACATAAGTAATTGCATTGTAATTAATGCTGGCATGCCGCGCGCGCTCTGTCTCTCTCTCTGTTTGCAAGAGATAAATTAGTAAATGAATTATCGCTGGCAATAGTGGGGCATTAATTGAAGTCTCCCGCGCTTGATTTATGAGTCCTGGGCAATTTATGGACGAATGCATAACCATTTTCCCCCAACATCCGTTAACAAGCGGCTGCGGAGCGACAGAGATGCACAACGAGTGGCCAGAATGGAGAATGGAAATCGGCGAATGGCAAATGCAAATGGGAAAAACTCTGCCATAAATAATAATTTAAATATTTCATGCGAACGGGCATAAAAACGAATTAGCCCTGCGATGCCGTTCCCTTTAAGCCAAATATTTACGATAACGAAAGGACGGCGAGGGCGGTACTTAAAACAGAGAACAAAATGCGTGAAATCGTTGGCTATTGCAATATTGAAGGTTTTTTTGTAGTGTGGGTTTACATTTGATTTGATTTCATTGATGATATTATATGGATAGAGTTTTAAAAACTTGGATAGCATTCGTTAAGCCCTAAAATAGTTATTATTTAATATTTCAACAAAGTTTTGGTCATGTTTTTTTTTTAAATTTTGATTGCAAATCAAGATGTATATATAACTTCTTCTAATCTTAATTCGTATAACTCAAAGCACACCTAAAATATGTGTATTCTAGGTATATTAAATCGATATATTTTTATATGCTATTTTCTGGGTAAATCGAAGTTTTCCAAATACCATAACTAAGCCAAAACGGCATTAAATTCAATTCGGAAAGCTTTTTTATGCTATTTTTTATGGGGCTAACAAATCTGTATACTAAGTTTTCAAATCTAAGAAATTCAATTTTTTGTCAAAATTTGGCAATTTTAATGATGTAACCCCTTACAAAATTTTCGAATTTCGAAAAATTTTAAAAATTTTATTTTTTAACCAAACATTGCTAGATCGATTTAACTGTTGATGCTGATCAAGAATATATATGGATTATAGGGTCGGAAATGACTCCTTCATTGCGTTTCAAGCTTCCGACTTAAATTATATTCTTCAAAAAGGTATAAAAACAGACAATTTTTTTGAAAAATCAAAGTTTTTCGGACATCATAATTAAGCCGAAATGGCGTTAATTTTAATTCTGAAAGCTTTTCTGTGCTACTTTTTATTGCACCAACAAATCTGCACACTGCGTTTGTTGATGCAATTGTCAGTTTTGAACTAAAATCATAAAAACCAGCAAAAAGGTATAAAAACGTACAATTTTTTCAAAAAATCATAGCTTAAAAAAACTCATAACTAAACCAAAAAATCATTAATTTTAATTCGGAAAGCTGGTCTATGCTAGTTTTTGGTAGATTAACAAAGCTGCATACTCAGTTTTCAAATTTAAAAAATTCAATTTTCTGTCAAATTTAGACAATTTTAATGATGTAACCCCTTATACAATTTTCAAATTTCGAACAATTTTCAAAATTTTATTTTTTAACCAAACATTGCTAGATCGATTCAGCTGTTGATGCTGATCAAGAATATATATGGTTTATAGGGTCGGAAACGACTCCTTCACTGCTTTGCCAGCTTCTGACTCAAGCGAGAATCCCTACAAAGATCTAAAAATATATTCAAATTGGGTAACAGCAGTAAAAGTTTATTTTAATATTTCTCTGTTATATTTTTGATCCTCTATTAATATTAAATACTTATTTTATATTAAAATATAAATTTTAATTTATGTATCACTATCCTGACATTATTTCTCGCCGTGCATTTGAATGTGAGTGACAAGATTGCATGGCATTCATGTCGGTCTCGGTGGCAAGGCGAATGGGGGCTTTTGCTGGGATTTCGGTCGCTTGTTTGTTGCCTGTCATTAATCCCTTCATGCGGAGACAAATGCAAACTGCTTTGTCGCCGCCCCCCAATTCTCCATTTCCACAATTGGGGGAATCCTGATGCTGGTGCTGCTCCTGCTGCTGCGGTTGTGGTGCGTGCGCAAATAATAAATTTAACTAATTGCCCCTGCGATTGGCCAGCAAACAGCAAACCGAGGCAGGCAAACAAAAGGAGCCAAAAGGAGAAATTACGATTTGCATTGCCAAAGAATCTGCATCTAAGTCGGTCTTTGGCAGCCTTTAATCTCATTTTGCCGGGAAAACTTGGTTCGAACACTTTCGAGGCGGTGGCGTGGGCGTGGTCAGTGTCAGAGTCAGGCGGAAGTTGGAAATGGATTGGTGGAGTTTCCTTCCGGCTTAACCAGAAGGGGATTAGGACAATGATTCATTGGGTAACGTATTTCGAACTTAATCGAGTTAGGGGATTTTCCTAAGATAGTTTACTTTTCTTGATATTAAATTAGCCCTAGCTCTAGATTTGTCAATTAACTCCCAAAGAACTTGGGTACCTTAAATGTATTAATAGTATGGAATTAAATTAAATTTATTGCTTGAGGTAGTGTGAGAAGTTGTATTGTTTCTATTCTAAAATATATAACTTAAATTTAAGAGATGTTCTCATTAAATTAAGCAACAAAATTGATTGCTCTTGTAATTGTTTAAAATACCACAAAAAAAGAATAATAGCCAAACCCGCTTTAAGCCAAATTACGGACGGAACTCATGTGTGCTCTCCAGCCCACGATTTCCGGGGGGGGAAGGGTTGTCAGGCGAGGGGTTTAAGGACCCCAACTGACCACTGCAGAGAGGGCTTAAACGGGATCCTTTTTTACGGATATGCAGGCTGGCCTTGTGCCAAAAATGTGTAACGCATTTCGCAGCTCGCATTCGGAATGGCAATTGCCGGTATGTTTTTTGTGTCCCCATGTTGAGGTCGCATCTGGCGGATTCCGCACCAAAAAAAAAAAAAAACGACAGTCAGACCGATGCGTCGTTTTAATATTTCGGCCAATTTAGATAACTGTTTCCATTTGCAATTAAAATGCAAAATGCAGATACACAGATAGGAGGAATGGCAGTCCGCAACTCGCGAACTCCAACTCGCAGATGCAGATACAGCTGCACGCCGTTAAAAATTTCTGTGCCCAAAAACTGAAATTAAAACTTTTCCTTGACGACCGCGATGGCAGTGGGCGTGGTCGTGGTCGTACCATAGTCCTGTGGCAGATAACTGTCTGCACTTATCTCAGCCAACTTCGATATCACGTTCGCTTCTGGCCGCCCGCCGCCCCCTTTGCCAGCCCCTCTTTTGTTGAAAATTAAAAACGAAATAAAATTAAAAGTACAAAAAGGGACAGGAGGCAGGGCGAGAAAAAAGGAAAAGCGGCGACGCATTTGCATGTTAAAAGTTTTCGCACTGCTGGCATTTTATTCGCGCTGCCACTTCCCTCGGTGCCCGCTGATGTGTTCGGTGGTTTGGCGGTTCCTTTTTCTTTTGGCAGCTTCTGGCTTCTGGCTTCTGGCGGAAGTTCTGGGCCACCGCCATTGCAGGCAGTCCTGGCCCAGGAAGGGGAAGCCGTCTGTCCTGGCGTGTGTATGCGGCGAAAATATTTATGCTTTTGACATTTAATTTATGTTTTCGCAGCGTCTCACTTAAGTGCTCGATGACAAAATGAGCTATGCGAGGGTATGGGTTTATTTATTGGCTATTGGGTATCCTAGATTCTGAAAATAATTACCTAAAAGCCTGGAGAATCTGAAAAGAAAAAAAAGCTAAATCAATATCTGCTTTTAAAATGGTAAACAATCTTTGTTTACTAAATAATAAATTAAATCATCCCGAAACAATTGCTATTTATAATCTCCTTTACAAATTTATCTTTATACATTTCTCCAGCATTCCTTGCAATCTCTCTAATGAAAACATTTACTCGGATAATTGCCCAATAATGTTCATTATTAATTCATGTTTGTCTTCAATGGAATGCCATTCATATTCATTTATATTTTCCACCAACCTTCCAACCTTCTCCGACATTTTTGCGCATCGCCTCGGGTGAGATTCTGCAGCATTTTTGATGTGACGCTCGCACAAGTATCTCAGTATCTGAGTATCTGAAATCTGCGCTGGCTTTCCGCTTGTTGTCAGAAAGCCAAAATCCGATGTGAAATGATGAGCAATTTATCTGCGCGGAATCTGGGAGAATCTGCTGTGTAATGAATGTCCCAGCTAGCTTCGCTCAGCTCCACTCCGCGAGTCGTCCTTTTGGATTCCGCAGGACCTGCTTCACTTGGGGATGCCCAGAGTGGGGTGTGGGGTGCACATTATTTGGTTTAAGGGGTTTTCATTATAACATGCATCGCACGCCGCGCTCGGCTTTATCGCTATCGCTTTGGCAACATCGGGATGCTGCTGCTGCTGCTGCTTTTGCTATATCTATCAGCAAAAAAACACACACATACTGCGGCAAGGATGCCACCTCCTTATACCAGCTGCCACGCCCACCCGGAGATGAGATTCATGGCTCGGGCTGAGGCAGAGGCGAACATCATGGGCTACATTAAAATGTTGCCATCCAGGCAAAGCCACCGGAATGTCCATCCCCTGGATTGTGCCTCTTGCTGTGGCCCGTGGGCTGTGGGCTGTGGGCTGTGGACTGTTGGCTGTGTGGAGTATAAATAAACTGCCGCAATCGCCAGCATCATCGTCGCATCTGCAATTGCGTATTTGCGAGCGGGTGGAATTCAGTGTCTGAGCCTTGCCCGGCCACTCCTTCCAGCTCTGCAGTGGCTGCCGCCTATAACTTTTACTCTGCAGGATGCCCTGCCAGGACCAGCGTCCTTAATTCCGCCCCCAGACTCCGAATGAGTTTGGCATCTGGTTCGTACTCTCTGGCTCTACATGAATGTACCTCTGTCTACCGGAAATTAGTCGAGTCTCGAAACTATTGGCAGTTTAATATATATTTTATTTTCCTTACATTTCAGACTCTATAGTTTTTGCAATTCAAATAGTTTTGTATTTATTTAGTGGGCTTACTGCAAAGCATTATGCAGTATAAATTTATGGCTTATTTTCTGTCATTTATTTTGGGTTATCTAAACAATTTATTAGTGTGTAATACCCATAAGAGATTGCATTTTTTTGTTTTTATTTTAAATACACAAGTTTACTTCAGCTTTTTAGTTTTTATATGTAGTATACATTAATTATTGTTAACTGTGCGAGATATTAATTGGTGTGTATGCCAACACTTTTGTGGTTTATCTTCCTAATTTATGGCCTTCAATTAGTTTATTTTTATATTCATTATGAATATTTATTGGTTTGTACAAATATATGTTTAAGCCAAGTATCTATTGAACATGAATTTGAATGGTTTAAAAATCTTTTCGATTGTATATGAAAAACAATTTGGCAGCAGAGAAATACCGAGTCACAGGGATTATCCTTTTGATGAAATGAAATGAAATGAAATGAAATTGTAAAATTCATTTTGACTCAGCATTTTATTATTGTTATGGAAATACATTATAATTCATCATTCGGGCTGTTAGCTTTTCAAGAAGAACCCTCTCTTAAAGTATATTAAAGTTCTCATCACAAATGATTCATAAAGATTTTTAAAACCTAAATGTTTATATTCACATTTAAATCGAAATAATGTCATAGGTATTACAGCATCTAGAATTATCTCAACATCGCTAAATTTCCCTGACAATCCAAAGAACAAAGAAAAAGCGAAAATGGGAGCACGTCTGTAAAACATTTACCTTTCTTTTTCTGTCTCTATTCAAGTTCTGAATTTTATTCGATTCTCCCCATTTTTTCTACTTTCTTCCCCGCACAATTCGCTGCTTTTGTATTTGCGTATTTATGTATCAAGGATTCAAGGATTCTGTGATGCGGGAAGGAGGTGTGTCTGGACCTTCCACTTTTGATGCCCTCCTGCTCCACTTTCTCCCCCACTTGATTTTATTTCATTTTTTTCTGATTCCTCCCACTGCTGGATTGTGTCTGACTTTGGTCTAACCCGAGGCTAGTCGCATAAAATTTGCATATAATTTGCGTCGCTATTTTATCCTTTTCCTTGCTTTGTTTTATTTGCTGTTGGCGCATTTGTATTTTATGTGCTCAGCTTGTTTAGCAGATCAGAGTGGAACGGATGGTGGGCGTGTCCTCGGGAATATTGTAAATATAAATATGAGCTGATAAATGGTAATGCTAGAAATCTATTTTTCTTAGACTCAATAAAGCAATTTCCTGGGGATATAGAATATATACTTTATGACCTTAAAATTGACTCAAGAAAGAAAATGTTAATATAAATTAAATGTATTCAAATGAGATTTCTTAAAGAATTTACGTACTATCTGCAGGTTGGTTTTAACGTCCCACAAAACCATTTCCTAAAGTGCAGGGGGCATCAACAATGTTATCTTATCATGCCATGGAACGATCCATTTAAGTAGCTTTTATATGCACCAATTACAATTCCCCAATTCCCCCGACTAATTAATTGTTTAATGCACTCCAGCTCGAGCTCCACTCCATCCATATCTCTCTCTCTCTCTCTCGTCGATTCTGTATTTTTCCAGTGCGTTTTCCAAAATGGCCGCTCCACACACACACACACACACACACACACGCAGAAGATAATGGCTAATGGGGTCGCTGGTGTTCAAATCGAGAGAAAACGGCGGTCGTGGGTTAAAGGGCCCGGCGAGTTGGAGATTTTAATTACCTTCTGAATTTATGCTAATTCATATTTGAGTATGTAGACATCGCATCTGGCAAATGCGGCCTCTGCACCACATATGTATCTGTATCTGCCTATCTGCGGCCTGTATCTTTATCTGGGCAACTGTTCCGCGAAATGTCCCCCAAACTCGAACCCAAATTGGGCATGCAATTATGCCTTGTTGGATTTCAACCAAATTTATACGCGAATTCTCGTTACAACTTTGCACCAGCCACGAGAAATTTTGCAGCGCGACCTTAAACATTTCAGCAACATAAAAGCTCGACATGGGGGTTTTTCCAAAGAGGGTCCTTCAGGGGAGTTGGAGGTTGTCCAGGGGAGATTTTCCCTGAGAACTCTTGAGCTCACGCTGCTGTTGAAATTACTTTTGCATCCGGTGCATTTTCGGTGCGAATCGCCCCGCAAGGTCCGTTTGCAGACCTCAAAAGCGTGAATTTCATGGCGAATTTTTACAGTCGCCTTCCGATGAAGCCATTTTCCTTGTGGCCATGCCACCGCCCTACCTCCATAACCAAACCAAAGAAAAAGAAAAGCTTTTGGCTAAGTGAAAATGCGAGCTAACGGAAACACAGCGGGGCAGCACAGCCGGAAAATCAGAGGCAGAGTGAGAGAGTGGTAGTGGGGATCCTGGAGGAGTGGCAAACATCAAATGCGAGTGTTCAGTGCAGCGCACAAATTGAAAACAAATGGCACAGGCCCTGCACAGAATTATTTTGGCTCGCTTCGTGCACTTCTTATGCCTCTCTGCGTTCCTCGTACGAATTTAAACGAGTTTTCCCGGTCGGGGTTTTCATTAAGTACTTCTTTTCGGCACGTTTGCACTTCCTACTTTATGTTCAGACATTACATTTGGATATATGTAGATGGGGTTTTTAAGAAGAACATTTCTGTGCATTTTCTATATCAGACATTTTATTTGAAAAGGTTATTTTGTAGGAGAATAATGATTAAAAGTCACAGAACTACTTAACTAGCCTTAACTAGCTTCCGATAGATGATAAATTCATACTATAATAAGAACAGATTTCTATTACAAGGTTGACAGCCTTCTAAGCTGTTCATATTTTAGAACAATTTCATAATTATTTCAAAGTAAAGTGTAGCCTCTTGACCGTTTGAAATTCATTATACTTTTAATTTAATTAATATTGCCCCCAAGTGCACAATGTCTTCGGCTTGTCCTGCGTAGACCTTGTTCACAGTTTCCCTTTTCTTTTTGGTGGGGTCAAAATGCACCCATTAGAGAGGTACGTGGCCAGAACCACTTGGCCCATAACTCACAGCGAATGACCTTCTGCAGCAGTCGAAAAAAGACAGAAGAACGGAAAAGGAAGGGGAGATACATACAGAAAGAGAGGACCGAAAAAAGGAATGTGTATAAAGGATGCGATCCGGCGGACCTTTTAATTCCTGTACAAGGCTGCAACAGTGCCGAAAAAAAAACCAAAGAAACGAAGGAAAGAAATATGAGGGCAAGGAGTAAGCGGACTGGGTCTTGGTCCTGCCAGGAACCGTTAAGGATTCCGAGCTCGTTGGGCATTTTAAGCGATTGCCAAGCCATGATAAATCGTGGAACTAATTTAATTAAAGTTTACGGCAACTCTGGGCCAAGTCCCTGACTTCTCGGCTGCAATGCAGACTGGCAGGCAAACAGATACAGATACGGATACGGATACAGACGAATGCGGATAGGGATACAGATGCTGCTGCAGTTGCAGATGCAGATACATGGCCCGATAAAGGGATTCAATTAAGGAAAACATACATTTTACGCAGGTGGAAGCACCAAAGAAGAGCTAATAAAAAAAGATACTTTTTTGCAGGCCTAATAAAAATGTGTTGTTGGACTCAAACATATTTTTTGTAGATAGATTTGTGATAAGAAAATCAACTTTAATTAAAGGCAGAAATGACTTCTAGGACTGGCTCCTAGTTACCCTTTCAACCAAGAATTTTGATTAAAATATCTTGGGGAAATAAACGCTGCACACAAATGGCAGAAATTGAAATCTCACTGGAGACTTCATAAAGTTTTTGCCTTCAGCCGGCTGTGATTTATGATCCGAGGTTGCAATTAATGAAACTAACTATCGTGTAGAGCTCACGGCCACATAATAATGTAATTGCAAAATCTGAAAACAATTTTGCCAGGACATGGCATTGTCCAGCCATTTATTTATGGCGTTGGGATGGACACAACGAACAAACAAGTTTGCTGCCGCCTGCTTTTAATACACCGACAGACCAGCGGCAGAAAGGAACATAATTAACACAAATACATATGTTTTTATGAGGAATATGCATCAGATAGCGGAATATGTATAGTTCTGTTTTTGCTATTGTTATTATTATTGTGTGTGCGGCCAAAGCGCATTATGCGCACTACGACCGGCCTCATAAATAAACGCAATTTTGCTGTAAATTACAGATTAAAATGGAAACTAAAATGCAGCTGGGCGTGGCAGCCCCCTCTCCTCTCAAAGGCAGAACAGGCGGAAGTTTTGGCCAGCCCTGGATCTGAAGACATAAATAACAAGTTCATTTTCATTTAATTGCACATTTGCGCACACGAAATCGTAAATTGCTGGGGCCCAGCAGATACGAATTCGGAATTATGATTTCTGCTTATAAACTTTATGCGAACGGACCCTCAACTCCTTCGACGAGGAACGCAGGAGAACCCCGGATTTCCTGGACCCAGTTAAGAATGCAAACAAATTTAAATATTAAATGCGCTGCGGCCAGTGGACAAAGGTGAGCATTAGGGGTTGATGTGGACCTGGGTTTGTTTTGTTTTGTTTTGTCCTTGCAGGGCGACAGGACATCTGCTCGACTGTCCACGTCCACGAACTGTGCGGAACTGTGTGTAACTAAAGCGGCAACGACCAACTTTTGCTCAAGTACACTTGGCTGTCTACCATTTTGCTGGCGAAGTTTGTCGTGTTTTTCCAAATTGTTATTTGACTTTTTTTTCTTTCTGTAAATTTCTCAACGCCCCGAAGGCAGATACGCTGCCAAAAGTTTTGCTCCTCCGCCATATTTATGGCAGTTCTTCTTTCCCTGTTTACCGGGGGAATGGCTGCTTCCGGCTATCTGCTACACCGGATCGGCACATGGACACGCGTACGAATGGAACACGGAACACGGAACCCAAAACCCGGACGGGATCCACAATTGTAACGCTCCCGTGACCTACCCTGTAGTTCCGGGCTTTTGTTTATATGGCGTCCGATGCATTGTCGGACTGCTGCCTCGATTATCAGAAGCTCGTCTCTACAGGTATCTCACAGGGTAGAAAGAAACAACACTCTGAAAGTGAAAATGGAGAAAGTTAATTCAAGTGCGGGAAATATTCAAAGTGAAATTAGATTGCGAAAAAGTTTAATCCGAAAAGTAAAATGATTAAAAGACTTTGTATCGCTCTGAGAAGTTTATTCAACACGGAAAAGTGCAACATTCCCACAAATGATATTATTTCAAAGTCTAAATAAAAACCTAAGCTAAACAAATATATAAAAATTAAGTGAACATGTTAAATACAAAAACGGGTTTACCTTCAAATAATTTTAAACAAAAGTTAGCCTTATTCTTGAAGCTATTAAATTGTATTATAATTGTAGTCAAAAGGTCGAAACTAAGTGAAGGAGTCATTTCCGACCCTATAAATTATATATATTCTTGATAAGCATCAACAGTTGAATCGATCTAGCCATGTCCGGTCAAAAAATAAATTTTTGACACTTTTCCGAAAATTGAAATTTTCATAAGGGGTTACATCATTAAAATTGCCAAAATTTGACAAAAAATTGAAATTTTTTAGATTGGAAAACTAATTTAGCAGATTTATTAAACTAATAAAAACTAGCGTAGGACAGCTTTCCGAATTGAAATTACTGAATTTTTGGCTTAGTTATGATATTTTTAAAATTTTGACTTAAACAAAAAATGGTCTCATAAAAATATCGAATTTGATCGATTTCTGATACGATCCTTTAATTCAATTGCAAAACTACATCAACTTATGTTTCCCGAAGTTAGTTTTCATTCCTGTTTATTTTAATTATCCTATTTTTATGGCAAATAATCATTAACTTTACTTTTCAACATTATATCAGCAATGGTAACTTTTCCAACAATGTAAATATTTATAAATATTACGTGATAAGCTAAAGATTATTGCATTTTTCTCCTTCAACACTTTATGTTTTCTTTTTTCACCGTAGAGAAGAAAAAGAAACATGTCCTTCTTTTTGGCAGACATTCAACATTAGCTTTCAGCATCTATGGTTTCCTATTTATACCGCAGGCATAAAGAACCGAAGAGAATGGAGGAAAAAGGCAAGGAAAACACATCAAACCCAAAGCAAATACCAGACATAAACAAGGCAAACACCATGCGGCGTATACTTAATATCAGCAGCAGGACCACGGCCAGGACCCACCTATAAACGTCATCATAACCCAGCAAACAACGGGGACAAGCAAACGACGGAAGGGGGGCAGTTGGGAAATGGGGAAAAAAGAACAACGTCAGGCCCATCGAAATCATTATTTATGTAGGAAAACGTGGCGAGCTGGGAAAGCTACCACCTCAGCTCTCTTCGATTTTCTTTCGCCTTTCCTGCAAAACATCTGCAGACAATGGCGTGTGTTTTCCTCTTCCGCTCCGCGCTTCGCGTCGTGATTTTTGCCTCTGATTTTCCACGATTTTCCAGCACTTCTTCGCACTTCACGGAGGGAGTTTGGCTAAGTGAAGCGCAACTTTTACGTGGGCCTGAATTATTAATAAACGTTAAAAGGCAGCGCCAATTGTCGGGCCAGCCCTCAGACACCAGTAACGCCACCAGTTCCTCCGCCTCCGATGTCCACAGGTATATTTGCAGGTGCTCACCCTTCCCAGCCACCCCGTCATAGTTGAGTTGATGTTTTATGTGCTAAGTAGTTGGGTAAGTCACCTGCGACAAGTTGCCTGAAAGCTTATTGCTTTACTTTGCTTTCTTTGCACTCATCTGGTTTTTGTTCTCGTCCTGTGTATTCTCACAGACAGCTTTGATGCCATTTGTCATCGCTTTGTTTAGCCAGCTGACTTCAATGCTTCCCAAAGATTTCTTGTTTCCTTTTTTTGGGTTTGGCTTTAAATGTCAGCACTTAAAATGGCTGAGAAATTGCACATTTCATAATGACTCTTGAGCATGGGAGGAGAGTTTCTTCATAGCCTAGTTAGTTATTTCTATGTATAAAATGTATAAAATAATAATAAAGTAATACCAATTGTGGGAAAATTTGAACAAATTCAAATATTGTGGGAGCTATTAAAACCTATGGGAATAACTCATAAATTATCCTTAACTATATAGCCAAGAATTTCACACGCAATTTCAAATTGATAGGAATTTAAATAAATAGCAATTTTCAGGCTATTAAAGCAATAGTATAATAAATTATGCGTAATATGTTTAATGAAAAGGGTTGCAGGGAGTTTCCTATTATTAATTTATATTTAATGAGATTTTGACTTCACATATAATAGCTCGATTCCTATGTGTGCAAATTAAGCAATCAACTATATAATGTTCAATATAATTTCATATACAGTTGATTAATGGTATTCAGTTATTATTTATTATTTTAAAGAAACCTTGATAAAAGCCATGACCTAGAGTCATTTTGTAATGGAAA
Source organism: Drosophila serrata (assembly GCF_035046125.1). Taxonomy (NCBI): domain Eukaryota; kingdom Metazoa; phylum Arthropoda; class Insecta; order Diptera; family Drosophilidae; genus Drosophila; species Drosophila serrata. The sequence continues at coordinate 1,306,271 of NW_028256928.1, read as the reverse complement.
AGTTAATATCCTTTAAAGTAAAATAGTTTTAACAGAGAAGCTTGAGAACTCAAACAAATAAAGGTACAAATAATAATAAAGATAATGATTCGATTTAATCAATTATAGTAAAGCTGTACTTATTGAATTAAGCATTTTCTTTTACATTTTGAGATCTTTTCAATGGCAACTATGTGATATATTTATCCGATTAGCAACAAATTAAAATCGAGATTCTGATATAATACAAAATGGACAAATGCTGAGGAAAATATTTCGAAGAACAGCGAAGTAATTGTACAGCCTTTCAGGGTATTATAAATTCAGTAAAAAGCTTTAAACGCCGTGAAGGAATCATTTCCGACCCTATAAATCATATATATTCTTGATCAGCATTAAAAGCTTAATCGATCTAGCAATGTCCGGTTGAAAAATAAAAATTTTGAAAATTTTTCGAAATTTCAAATTTTTATAAGGGGTTACATCATTAAAATTGTCAAATTTTGACCAAAAATGCATTTTTTAAAATTGAAAAACGCAGTATACAGGTTTGTTAACCCTTTAAAAAGAATCACAAAAAAGCAATCAACATTGAAATTGATGAATTTTTGGCTTAGTTATGAGATTTGAAAATGTTTGATTTACCCCAAAAATAAGCATATAAGAAATAGAGATGCTGATAAAGAATATATATTCTTTATATTGTCTGTACTGACTCCTTGAAAGCGTTGCAAATTCCTGACTAAAATTATAAAACCCTGCAAAGTTATACAAATATTCATAAATTTAATTTGCTCTTTAGGCAACTGAGTTCCTTAAGATGGCTCAAATTTATTAGATTTTATTAATAATTGCTTTGCTAATATAATTTATTTGAATTTGATTCTTCGATTTACTAATGCCTGTAGTTTGAGTAGCTTTAAACCTTAAACTTAAACCGAATCGAGTTGGCCAAAAGGCAAAGAGATAAAGCGATATAAAAATGCCTCACGTTTCATCAAGGATGTCAGGGACGAAAGTTGGTTTTATGGCAGCTGCTGTCCTTGGGGAGGAATGCCAGGGTTCGAGAGCTGGCAAAATAACGAAAATGAAAGAATGCGATTTATTTTCGCATTGACAATCGTTTGATTTTCGCTGCGTTTTTCCTTTTTACGATTGGGCTGGGCTGTGCGGGTGGGTTTTTGGAAAATGCGGATGCTTTTGCCGGATTGTTTTTTGTCAGCTCTTGTTGCTTTTATTGAGTTGGCAATTTCTTTGTCATTTGAACTGTTGTTGTTCGCTTGTTGTCGCTGGCTGTTTTACCCGCGTTGCCATGTCCTTTTGTTTTTCCGCCTTTGTTGGGTTTTCTGCAGCAGCTTTCCGCACATTGTCGTTGGGGGAGGACCAGTGGATCGAGTGGGTCGAGTGGAGCGGCGGGATGAGCCGGCGAGGCAGCTCGTAAAATGATTCGCACATATAATTGCTTTTGTTGTGGCACTCCTCACGTTGCCGCTCCCCTTCCCGGTACTCCGCGCCTCTGGATCCACCCACAGCCATTTTACCAAGCGCGTTGAAATCATTCGTCAGGATTTATGCGAATGAGCGACAGTTTTTGCCATTTGTTTGCAATGCCAAGAAGGAGAAGGACAACGGCAGGAGCAATCGGGAAAATTCAGATGGGAAAGTGGAGGGAAAAGCGGGAGCTCAGGGAGGGGCGGAGCAGCGAACATAAGCGATGAATGATGGTGTATCCGTATCTTGGCGCTGAAGTATCTTTGTATCTGGCGAGCAGCGGGACGAACAATTGCTGAATATATTTTACGCGTTTAGTTTCCTTCTCGCTTTCCATACAGAGCAAAGAAAAAAGGTAACTCAGTTTCCTAATCATGGAAAATAATAACTAAAAGACACTAATAAGATTGACATACAAAATTCTTTATAATAATTAGAGTTAAGCAAGAATTGCTAATAAAAAAGTATTGAATATATATTTACAAATAAAGAACGATTTTTTTCAAAAATACGTGAAGTTAAGCTATTTAGTATAGAGCATACACTATATACTATAAATAAATTTGTACTTATGAATAAATAAAATTATCTTAAGACTATGTTATTTGGAAGATGCACTGCCTAAAGAGCTCCCTTTCTTTAAATAGTCTAATTTTCTCACAGCGTTGATTATTTACTTTATCCTTTTCTCAGTGCTTACTCTGCTCTGACTCCTACCCATCGAGGATGTCCTTCCTTTATTCCTTCCTCTGCTTCATTGCTGTCTATTTTATTAATTCGTTTTATTTTGCTTCGCGTGACAAGTTGACATAAATGGACAAATTGAGCTTTTAAATTTGTCGCAGGATGGACCAGCAACAACAAAGGAGCAAAGGAGATCCCTACACTGAGGAGGTCCACCATCCAGGACGATAGCCGGCCAAATAAATACAAATTGTTTTGCAAATAAAATTGATTACCCGCAGCAGCAGGAGATCGAAAATATTTATTGGATTAACATAAACTGAATGCGGGGATTTATGGCCCAAGTTCAGACTCGGTTTCAGTTTCATTTGCAGTACCATCTGGTGTGTTAATTATTTGGGTCAGGCCCTATGAACTTAACATTAAATTGTTTTTATCACCTTACTGAAATGTAAATTATCCGTCAAAGCTACAAATTGCAAAACTATTCCAGTTAATAATGAATTGTGCAAAGATATCAAACTTATTCCATAGACATTAATAAATAGTATAAGTGTACGACTTTAACGCTGAGAAGGAATAATAATCCAATCATTAGCTATTTAAACTTTGTATAGCACCTAGATAATCTTACAATACACTTACTGTAGCAATCGATACTTTTAAATGCAATATTTTAGGTACATCATAGTTTTTAAAATATCTCAACTAAGCTAAAAATGCATTAAAATCAGTATGGAAAGCATTGTTGTGCTAGCTTTACTAGCGTTAACCAATCTGCATACCGATTTTTTTAATTCAAAAAATCAAGCTTCCGACTTAAATTATATTCTTCAAAAAGGTATAAAAACAGCCATTTTTTTTGAAAAATCAAATATTTTCGGACATCATTATTAAGCCGAAATTGCATTAATTTTAATTCTGAAAGCTTTTCTGTGCTACTTTTTATTGCACCAACAAATCTGCATACTGCGTTTGTTGATGCGATTGTCAGTTTTTAACTAAAATCATAAAAACCTACAAAAAGGTATAAAAACGTACCATTTTTTCCAAAAATCATAGCTTAAAAAAACTCATAACTATACCAAAAAATCATTAATTTTAATTCGGAAATCTGGTCTATGCTAGTTTTTGGTAGATTAACAAAGCTGCGTACTCAGATTTCAAATTTAAAAAATTCAATTTTCTGTAAAATTTCGGCAATTTTAATGATATATATTAATGATATAAAATTTTCAATTTTCGGAAAAATGTCAAAAATTTATTTCTTGACCGGACATGGCTAGAACGACTGGGCTATTGATGCTGATCAAGAATATATATGGTTTATAGGGTCGGAAATGACTCCTTCATTGCGTTTCAAGCTTCTGACTTAAATTATATTCTTCAAAAAGGTATAAAAGCAGCCATTTTTTTGGAAAAATCAATTTTTTTCGGACATCATAATTAAGCCGAAATTGCATTAATTTTAATTCTGAAAGCTTTTCTGTGCTACTTTTTATTGCACCAACAAATCTGCATACTGCGTTTGTTGATGCTATTGTCAGTTTTTAACTAAAATCATAAAAACCTGCAAAAAGGTATAAAAACGTACAATTTTTTCCAAAAATCATAGCTTAAAAAAACTCATAACTATACCAAAAAATCATTAATTTTAATTCGGAAAGCTGTTCTATGCTAGTTTTTGGTAGATTAACAAGGCTGCATACTCAGATTTCAAATTTAAAAAATTCAATTTTCTGTAAAGTTTTGGCAATTTTAATGATGTAACCCCTTATAAAATTTTCAATTTTCGGAAACATGTCAAAAATTTATTTCTTGACCGGACATGGCTAGAACGACTGGGCTATTGATGCTGATCAAGAATATATATGGTTTATAGGGTCGGAAATGACTCCTTCATTGCGTTTCAAGCTTCTGACTTAAATTATATTCTTCAAAAAGGTATAAAAACGGCCATTTTTTTTGGAAAAATCAATTTTTTTCGGACATCATAATTAAGCCGAAATTGCATTAATTTTAATTCTGAAAGCTTTTCTGTGCTACTTTTTATTGCACCAACAAATCTGCATACTGCGTTTGTTGATGCTATTGTCAGTTTTTAACTAAAATCATAAAAACCTGCAAAAAGGTATAAAAACGTACAATTTTTTCCAAAAATCATAGCTTAAAAAAACTCATAACTATACCAAAAAATCATTAATTTTAATTCGGAAAGCTGTTCTATGCTAGTTTTTGGTAGATTAACAAGGCTGCATACTCAGATTTCAAATTTAAAAAATTCAATTTTCTGTAAAATTTTGGCAATTTTAATGATGTAACCCCTTATAAAATTTTCAATTTTCGGAAACATGTCAAAAATTTATTTCTTGACCGGACATGGCTAGAACGACTGGGCTATTGATGCTGATCAAGAATATATATGGTTTATAGGGTCGGAAATGACTCCTTCATTGCGTTTCAAGCTTCTGACTTAAATTATATTCTTCAAAAAGGTATAAAAGCAGCCATTTTTTTGGAAAAATCAAATTTTTTCGGACATCATAATTAAGCCGAAATTGCATTAATTTTAATTCTGAAAGCTTTTCTGTGCTACTTTTTATTGCACCAACAAATCTGCATACTGCGTTTGTTGATGCTATTGTCAGTTTTTAACTAAAATCATAAAAACCTGCAAAAAGGTATAAAAACGTACAATTTTTTCCAAATATCATAGCTTAAAAAAACTCATAACTATACCAAAAAATCATTAATTTTAATTCGGAAAGCTGTTCTATGCTAGTTTTTGGTAGATTAACAAGGCTGCATACTCAGATTTCAAATTTAAAAAATTCAATTTTCTGTAAAATTTTGGCAATTTTAATGATGTAACCCCTTATAAAATTTTCAATTTTCGGAAACATGTCAAAAATTTATTTCTTGACCGGACATGACTAGAACGACTGGGCTATTGATGCTGATCAAGAATATATATGGTTTATAGGGTCGGAAATGACTCCTTCATTGCGTTTCAAGCTTCTGACTTAAATTATATTCTTCAAAAAGGTATAAAAGCAGCCTTATAAAATTTTCAATTTTCGGAAACATGTCAAAAATTTATTTCTTGACCGGACATGGCTAGAACGACTGGGCTATTGATGCTGATCAAGAATATATATGGTTTATAGGGTCGGAAATGACTCCTTCATTGCGTTTCAAGCTTCTGACTTAAATTATATTCTTCAAAAAGGTATAAAAGCAGCCATTTTTTTGGAAAAATCAAATTTTTTCGGACATCATAATTAAGCCGAAATTGCATTAATTTTAATTCTGAAAGCTTTTCTGTGCTACTTTTTATTGCACCAACAAATCTGCATACTGCGTTTGTTGATGCTATTGTCAGTTTTTAACTAAAATCATAAAAACCTGCAAAAAGGTATAAAAACGTACAATTTTTTCCAAAAATCATAGCTTAAAAAGACTCATAACTATACCAAAAAATCATTAATTTTAATTCGGAAAGCTGTTCTATGCTAGTTTTTGGTAGATTAACAAGGCTGCATACTCAGATTTCAAATTTAAAAAATTCAATTTTCTGTAAAATTTTGGCAATTTTAATGATGTAACCCCTTATAAAATTTTCAATTTTCGGAAACATGTCAAAAATTTATTTCTTGACCGGACATGACTAGAACGACTGGGCTATTGATGCTGATCAAGAATATATATGGTTTATAGGGTCGGAAATGACTCCTTCATTGCGTTTCAAGCTTCTGACTTAAATTATATTCTTCAAAAAGGTATAAAAGCAGCCTTATAAAATTTTCAATTTTCGGAAACATGTCAAAAATTTATTTCTTGACCGGACATGGCTAGAACGACTGGGCTATTGATGCTGATCAAGAATATATATGGTTTATAGGGTCGGAAATGACTCCTTCATTGCGTTTCAAGCTTCTGACTTAAATTATATTCTTCAAAAAGGTATAAAAGCAGCCATTTTTTTGGAAAAATCAAATTTTTTCGGACATCATAATTAAGCCGAAATTGCATTAATTTTAATTCTGAAAGCTTTTCTGTGCTACTTTTTATTGCACCAACAAATCTGCATACTGCGTTTGTTGATGCTATTGTCAGTTTTTAACTAAAATCATAAAAACCTGCAAAAAGGTATAAAAACGTACAATTTTTTCCAAAAATCATAGCTTAAAAAGACTCATAACTATACCAAAAAATCATTAATTTTAATTCGGAAAGCTGTTCTATGCTAGTTTTTGGTAGATTAACAAGGCTGCATACTCAGATTTCAAATTTAAAAAATTCAATTTTCTGTCAAATTTCGGCAATTTTAATGATGTAACCCCTTATAAAATTTTCAATTTTCGGAAAAATGTAAAAAATTTATTTCTTGACCGGACATGGCTAGAACGACTGGGCTATTGCTGCTGATCAAGAATATATATGGTTTATAGGGTCGGAAATGACTCCTTCATTGCGTTTCAAGCTTCTGACTTAAATTATATTCTTAAAAAAGGTATAAAAACAGCCATTTTTTTGGAAAAATCAAATTTTTTCGGACATCATAATTAAGCCGAAATTGCATTAATTTTAATTCTGAAAGCTTTTCTGTGCTACTTTTTATTGCACCAACAAATCTGCATACTGCGTTTGTTGATGCTATTGTCAGTTTTTAACTAAAATCATAAAAACCTGCAAAAAGGTATAAAAACGTACAATTTTTTCCAAAAATCATAGCTTAAAAAAACTCATAACTATACCAAAAAATCATTAATTTTAATTCGGAAAGCTGTTCTATGCTAGTTTTTGGTAGATTAACAAGGCTGCATACTCAGATTTCAAATTTAAAAAATTCAATTTTCTGTAAAATTTTGGCAATTTTAATGATGTAACCCCTTATAAAATTTTCAATTTTCGGAAACATGTCAAAAATTTATTTCTTGACCGGACATGGCTAGAACGACTGGGCTATTGATGCTAATCAAGAATATATATGGTTTATAGGGTCGGAAATGACTCCTTCATTGCGTTTCAAGCTTCTGACTTAAATTATATTCTTCAAAAAGGTATAAAAACAGCCATTTTTTTGGAAAAATCAATTTTTTTCGGACATCATAATTAAGCCGAAATTGCATTAATTTTAATTCTGAAAGCTTTTCTGTGCTACTTTTTATTGCACCAACAAATCTGCATACTGCGTTTGTTGATGCTATTGTCAGTTTTTAACTAAAATCATAAAAACCTGCAAAAAGGTATAAAAACGTACAATTTTTTCCAAAAATCATAGCTTAAAAAAACTCATAACTATACCAAAAAATCATTAATTTTAATTCGGAAAGCTGTTCTATGCTAGTTTTTGGTAGATTAACAAGGCTGCATACTCAGATTTCAAATTTAAAAAATTCAATTTTCTGTAAAATTTTGGCAATTTTAATGATTAACCCCTTATAAAATTTTCAATTTTCGGAAACATGTCAAAAATTTATTTCTTGACCGGACATGGCTAGAACGACTGGGCTATTGATGCTGATCAAGAATATATATGGTTTATAGGGTCGGAAATGACTCCTTCATTGCGTTTCAAGCTTCTGACTTAAATTATATTCTTCAAAAAGGTATAAAAGCAGCCTTATAAAATTTTCAATTTTCGGAAACATGTCAAAAATTTATTTCTTGACCGGACATGGCTAGAACGACTGGGCTATTGATGCTGATCAAGAATATATATGGTTTATAGGGTCGGAAATGACTCCTTCATTGCGTTTCAAGCTTCTGACTTAAATTATATTCTTCAAAAAGGTATAAAAGCAGCCATTTTTTTGTAAAAATCAAATTTTTTCGGACATCATAATTAAGCCGAAATTGCATTAATTTTAATTCTGAAAGCTTTTCTGTGCTACTTTTTATTGCACCAACAAATCTGCATACTGCGTTTGTTGATGCTATTGTCAGTTTTTAACTAAAATCATAAAAACCTGCAAAAAGGTATAAAAACGTACAATTTTTTCCAAAAATCATAGCTTAAAAAGACTCATAACTATACCAAAAAATCATTAATTTTAATTCGGAAAGCTGGTCTACGCTAGTTTTTGGTAGATTAACAAAGCTGCATACTCAGATTTCAAATTTAAAAAATTCAATTTTCTGTCAAATTTCGGCAATTTTAATGATGTAACCCCTTATAAAATTTTCAATTTCGGAAAAATGTCAAAAATTTATTTCTTGACCGGACATGGCTAGAACGACTGGGCTATTGATGCTGATCAAGAATATATATGGTTTATAGGGTCGGAAATGACTCCTTCATTGCGTTTCAAGCTTCTGACTTAAATTATATTCTTCAAAAAGGTACTCAGATTTCAAATTTAAAAAATTCAATTTTCTGTAAAATTTTGGCAATTTTAATGATGTAACCCCTTATAAAATTTTCAATTTTCGGAAACATGTCAAAAATTTATTTCTTGACCGGACATGGCTAGAACGACTGGGCTATTGATGCTGATCAAGAATATATATGGTTTATAGGGTCGGAAATGACTCCTTCATTGCGTTTCAAGCTTCTGACTTAAATTATATTCTTCAAAAAGGTATAAAAACAGCCATTTTTTTGGAAAAATCAATTTTTTTCGGACATCATAATTAAGCCGAAATTGCATTAATTTTAATTCTGAAAGCTTTTCTGTGCTACTTTTTATTGCACCAACAAATCTGCATACTGCGTTTGTTGATGCTATTGTCAGTTTTTAACTAAAATCATAAAAACCTGCAAAAAGGTATAAAAACGTACAATTTTTTCCAAAAATCATAGCTTAAAAAGACTCATAACTATACCAAAAAATCATTAATTTTAATTCGGAAAGCTGGTCTATGCTAGTTTTTGGTAGATTAACAAAGCTGCATACTCAGATTTCAAATTTAAAAAATTCAATTTTCTGTCAAATTTCGGCAATTTTAATGATGTAACCCCTTATAAAATTTTCAATTTTCGGAAAAATGTCAAAAATTTATTTCTTGACCGGACATGGCTAGAACGACTGGGCTATTGATGCTGATCAAGAATATATATGGTTTATAGGGTCGGAAATGACTCCTTCATTGCGTTTCAAGCTTCTGACTTAAATTATATTCTTCAAAAAGGTATAAAAGCAGCCATTTTTTTGGAAAAATTAAATTTTTTCGGACATCATAATTAAGCCGAAATTGCATTAATTTTAATTCTGAAAGCTTTTCTGTGCTACTTTTTATTGCACCAACAAATCTGCATACTGCGTTTGTTGATGCTATTGTCAGTTTTTAACTAAAATCATAAAAACCTGCAAAAAGGTATAAAAACGTACAATTTTTTCCAAAAATCATAGCTTAAAAAGACTCATAACTATACCAAAAAATCATTAATTTTAATTCGGAAAGCTGGTCTATGCTAGTTTTTGGTAGATTAACAAAGCTGCATACTCAGATTTCAAATTTAAAAAATTCAATTTTCTGTCAAATTTCGGCAATTTTAATGATGTAACCCCTTATAAAATTTTCAATTTTCGGAAAAATGTCAAAAATTTATTTCTTGACCGGACATGGCTAGAACGACTGGGTTATTGATGCTGATCAAGAATATATATGGTTTATAGGGTCGGAAATGACTCCTTCATTGCGTTTCAAGCTTCTGACTTAAATTATATTCTTCAAAAAGGTATAAAAGCAGCCATTTTTTTGGAAAAATCAAATTTTTTCGGACATCATAATTAAGCCGAAATTGCATTAATTTTAATTCTGAAAGCTTTTCTGTGCTACTTTTTATTGCACCAACAAATCTGCATACTGCGTTTGTTGATGCTATTGTCAGTTTTTAACTAAAATCATAAAAACCTGCAAAAAGGTATAAAAACGTACAATTTTTTCCAAAAATCATAGCTTAAAAAGACTCATAACTATACCAAAAAATCATTAATTTTAATTCGGAAAGCTGTTCTATGCTAGTTTTTGGTAGATTAACAAGGCTGCATACTCAGATTTCAAATTTAAAAAATTCAATTTTCTGTCAAATTTCGGCAATTTTAATGATGTAACCCCTTATAAAATTTTCAATTTTCGGAAAAATGTAAAAAATTTATTTCTTGACCGGACATGGCTAGAACGACTGGGCTATTGCTGCTGATCAAGAATATATATGGTTTATAGGGTCGGAAATGACTCCTTCATTGCGTTTCAAGCTTCTGACTTAAATTATATTCTTCAAAAAGGTATAAAAACAGCCATTTTTTTGGAAAAATCAATTTTTTTCGGACATCATAATTAAGCCGAAATTGCATTAATTTTAATTCTGAAAGCTTTTCTGTGCTACTTTTTATTGCACCAACAAATCTGCATACTGCGTTTGTTGATGCTATTGTCAGTTTTTAACTAAAATCATAAAAACCTGCAAAAAGGTATAAACGTACAATTTTTTCCAAAAATCATAGCTTAAAAAGACTCATAGCTATACCAAAAAATCATTAATTTTAATTCGGAAAGCTGGTCTATGCTAGTTTTTGGTAGATTACCAAAGCTGCATACTCAGATTTCAAATTTAAAAAATTCAATTTTCTGTCAAATTTCGGCAATTTTAATGATGTAACCCCTTATAAAATTTTCAATTTTCGGAAAAATGTCAAAAATTGATTTCTTGACCGGACATGGCTAGAACGACTGGGCTATTGATGCTGATCAAGAATATATATGGTTTATAGGGTCGGAAATGACTCCTTCATTGCGTTTCAAGCTTCTGACTTAAATTATATTCTTCAAAAAGGTATAAAAACAACCATTTTTTTGAAAAATCAAATTTTTTCGGACATCATAATTAAGCCGAAATTGCATTAATTTTAATTCTGAAAGCTTTTCTGTGCTACTTTTTATTGCACCAACAAATATGCATACTGCGTTTGTTGATGCTATTGTCAGTTTTTAACTAAAATCATAAAAACCTGCAAAAAGGTATAAAAACGTACAATTTTTTCCAAAAATCATAGCTTAAAAAAACTCATAACTATACCAAAAAATCATTAATTTTAATTCGGAAAGCTGTTCTATGCTAGTTTTTGGTAGATTAACAAGGCTGCATACTCAGATTTCAAATTTAAAAAATTCAATTTTCTGTAAAATTTTGGCAATTTTAATGATGTAACCCCTTATAAAATTTTCAATTTTCGGAAAAATGTCAAAAATTTATTTCTTGACCGGACATGGCTAGAACGACTGGGCTATTGATGCTGATCAAGAATATATATGGTTTATAGGGTCGGAAATGACTCCTTCATTGCGTTTCAAGCTTCTGACTTAAATTATATTCTTCAAAAAGGTATAAAAGCCGCCTTATAAAATTTTCAATTTTCGGAAACATGTCAAAAATTTATTTCTTGACCGGACATGGCTAGAACGACTGGGCTATTGATGCTGATCAAGAATATATATGGTTTATAGGGTCGGAAATGACTCCTTCATTGCGTTTCAAGCTTCTGACTTAAATTATATTCTTCAAAAAGGTATAAAAGCAGCCATTTTTTTGTAAAAATCAAATTTTTTCGGACATCATAATTAAGCCGAAATTGCATTAATTTTAATTCTGAAAGCTTTTCTGTGCTACTTTTTATTGCACCAACAAATCTGCATACTGCGTTTGTTGATGCTATTGTCAGTTTTTAACTAAAATCATAAAAACCTGCAAAAAGGTATAAAGACGTACAATTTTTTCCAAAAATCATAGCTTAAAAAAACTCATAACTATACCAAAAAATCATTAATTTTAATTCGGAAAGCTGTTCTATGCTAGTTTTTGGTAGATTAACAAGGCTGCATACTCAGATTTCAAATTTAAAAATTCAATTTTCTGTAAAATTTCGGCAATTTTAATGATGTAACCCCTTATAAAATTTTCAATTTTCGGAAAAATGTCAAAAATTTATTTCTTGACCGGACATGGCTAGAACGACTGGGCTATTGATGCTGATCAAGAATATATATGGTTTATAGGGTCGGAAATGACTCCTTCATTGCGTTTCAAGCTTCTGACTTAAATTATATTCTTCAAAAAGGTATAAAAGCAGCCATTTTTTTGGAAAAATCAATTTTTTTCGGACATCATAATTAAGCCGAAATTGCATTAATTTTAATTCTGAAAGCTTTTCTGTGCTACTTTTTATTGCACCAACAAATCTGCATACTGCGTTTGTTGATGCTATTGTCAGTTTTTAACTAAAATCATAAAAACCTGCAAAAAGGTATAAAAACGTACAATTTTTTCCAAAAATCATAGCTTAAAAAGACTCATAACTATACCAAAAAATCATTAATTTTAATTCGGAAAGCTGGTCTATGCTAGTTTTTGGTAGATTAACAAAGCTGCATACTCAGATTTCAAATTTAAAAAATTCAATTTTCTGTCAAATTTCGGCAATTTTAATGATGTAACCCCTTATAAAATTTTCAATTTTCGGAAAAATGTCAAAAATTTATTTCTTGACCGGACATGGCTAGAACGACTGGGCTATTGCTGCTGATCAAGAATATATATGGTTTATAGGGTCGGAAATGACTCCTTCATTGCGTTTCAAGCTTCTGACTTAAATTATATTCTTCAAAAAGGTATAAAAACAGCCATTTTTTTGGAAAAATCAATTTTTTTCGGACATCATAATTAAGCCGAAATTGCATTAATTTTAATTCTGAAAGCTTTTCTGTGCTACTTTTTATTGCACCAACAAATCTGCATACTGCGTTTGTTGATGCTATTGTCAGTTTTTAACTAAAATCATAAAAACCTGCAAAAAGGTATAAAAACGTACAATTTTTTCCAAAAATCATAGCTTAAAAAGACTCATAGCTATACCAAAAAATCATTAATTTTAATTCGGAAAGCTGGTCTATGCTAGTTTTTGGTAGATTACCAAAGCTGCATACTCAGATTTCAAATTTAAAAAATTCAATTTTCTGTCAAATTTCGGCAATTTTAATGATGTAACCCCTTATAAAATTTTCAATTTTCGGAAAAATGTCAAAAATTTATTTCTTGACCGGACATGGCTAGAACGACTGGGCTATTGATGCTGATCAAGAATATATATGGTTTATAGGGTCGGAAATGACTCCTTCATTGCGTTTCAAGCTTCTGACTTAAATTATATTCTTCAAAAAGGTATAAAAACAACCATTTCTTTGAAAAATCAAATTTTTTCGGACATCATAATTAAGCCGAAATTGCATTAATTTTAATTCTGAAAGCTTTTCTGTGCTACTTTTTATTGCACCAACAAATATGCATACTGCGTTTGTTGATGCTATTGTCAGTTTTTAACTAAAATCATAAAAACCTGCAAAAAGGTATAAAAACGTTCAATTTTTTCCAAAAATCATAGCTTAAAAAAACTCATAACTATACCAAAAAATCATTAATTTTAATTCGGAAAGCTGTTCTATGCTAGTTTTTGGTAGATTAACAAGGCTGCATACTCAGATTTCAAATTTAAAAAATTCAATTTTCTGTAAAATTTCGGCAATTTTAATGATGTAACCCCTTATAAAATTTTCAATTTTCGGAAAAATGTCAAAAATTTATTTCTTGACCGGACATGGCTAGAACGACTGGGCTATTGATGCTGATCAAGAATATATATGGTTTATAGGGTCGGAAATGACTCCTTCATTGCGTTTCAAGCTTCTGACTTAAATTATATTCTTCAAAAAGGTATAAAAGCAGCCATTTTTTTGGAAAAATCAATTTTTTTCGGACATCATAATTAAGCCGAAATTGCATTAATTTTAATTCTGAAAGCTTTTCTGTGCTACTTTTTATTGCACCAACAAATCTGCATACTGCGTTTGTTGATGCTATTGTCAGTTTTTAACTAAAATCATAAAAACCTGCAAAAAGGTATAAAAACGTACAATTTTTTTCAAAAATCATAGCTTAAAAAAACTCATAACTATACCAAAAAATCATTAATTTTAATTCGGAAAGCTGGTCTATGCTAGTTTTTGGTAGATTAACAAAGCTGCATACTCAGATTTCAAATTTAAAAAATTCAATTTTCTGTCAAATTTTGGCAATTTTAATGATGTAACCCCTTATAAAATTTTCAATTTTCGGAAAAATGTCAAAAATTTATTTCTTGACCGGACATGGCTAGAACGACTGGGCTATTGATGCTGATCAAGAATATATATGGTTTATAGGGTCGGAAATGACTCCTTCATTGCGTTTCAAGCTTCTGACTTAAATTATATTCTTCAAAAAGGTATAAAAACAACCATTTTTTTGAAAAATCAAATTTTTTCGGACATCATAATTAAGCCGAAATTGCATTAATTTTAATTCTGAAAGCTTTTCTGTGCTACTTTTTATTGCACCAACAAATATGCATACTGCGTTTGTTGATGCTATTGTCAGTTTTTAACTAAAATCATAAAAACCTGCAAAAAGGTATAAAAACGTACAATTTTTTCCAAAACTCATAGCTTAAAAAAACTCATAACTATACCAAAAAATCATTAATTTTAATTCGGAAAGCTGTTCTATGCTAGTTTTTGGTAGATTAACAAGGCTGCATACTCAGATTTCAAATTTAAAAATTCAATTTTCTGTAAAATTTCGGCAATTTTAATGATGTAACCCCTTATAAAATTTTCAATTTTCGGAAAAATGTCAAAAATTTATTTCTTGACCGGACATGGCTAGAACGACTGGGCTATTGATGCTGATCAAGAATATATATGGTTTATAGGGTCGGAAATGACTCCTTCATTGCGTTTCAAGCTTCTGACTTAAATTATATTCTTCAAAAAGGTATAAAAGCAGCCATTTTTTTGGAAAAATCAATTTTTTTCGGACATCATAATTAAGCCGAAATTGCATTAATTTTAATTCTGAAAGCTTTTCTGTGCTACTTTTTATTGCACCAACAAATCTGCATACTGCGTTTGTTGATGCTATTGTCAGTTTTTAACTAAAATCATAAAAACCTGCAAAAAGGTATAAAAACGTACAATTTTTTCCAAAAATCATAGCTTAAAAAGACTCATAACTATACCAAAAAATCATTAATTTTAATTCGGAAAGCTGGTCTATGCTAGTTTTTGGTAGATTAACAAAGCTGCATACTCAGATTTCAAATTTAAAAAATTCAATTTTCTGTCAAATTTCGGCAATTTTAATGATGTAACCCCTTATAAAATTTTCAATTTTCGGAAAAATGTCAAAAATTTATTTCTTGACCGGACATGGCTAGAACGACTGGGCTATTGATGCTGATCAAGAATATATATGGTTTATAGGGTCGGAAATGACTCCTTCATTGCGTTTCAAGCTTCTGACTTAAATTATATTCTTCAAAAAGGTATAAAAACAGCCATTTTTTTGGAAAAATCAATTTTTTTCGGACGTCATAATTAACCCGAAATTGCATTAATTTTAATTCCGAAAGCTTTTCTGTGCTACTTTTTATTGCACCAACAAATCTGCATACTGCGTTTGTTGATGCTATTGTCAGTTTTTAACTAAAATCATAAAAACCTGCAAAAAGGTATAAAAACGTACAATTTTTTCCAAAAATCATAGCTTAAAAAAACTCATAACTATACCAAAAAATCATTAATTTTAATTCGGAAAGCTGTTCTATGCTAGTTTTTGGTAGATTAACAAGGCTGCATACTCAGATTTCAAATTTAAAAAATTCAATTTTCTGTAACATTTCGGCAATTTTAATGATGTAACCCCTTATAAAATTTTCAATTTTCGGAAAAATGTCAAAAATTTTGTTCTTGACCGGACATGGCTAGAACGACTGGGCTATTGATGCTGATCAAGAATATATATGGTTTATAGGGTCGGAAATGACTCCTTCATTGCGTTTCAAGCTTCTGACTTAAATTATATTCTTCAAAAAGGTATAAAAGCAGCCATTTTTTTGGAAAAATCAATTTTTTTCGGACATCATAATTAAGCCGAAATTGCATTAATTTTAATTCTGAAAGCTTTTCTGTGCTACTTTTTATTGCACCAACAAATCTGCATACTGCGTTTGTTGATGCTATTGTCAGTTTTTAACTAAAATCATAAAAACCTGCAAAAAGGTATAAAAACGTACAATTTTTTCCAAAAATCATAGCTTAAAAAAACTCATAACTATACCAAAAAATCATTAATTTTAATTCGGAAAGCTGTTCTATGCTAGTTTTTGGTAGATTAACAAGGCTGCATACTCAGATTTCAAATTTAAAAAATTCAATTTTCTGTAAAATTTCGGCAATTTTAATGATGTAACCCCTTATAAAATTTTCAATTTTCGGAAAAATGTCAAAAATTTATTTCTTGACCGGACATGGCTAGAACGACTGGGCTATTGATGCTGATCAAGAATATATATGGTTTATAGGGTCGGAAATGACTCCTTCATTGCGTTTCAAGCTTCTGACTTAAATTATATTCTTCAAAAAGGTATAAAAGCAGCCATTTTTTTGGAAAAATCAATTTTTTTCGGACATCATAATTAAGCCGAAATTGCATTAATTTTAATTCTGAAAGCTTTTCTGTGCTACTTTTTATTGCACCAACAAATCTGCATACTGCGTTTGTTGATGCTATTGTCAGTTTTTAACTAAAATCATAAAAACCTGCAAAAAGGTATAAAAACGTACAATTTTTTCCAAAAATCATAGCTTAAAAAGACTCATAACTATACCAAAAAATCATTAATTTTAATTCGGAAAGCTGGTCTATGCTAGTTTTTGGTAGATTAACAAAGCTGAATACTCAGATTTCAAATTTAAAAAATTCAATTTTCTGTCAAATTTCGGCAATTTTAATGATGTAACCCCTTATAAAATTTTCAATTTTCGGAAAAATGTCAAAAATTTATTTCTTGACCGGACATGGCTAGAACGACTGGGCTATTGATGCTGATCAAGAATATATATGGTTTATAGGGTCGGAAATGACTCCTTCATTGCGTTTCAAGCTTCTGACTTAAATTATATTCTTCAAAAAGGTATAAAAACAGCCATTTTTTTTGAAAAATCAAATTTTTTTGGACATCATAATTAACCCGAAATTGCATTAATTTTAATTCCGAAAGCTTTTCTGTGCTACTTTTTATTGCACCAACAAATCTGCATACTGCGTTTGTTGATGCTATTGTCAGTTTTTAACTAAAATCATAAAAACCTGCAAAAAGGTATAAAAACGTACAATTTTTTCCAAAAATCATAGCTTAAAAAAACTCATAACTATACCAAAAAATCATTAATTTTAATTCGGAAAGCTGTTCTATGCTAGTTTTTGGTAGATTAACAAGGCTGCATACTCAGATTTCAAATTTAAAAAATTCAATTTTCTGTAACATTTCGGCAATTTTAATGATGTAACATAAAATTTTCAATTTTCGGAAAAATGTCAAAAATTTATTTCTTGACCGGACATGGCTAGAACGACTGGGCTATTGATGCTGATCAAGAATATATATGGTTTATAGGGTCGGAAATGACTCCTTCATTGCGTTTCAAGCTTCTGACTTAAATTATATTCTTCAAAAAGGTATAAAAGCAGCCATTTTTTTGGAAAAATCAATTTTTTTCGGACATCATAATTAAGCCGAAATTGCATTAATTTTAATTCTGAAAGCTTTTCTGTGCTACTTTTTGTTGCACCAACAAATCTGCATACTGCGTTTGTTGATGCTATTGTCAGTTTTTAACTAAAATCATAAAAACCTGCAAAAAGGTATAAAAACGTACAATTTTTTCCAAAAATCATAGCTTAAAAAGACTCATAACTATACCAAAAAATCATTAATTTTAATTCGGAAAGCTGGTCTATGCTAGTTTTTGGTAGATTAACAAAGCTGCATACTCAGATTTCAAATTTAAAAAATTCAATTTTCTGTCAAATTTCGGCAATTTTAATGATGTAACCCCTTATAAAATTTTCAATTTTCGGAAAAATGTCAAAAATTTATTTCTTGACCGGACATGGCTAGAACGACTGGGCTATTGATGCTGATCAAGAATATATATGGTTTATAGGGTCGGAAATGACTCCTTCATTGCGTTTCAAGCTTCTGACTTAAATTATATTCTTCAAAAAGGTATAAAAACAGCCATTTTTTTTGAAAAATCAAATTTTTTTTGGACATCATAATTAACCCGAAATTGCATTAATTTTAATTCCGAAAGCTTTTCTGTGCTACTTTTTATTGCACCAACAAATCTGCATACTGCGTTTGTTGATGCTATTGTCAGTTTTTAACTAAAATCATAAAAACCTGCAAAAAGGTATAAAAACGTACAATTTTTTCCAAAAATCATAGCTTAAAAAAACTCATAACTATACCAAAAAATCATTAATTTTAATTCGGAAAGCTGGTCTATGCTAGTTTTTGGTAGATTAACAAAGCTGCATACTCAGATTTCAAATTTAAAAAATTCAATTTTCTGTCAAATTTCGGCAATTTTAATGATGTAACCCCTTATAAAATTTTCAATTTTCGGAAAAATGTCAAAAATTTATTTCTTGACCGGACATGGCTAGAACGACTGGGCTATTGATGCTGATCAAGAATATATATGGTTTATAGGGTCGGAAATGACTCCTTCATTGCGTTTCAAGCTTCTGACTTAAATTATATTCTTCAAAAAGGTATAAAAGCAGCCATTTTTTTGGAAAAATCAAATTTTTTCGGACATCATAATTAAGCCGAAATTGCATTAATTTTAATTCTGAAAGCTTTTCTGTGCTACTTTTTATTGCACCAACAAATCTGCATACTGCGTTTGTTGATGCTATTGTCAGTTTTTAACTAAAATCATAAAAACCTGCAAAAAGGTATAAAAACGTACAATTTTTTCCAAAAATCATATCTTTAAAAAACTCATAACTATACCAAAAAATCATTAATTTTAATTCGGAAATCTGTTCTATGCTAGTTTTTGGTAGATTAACAAGGCTGCATACTCAGATTTCAAATTTAAAAAATTCAAATTTTTGTCAAATTTTGGCAATTTTAATGATGTAACCCCTTATAAAATTTTCAATTTTCGGAAAAATGTCAAAAATTTATTTCTTGACCGGACATGGCTAGAACGACTGGGCTACTGATGCTGATCAAGAATATACATGGTTTATAGGGTCGGAAACGACTCCTTCATTGCGTTTCAAGCTTCCGACTTAAATTATATTCTTCAAAAAGGTATAAAAACAGCCATTTTTTTGGAAAAATCAAATTTTTTCGGACATCATAATTAAGCCGAAATTGCATTAATTTTAATTCTGAAAGCTTTTCTGTGCTACTTTTTATTGCTCAACAAATATGCTTACTGCGTTTGTTAATGCTATTGTCAGTTTTTAACTAAAATCATAAAAACCTACAAAAAGGTATAAAAACGTACCATTTTTTCCAAAAATCATAGCTTAAAAAAACTCATTACTATACCAAAAAATCATTCATTTTAATTCGGAAAGCTGGTCTATGCTAGTTTTTGGTAGATTAAAAAAACTGCATTCTCAGATTTCAAATTTAAAAAATTAAATTTTCTGTCAAATTTCGGCAATTTTAATGATAAAATTTTAATTATAAAATTTTTTAATTATAAAATTTTCAATTTTCGGAAAAATGTCAAAAATTTATTTCTTGACCGGACATGGCTAGAACGACTGGGCTATTGATGCTGATCAAGAATATATATGGTTTATAGGGTCGGAAATGACTCCTTCATTGCGTTTCAAGCTTCTGACTTAAATTATATTCTTCAAAAAGGTATAAAAACAACCATTTTTTTGAAAAATCAAATTTTTTCGGACATCATAATTAAGCCGAAATTGCATTAATTTTAATTCTGAAAGCTTTTCTGTGCTACTTTTTATTGCACCAACAAATATGCATACTGCGTTTGTTGATGCTATTGTCAGTTTTTAACTAAAATCATAAAAACCTACAAAAAGGTATAAAAACGTACAATTTTTTCCAAAAATCATAGCTTAAAAAAACTCATAACTATACCAAAAAATCATTAATTTTAATTCGGAAAGCTGTTCTATGCTAGTTTTTGGTAGATTAACAAGGCTGCATACTCAGATTTCAAATTTAAAAAATTCAATTTTCTGTAAAATTTCGGCAATTTTAATGATGTAACCCCTTATAAAATTTTCAATTTTCGGAAAAATGTCAAAAATTTATTTCTTGACCGGACATGGCTAGAACGACTGGGCTATTGATGCTGATCAAGAATATATATGGTTTATAGGGTCGGAAATGACTCCTTCATTGCGTTTCAAGCTTCTGACTTAAATTATATTCTTCAAAAAGGTATAAAAGCAGCCATTTTTTTGGAAAAATCAATTTTTTTCGGACATCATAATTAAGCCGAAATTGCATTAATTTTAATTCTGAAAGCTTTTCTGTGCTACTTTTTATTGCACCAACAAATCTGCATACTGCGTTTGTTGATGCTATTGTCAGTTTTTAACTAAAATCAAAAAAACCTGCAAAAAGGTATAAAAACGTACAATTTTTTCCAAAAATCATAGCTTAAAAAGACTCATAACTATACCAAAAAATCATTAATTTTAATTCGGAAAGCTGGTCTATGCTAGTTTTTGGTAGATTAACAAAGCTGCATACTCAGATTTCAAATTTAAAAAATTCAATTTTCTGTCAAATTTCGGCAATTTTAATGATGTAACCCCTTATAAAATTTTCAATTTTCGGAAAAATGTCAAAAATTTATTTCTTGACCGGACATGGCTAGAACGACTGGGCTATTGATGCTGATCAAGAATATATATGGTTTATAGGGTCGGAAATGACTCCTTCATTGCGTTTCAAGCTTCTGACTTAAATTATATTCTTCAAAAAGGTATAAAAGCAGCCATTTTTTTGGAAAAATCAAATTTTTTTCGGACATCATAATTAAGCCGAAATTGCATTAATTTTAATTCTGAAAGCTTTTCTGTGCTACTTTTTATTGCACCAACAAATCTGCATACTGCGTTTGTTGATGCTATTGTCAGTTTTTAACTAAAATCATAAAAACCTGCAAAAAGGTATAAAAACGTACAATTTTTTCCAAAAATCATAGCTTAAAAAGACTCATAACTATACCAAAAAATCATTAATTTTAATTCGGAAAGCTGGTCTATGCTAGTTTTTGGTAGATTAACAAAGCTGCATACTCAGATTTCAAATTTAAAAAATTCAATTTTCTGTCAAATTTCGGCAATTTTAATGATGTAACCCCTTATAAAATTTTCAATTTTCGGAAAAATGTCAAAAATTTATTTCTTGACCGGACATGGCTAGAACGACTGGGCTATTGCTGCTGATCAAGAAAATATATGGTTTATAGGGTCGGAAATGACTCCTTCATTGCGTTTCAAGCTTCTGACTTAAATTATATTCTTCAAAAAGGTATAAAAACAGCCATTTTTTTGGAAAAATCAATTTTTTTCGGACATCATAATTAAGCCGAAATTGCATTAATTTTAATTCTGAAAGCTTTTCTGTGCTACTTTTTATTGCACCAACAAATCTGCATACTGCGTTTGTTGATGCTATTGTCAGTTTTTAACTAAAATCATAAAAACCTGCAAAAAGGTATAAAAACGTACAATTTTTTCCAAAAATCATAGCTTAAAAAGACTCATAGCTATACCAAAAAATCATTAATTTTAATTCGGAATGCTGGTCTATGCTAGTTTTTGGTAGATTACCAAAGCTGCATACTCAGATTTCAAATTTAAAAAATTCAATTTTCTGTCAAATTTCGGCAATTTTAATGATGTAACCCCTTATAAAATTTTCAATTTTCGGAAAAATGTCAAAAATTTATTTCTTGACCGGACATGGCTAGAACGACTGGGCTATTGATGCTGATCAAGAATATATATGGTTTATAGGGTCGGAAATGACTCCTTCATTGCGTTTCAAGCTTCTGACTTAAATTATATTCTTCAAAAAGGTATAAAAACAACCATTTTTTTGAAAAATCAAATTTTTTCGGACATCATAATTAAGCCGAAATTGCATTAATTTTAATTCTGAAAGCTTTTCTGTGCTACTTTTTATTGCACCAACAAATATGCATACTGCGTTTGTTGATGCTATTGTCAGTTTTTAACTAAAATCATAAAAACCTGCAAAAAGGTATAAAAACGTACAATTTTTTCCAAAAATCATAGCTTAAAAAAACTCATAACTATACCAAAAAATCATTAATTTTAATTCGGAAAGCTGTTCTATGCTAGTTTTTGGTAGATTAACAAGGCTGCATACTCAGATTTCAAATTTAAAAAATTCAATTTTCTGTAAAATTTCGGCAATTTTAATGATGTAACCCCTTATAAAATTTTCAATTTTCGGAAAAATGTCAAAAATTTATTTCTTGACCGGACATGGCTAGAACGACTGGGCTATTGATGCTGATCAAGAATATATATGGTTTATAGGGTCGGAAATGACTCCTTCATTGCGTTTCAAGCTTCTGACTTAAATTATATTCTTCAAAAAGGTATAAAAGCAGCCATTTTTTTGGAAAAATCAATTTTTTTCGGACATCATAATTAAGCCGAAATTGCATTAATTTTAATTCTGAAAGCTTTTCTGTGCTACTTTTTATTGCACCAACAAATCTGCATACTGCGTTTGTTGATGCTATTGTCAGTTTTTAACTAAAATCATAAAAACCTGCAAAAAGGTATAAAAACGTACAATTTTTTCCAAAAATCATAGCTTAAAAAGACTCATAACTATACCAAAAAATCATTAATTTTAATTCGGAAAGCTGGTCTATGCTAGTTTTTGGTAGATTAACAAAGCTGCATACTCAGATTTCAAATTTAAAAAATTCAATTTTCTGTCAAATTTCGGCAATTTTAATGATGTAACCCCTTATAAAATTTTAAATTTTCGGAAAAATGTCAAAAATTTATTTCTTGACCGGACATGGCTAGAACGACTGGGCTATTGATGCTGATCAAGAATATATATGGTTTATAGGGTCGGAAATGACTCCTTCATTGCGTTTCAAGCTTCTGACTTAAATTATATTCTTCAAAAAGGTATAAAAACAACCATTTTTTTGAAAAATCAAATTTTTTCGGACATCATAATTAACCCGAAATTGCATTAATTTTAATTCCGAAAGCTTTTCTGTGCTACTTTTTATTGCACCAACAAATCTGCATACTGCGTTTGTTGATGCTATTGTCAGTTTTTAACTAAAATCATAAAAACCTGCAAAAAGGTATAAAAACGTACAATTTTTTCCAAAAATCATAGCTTAAAAAAACTCATAACTATACCAAAAAATCATTAATTTTAATTCGGAAAGCTGTTCTATGCTAGTTTTTGGTAGATTAACAAGGCTGCATACTCAGATTTCAAATTTAAAAAATTCAATTTTCTGTAAAATTTCGGCACTTTTAATGATGTAACCCCTTATAAAATTTTCAATTTTCGGAAAAATGTCAAAAATTTATTTCTTGACCGGACATGGCTAGAACGACTGGGCTATTGATGCTGATCAAGAATATATATGGTTTATAGGGTCGGAAATGACTCCTTCATTGCGTTTCAAGCTTCTGACTTAAATTATATTCTTCAAAAAGGTATAAAAGCAGCCATTTTTTTGGAAAAATCAATTTTTTTCGGACATCATAATTAAGCCGAAATTGCATTAATTTTAATTCTGAAAGCTTTTCTGTGCTACTTTTTATTGCACCAACAAATCTGCATACTGCGTTTGTTGATGCTATTGTCAGTTTTTAACTAAAATCATAAAAACCTGCAAAAAGGTATAAAAACGTACAATTTTTTCCAAAAATCATAGCTTAAAAAAACTCATAACTATACCAAAAAATCATTAATTTTAATTCGAAAAGCTGGTCTATGCTAGTTTTTGGTAGATTAACAAAGCTGCATACTCAGATTTCAAATTTAAAAAATTCAATTTTCTGTCAAATTTCGGCAATTTTAATGATGTAACCCCTTATAAAATTTTCAATTTTCGGAAAAATGTCAAAAATTTATTTCTTGACCGGACTTGGCTAGAACGACTGGGCTATTGATGCTGATCAAGAATATATATGGTTTATAGGGTCGGAAATGACTCCTTCATTGCGTTTCAAGCTTCTGACTTAAATTATATTCTTCAAAAAGGTATAAAAACAGCCATTTTTTTTGAAAAATGAAATTTTTTTGGACATCATAATTAACCCGAAATTGCATTAATTTTAATTCCGAAAGCTTTTCTGTGCTACTTTTTATTGCACCAACAAATCTGCATACTGCGTTTGTTGATGCTATTGTCAGTTTTTAACTAAAATCATAAAAACCTGCAAAAAGGTATAAAAACGTACAATTTTTTCCAAAAATCATAGCTTAAAAAGACTCATAACTATACCAAAAAATCATTAATTTTAATTCGGAAAGCTGGTCTATGCTAGTTTTTGGTAGATTAACAAAGCTGCATACTCAGATTTCAAATTTAAAAAATTCAATTTTCTGTCAAATTTCGGCAATTTTAATGATGTAACCCCTTATAAAATTTTCAATTTTCGGAAAAATGTCAAAAATTTATTTCTTGACCGGACATGGCTAGAACGACTGGGCTATTGATGCTGATCAAGAATATATATGGTTTATAGGGTCGGAAATGACTCCTTCATTGCGTTTCAAGCTTCTGACTTAAATTATATTCTTCAAAAAGGTATAAAAGCAGCCATTTTTTTGGAAAAATCAATTTTTTTCGGACATCATAATTAAGCCGAAATTGCATTAATTTTAATTCTGAAAGCTTTTCTGTGCTACTTTTTATTGCACCAACAAATATGCATACTGCGTTTGTTGATGCTATTGTCAGTTTTTAACTAAAATCATAAAAACCTGCAAAAAGGTATAAAAACGTACAATTTTTTCCAAAAATCATAGCTTAAAAAAACTCATAACTATACCAAAAAATCATTAATTTTAATTCGGAAAGCTGTTCTATGCTAGTTTTTGGTAGATTAACAAGGCTGCATACTCAGATTTCAAATTTAAAAAATTCAATTTTCTGTAAAATTTCGGCAATTTTAATGATGTAACCCCTTATAAAATTTTCAATTTTCGGAAAAATGTCAAAAATTTATTTCTTGACCGGACATGGCTAGAACGACTGGGCTATTGATGCTGATCAAGAATATATATGGTTTATAGGGTCGGAAATGACTCCTTCATTGCGTTTCAAGCTTCTGACTTAAATTATATTCTTCAAAAAGGTATAAAAGCAGCCATTTTTTTGGAAAAATCAATTTTTTTCGGACATCATAATTAAGCCGAAATTGCATTAATTTTAATTCTGAAAGCTTTTCTGTGCTACTTTTTATTGCACCAACAAATCTGCATACTGCGTTTGTTGATGCTATTGTCAGTTTTTAACTAAAATCAAAAAAACCTGCAAAAAGGTATAAAAACGTACAATTTTTTCCAAAAATCATAGCTTAAAAAGACTCATAACTATACCAAAAAATCATTAATTTTAATTCGGAAAGCTGGTCTATGCTAGTTTTTGGTAGATTAACAAAGCTGCATACTCAGATTTCAAATTTAAAAAATTCAATTTTCTGTCAAATTTCGGCAATTTTAATGATGTAACCCCTTATAAAATTTTCAATTTTCGGAAAAATGTCAAAAATTTATTTCTTGACCGGACATGGCTAGAACGACTGGGCTATTGATGCTGATCAAGAATATATATGGTTTATAGGGTCGGAAATGACTCCTTCATTGCGTTTCAAGCTTCTGACTTAAATTATATTCTTCAAAAAGGTATAAAAGCAGCCATTTTTTTGGAAAAATCAAATTTTTTTCGGACATCATAATTAAGCCGAAATTGCATTAATTTTAATTCTGAAAGCTTTTCTGTGCTACTTTTTATTGCACCAACAAATCTGCATACTGCGTTTGTTGATGCTATTGTCAGTTTTTAACTAAAATCATAAAAACCTGCAAAAAGGTATAAAAACGTACAATTTTTTCCAAAAATCATAGCTTAAAAAGACTCATAACTATACCAAAAAATCATTAATTTTAATTCGGAAAGCTGGTCTATGCTAGTTTTTGGTAGATTAACAAAGCTGCATACTCAGATTTCAAATTTAAAAAATTCAATTTTCTGTCAAATTTCGGCAATTTTAATGATGTAACCCCTTATAAAATTTTCAATTTTCGGAAAAATGTCAAAAATTTATTTCTTGACCGGACATGGCTAGAACGACTGGGCTATTGCTGCTGATCAAGAAAATATATGGTTTATAGGGTCGGAAATGACTCCTTCATTGCGTTTCAAGCTTCTGACTTAAATTATATTCTTCAAAAAGGTATAAAAACAGCCATTTTTTTGGAAAAATCAATTTTTTTCGGACATCATAATTAAGCCGAAATTGCATTAATTTTAATTCTGAAAGCTTTTCTGTGCTACTTTTTATTGCACCAACAAATCTGCATACTGCGTTTGTTGATGCTATTGTCAGTTTTTAACTAAAATCATAAAAACCTGCAAAAAGGTATAAAAACGTACAATTTTTTCCAAAAATCATAGCTTAAAAAGACTCATAGCTATACCAAAAAATCATTAATTTTAATTCGGAATGCTGGTCTATGCTAGTTTTTGGTAGATTACCAAAGCTGCATACTCAGATTTCAAATTTAAAAAATTCAATTTTCTGTCAAATTTCGGCAATTTTAATGATGTAACCCCTTATAAAATTTTCAATTTTCGGAAAAATGTCAAAAATTTATTTCTTGACCGGACATGGCTAGAACGACTGGGCTATTGATGCTGATCAAGAATATATATGGTTTATAGGGTCGGAAATGACTCCTTCATTGCGTTTCAAGCTTCTGACTTAAATTATATTCTTCAAAAAGGTATAAAAACAACCATTTTTTTGAAAAATCAAATTTTTTCGGACATCATAATTAAGCCGAAATTGCATTAATTTTAATTCTGAAAGCTTTTCTGTGCTACTTTTTATTGCACCAACAAATATGCATACTGCGTTTGTTGATGCTATTGTCAGTTTTTAACTAAAATCATAAAAACCTGCAAAAAGGTATAAAAACGTACAATTTTTTCCAAAAATCATAGCTTAAAAAAACTCATAACTATACCAAAAAATCATTAATTTTAATTCGGAAAGCTGTTCTATGCTAGTTTTTGGTAGATTAACAAGGCTGCATACTCAGATTTCAAATTTAAAAAATTCAATTTTCTGTAAAATTTCGGCAATTTTAATGATGTAACCCCTTATAAAATTTTCAATTTTCGGAAAAATGTCAAAAATTTATTTCTTGACCGGACATGGCTAGAACGACTGGGCTATTGATGCTGATCAAGAATATATATGGTTTATAGGGTCGGAAATGACTCCTTCATTGCGTTTCAAGCTTCTGACTTAAATTATATTCTTCAAAAAGGTATAAAAGCAGCCATTTTTTTGGAAAAATCAATTTTTTTCGGACATCATAATTAAGCCGAAATTGCATTAATTTTAATTCTGAAAGCTTTTCTGTGCTACTTTTTATTGCACCAACAAATCTGCATACTGCGTTTGTTGATGCTATTGTCAGTTTTTAACTAAAATCATAAAAACCTGCAAAAAGGTATAAAAACGTACAATTTTTTCCAAAAATCATAGCTTAAAAAGACTCATAACTATACCAAAAAATCATTAATTTTAATTCGGAAAGCTGGTCTATGCTAGTTTTTGGTAGATTAACAAAGCTGCATACTCAGATTTCAAATTTAAAAAATTCAATTTTCTGTCAAATTTCGGCAATTTTAATGATGTAACCCCTTATAAAATTTTAAATTTTCGGAAAAATGTCAAAAATTTATTTCTTGACCGGACATGGCTAGAACGACTGGGCTATTGATGCTGATCAAGAATATATATGGTTTATAGGGTCGGAAATGACTCCTTCATTGCGTTTCAAGCTTCTGACTTAAATTATATTCTTCAAAAAGGTATAAAAACAACCATTTTTTTGAAAAATCAAATTTTTTCGGACATCATAATTAACCCGAAATTGCATTAATTTTAATTCCGAAAGCTTTTCTGTGCTACTTTTTATTGCACCAACAAATCTGCATACTGCGTTTGTTGATGCTATTGTCAGTTTTTAACTAAAATCATAAAAACCTGCAAAAAGGTATAAAAACGTACAATTTTTTCCAAAAATCATAGCTTAAAAAAACTCATAACTATACCAAAAAATCATTAATTTTAATTCGGAAAGCTGTTCTATGCTAGTTTTCGGTAGATTAACAAGGCTGCATACTCAGATTTCAAATTTAAAAAATTCAATTTTCTGTAAAATTTCGGCACTTTTAATGATGTAACCCCTTATAAAATTTTCAATTTTCGGAAAAATGTCAAAAATTTATTTCTTGACCGGACATGGCTAGAACGACTGGGCTATTGATGCTGATCAAGAATATATATGGTTTATAGGGTCGGAAATGACTCCTTCATTGCGTTTCAAGCTTCTGACTTAAATTATATTCTTCAAAAAGGTATAAAAGCAGCCATTTTTTTGGAAAAATCAATTTTTTTCGGACATCATAATTAAGCCGAAATTGCATTAATTTTAATTCTGAAAGCTTTTCTGTGCTACTTTTTATTGCACCAACAAATCTGCATACTGCGTTTGTTGATGCTATTGTCAGTTTTTAACTAAAATCATAAAAACCTGCAAAAAGGTATAAAAACGTACAATTTTTTCCAAAAATCATAGCTTAAAAAAACTCATAACTATACCAAAAAATCATTAATTTTAATTCGGAAAGCTGGTCTATGCTAGTTTTTGGTAGATTAACAAAGCTGCATACTCAGATTTCAAATTTAAAAAATTCAATTTTCTGTCAAATTTCGGCAATTTTAATGATGTAACCCCTTATAAAATTTTCAATTTTCGGAAAAATGTCAAAAATTTATTTCTTGACCGGACTTGGCTAGAACGACTGGGCTATTGATGCTGATCAAGAATATATATGGTTTATAGGGTCGGAAATGACTCCTTCATTGCGTTTCAAGCTTCTGACTTAAATTATATTCTTCAAAAAGGTATAAAAACAGCCATTTTTTTTGAAAAATGAAATTTTTTTGGACATCATAATTAACCCGAAATTGCATTAATTTTAATTCCGAAAGCTTTTCTGTGCTACTTTTTATTGCACCAACAAATCTGCATACTGCGTTTGTTGATGCTATTGTCAGTTTTTAACTAAAATCATAAAAACCTGCAAAAAGGTATAAAAACGTACAATTTTTTCCAAAAATCATAGCTTAAAAAAACTCATAACTATACCAAAAAATCATTAATTTTAATTCGGAAAGCTGGTCTATGCTAGTTTTTGGTAGATTAACAAAGGTGCATACTCAGATTTCAAATTTAAAAAATTCAATTTTCTGTCAAATTTCGGCAATTTTAATGATGTAACCCCTTATAAAATTTTCAATTTTCGGAAAAATGTCAAAAATTTATTTCTTGACCGGACATGGCTAGAACGACTGGGCTATTGATGCTGATCAAGAATATATATGGTTTATAGGGTCGGAAATGACTCCTTCATTGCGTTTCAAGCTTCTGACTTAAATTATATTCTTCAAAAAGGTATAAAAGCAGCCATTTTTTTGGAAAAATCAAATTTTTTCGGACATCATAATTAAGCCGAAATTGCATTAATTTTAATTCTGAAAGCTTTTCTGTGCTACTTTTTATTGCACCAACAAATCTGCATACTGCGTTTGTTAATGCTATTGTCAGTTTTTAACTAAAATCATAAAAACCTGCAAAAAGGTATAAAAACGTACAATTTTTTCCAAAAATCATATCTTTAAAAAACTCATTACTATACCAAAAAATCATTAATTTTAATTCGGAAATCTGTTCTATGCTAGTTTTTGGTAGATCAACAAGGCTGCATACTCAGATTTCAAATTTAAAAAATTCAAATTTTTGTCAAATTTTGGCAATTTTAATGATGTAACCCCTTATAAAATTTTCAATTTTCGGAAAAATGTCAAAAATTTATTTCTTGACCGGACATGGCTAGAACGACTGGGCTATTGATGCTGATCAAGAATATATATGGTTTATAGGGTCGGAAATGACTCCTTCATTGCGTTTCAAGCTTCTGACTTAAATTATATTCTTCAAAAAGGTATAAAAGCAGCCATTTTTTTGGAAAAATCAAATTTTTTCGGACATCATAATTAAGCCGAAATTGCATTAATTTTAATTCTGAAAGCTTTTCTGTGCTACTTTTTATTGCACCAACAAATCTGCATACTGCGTTTGTTAATGCTATTGTCAGTTTTTAACTAAAATCATAAAAACCTGCAAAAAGGTATAAAAACGTACAATTTTTTCCAAAAATCATAGCTTAAAAAGACTCATAACTATACCAAAAAATCATTAATTTTAATTCGGAAAGCTGGTCTATGCTAGTTTTTGGTAGATTAACAAAGCTGCATACTCAGATTTCAAATTTAAAAAATTCAATTTTCTGTCAAATTTCGGCAATTTTAATGATGTAACCCCTTATAAAATTTTCAATTTTCGGAAAAATGTCAAAAATTTATTTCTTGACCGGACATGGCTAGAACGACTGGGCTATTGATGCTGATCAAGAATATATATGGTTTATAGGGTCGGAAATGACTCCTTCATTGCGTTTCAAGCTTCTGACTTAAATTATATTCTTCAAAAAGGTATAAAAACAGCCATTTTTTTTGAAAAATGAAATTTTTTTGGACATCATAATTAACCCGAAATTGCATTAATTTTAATTCCGAAAGCTTTTCTGTGCTACTTTTTATTGCACCAACAAATCTGCATACTGCGTTTGTTGATGCTATTGTCAGTTTTTAACTAAAATCATAAAAACCTGCAAAAAGGTATAAAAACGTACAATTTTTTCCAAAAATCATAGCTTAAAAAAACTCATAACTATACCAAAAAATCATTAATTTTAATTCGGAAAGCTGGTCTATGCTAGTTTTTGGTAGATTAACAAAGCTGCATACTCAGATTTCAAATTTAAAAAATTCAATTTTCTGTCAAATTTCGGCAATTTTAATGATGTAACCCCTTATAAAATTTTCAATTTTCGGAAAAATGTCAAAAATTTATTTCTTGACCGGACATGGCTAGAACGACTGGGCTATTGATGCTGATCAAGAATATATATGGTTTATAGGGTCGGAAATGACTCCTTCATTGCGTTTCAAGCTTCTGACTTAAATTATATTCTTCAAAAAGGTATAAAAGCAGCCATTTTTTTGGAAAAATCAAATTTTTCCGGACATCATAATTAAGCCGAAATTGCATTAATTTTAATTCTGAAAGCTTTTCTGTGCTACTTTTTATTGCACCAACAAATCTGCATACTGCGTTTGTTAATGCTATTGTCAGTTTTTAACTAAAATCATAAAAACCTGCAAAAAGGTATAAAAACGTACAATTTTTTCCAAAAATCATATCTTTAAAAAACTCATAACTATACCAAAAAATCATTAATTTTAATTCGGAAATCTGTTCTATGCTAGTTTTTGGTAGATTAACAAGGCTGCATACTCAGATTTCAAATTTAAAAAATTCAAATTTTTGTCAAATTTTGGCAATTTTAATGATGTAACCCCTTATAAAATTTTCAATTTTCGGAAAAATGTCAAAAATTTATTTCTTGACCGGACATGGCTAGAACGACTGGGCTATTGATGCTGATCAAGAATATATATGGTTTATAGGGTCGGAAATGACTCCTTCATTGCGTTTCAAGTTTCTGACTTAAATTATATTCTTCATAAAGGTATAAAAGCAGCAATTTTTTTGGAAAAATCAAATTTTTTCGGACATCATAATTAAGCCGAAATTGCATTAATTTTAATTCTGAAAGCTTTTCTGTGCTACTTTTTATTGCTCAACAAATATGCTTACTGCGTTTGTTAATGCTATTGTCAGTTTTTAACTAAAATCATAAAAACCTACAAAAAGGTATAAAAACGTACCATTTTTTCCAAAAATCATAGCTTAAAAAAACTCATTACTATACCAAAAAATCATTCATTTTAATTCGGAAATCTGTTCTATGCTAGTTTTTGGTAGATTAACAAGGCTGCATACTCAGATTTCAAATTTAAAAAATTCAAATTTTTGTCAAATTTTGGCAATTTTAATGATGTAACCCCTTATAAAATTTTCAATTTTCGGAAAAATGTCAAAAATTTATTTCTTGACCGGACATGGCTAGAACGACTGGGCTACTGATGCTGATCAAGAATATACATGGTTTATAGGGTCGGAAACGACTCCTTCATTGCGTTTCAAGCTTCCGACTTAAATTATATTCTTCAAAAAGGTATAAAAACAGCCATTTTTTTGGAAAAATCAAATTTTTTCGGACATCATAATTAAGCCGAAATTGCATTAATTTTAATTCTGAAAGCTTTTCTGTGCTACTTTTTATTGCTCAACAAATATGCTTACTGCGTTTGTTAATGCTATTGTCAGTTTTTAACTAAAATCATAAAAACCTACAAAAAGGTATAAAAACGTACCATTTTTTCCAAAAATCATAGCTTAAAAAAACTCATTACTATACCAAAAAATCATTAATTTTAATTCGGAAAGCTGGTCTATGCTAGTTTTTGGTAGATTAAAAAAACTGCATTCTCAGATTTCAAATTTAAAAAATTAAATTTTCTGTCAAATTTCGGCAATTTTAATGATGTAACATGTCAAAAATTTATTTCTTGACCGGACATGGCTAGAACGACTGGGCTATTGATGCTGATCAAGAATATATATGGTTTATAGGGTCGGAAATGACTCCTTCATTGCGTTTCAAGCTTCTGACTTAAATTATATTCTTCAAAACGGTATAAAAGCAGCCATTTTTTTGGAAAAATCAAATTTTTTCGGACATCATAATTAAGCCGAAATTGCATTAATTTTAATTCTGAAAGCTTTTCTGTGCTACTTTTTATTGCACCAACAAATATGCATACAGCGTTTGTTAATGCTATTGTCAGTTTTTAACTAAAATCATAAAAACCTACAAAAAGGTATAAAAACGTACAATTTTTTCCAAAAATCATAGTTTAAAAAAACTCATTACTATACCAAAAAATCATTAATTTTAATTCGGAAAGCTGGTCTATGCTAGTTTTTGGTAGATTAAAAAAACTGCATTCTCAGATTTCAAATTTAAAAAATTCAATTTTCTGTCAAATTTCGGCAATTTTAATGATGTAACATGTCAAAAATTTATTTCTTGACCGGACATGGCTAGAACGACTGGGCTATTGATGCTGATCAAGAATATATATGGTTTATAGGGTTGGAAACGACTCCTTCATTGCGTTTCAAGCTTCCGACTTAAATTATATTCTTCAAAAAGGTATAAAAACAGCAATTTTTTTGGAAAAATCAAATTTTTTTGGACATCATAATTAAGCCGAAATTGCATTAATTTTAATTCTGAAAGCTTTTCTGTGCTACTTTTTATTGCTCAACAAATATGCTTACTGCGTTTGTTAATGCTATTGTCAGTTTTTAACTAAAATCATAAAAACCTGCAAAAAGGTATAAAAACGTACAATTTTTTCCAAAAATCATATCTTTAAAAAACTCATAACTATACCAAAAAATCATTAATTTTAATTCGGAAATCTGTTCTATGCTAGTTTTTGGTAGATTAACAAGGCTGCATACTCAGATTTCAAATTTAAAAAATTCAATTTTTGTCAAATTTTGGCAATTTTAATGATGTAACCCCTTATAAAATTTTCAATTTTCGGAAAAATGTCAAAAATTTATTTCTTGACCGGACATGGCTAGAACGACTGGGCTACTGATGCTGATCAAGAATATACATGGTTTATAGGGTCGGAAACGACTCCTTCATTGCGTTTCAAGCTTCCGACTTAAATTATATTCTTCAAAAAGGTATAAAAACAGCCATTTTTCTGGAAAAATCAAATTTTTTCGGACATCATAATTAAGCCGAAATTGCATTAATTTTAATTCTGAAAGCTTTTCTGTGCTACTTTTTATTGCTCAACAAATATGCTTACTGCGTTTGTTAATGCTATTGTCAGTTTTTAACTAAAATCATAAAAACCTACAAAAAGGTATAAAAACGTACCATTTTTTCCAAAAATCATAGCTTAAAAAAACTCATTACTATACCAAAAAATCATTAATTTTAATTCGGAAAGCTGGTCTATGCTAGTTTTTGGTAGATTAAAAAAACTGCATTCTCAGATTTCAAATTTAAAAAATTAAATTTTCTGTCAAATTTCGGCAATTTTAATGATGTAACCCCTTATAAAATTTTCAATTTTCGGAAAAATGTCAAAAATTTATTTCTTGACCGGACATGGCTAGAACGACTGGGCTATTGATGCTGATCAAGAATATATATGGTTTATAGGGTCGGAAATGACTCCTTCATTGCGTTTCAAGCTTCTGACTTAAATTATATTCTTCAAAACGGTATAAAAGCAGCCATTTTTTTGGAAAAATCAAATTTTTTCGGACATCATAATTAAGCCGAAATTGCATTAATTTTAATTCTGAAAGCTTTTCTGTGCTACTTTTTATTGCACCAACAAATATGCATACAGCGTTTGTTAATGCTATTGTCAGTTTTTAACTAAAATCATAAAAACCTACAAAAAGGTATAAAAACGTACAATTTTTTCCAAAAATCATAGTTTAAAAAAACTCATTACTATACCAAAAAATCATTAATTTTAATTCGGAAAGCTGGTCTATGCTAGTTTTTGGTAGATTAAAAAAACTGCATTCTCAGATTTCAAATTTAAAAAATTCAATTTTCTGTCAAATTTCGGCAATTTTAATGATGTAACCCCTTATAAAATTTTCAATTTTCGGAAACATGTCAAAAATTTATTTCTTGACCGGACATGGCTAGAACGACTGGGCTATTGATGCTGATCAAGAATATATATGGTTTATAGGGTTGGAAACGACTCCTTCATTGCGTTTCAAGCTTCCGACTTAAATTATATTCTTCAAAAAGGTATAAAAACAGCAATTTTTTTGGAAAAATCAAATTTTTTCGGACCTCATAATTAAGCCGAAATTGCATTAATTTTAATTCTGAAAGCTTTTCTGTGCTACTTTTTATTGCACCAACAAATATGCATACAGCGTTTGTTAATGCTATTGTCAGTTTTAAACTAAAATAATAAAAACCTACAAAAAGGTATAAAAACGTACCATTTTTTCCAAAAATCATAGCTTAAAAAAACTCATTACTATACCAAAAAATCATTAATTTTAATTCGGAAAGCTGGTCTATGCTAGTTTTTGGTAGATTAACAAAGCTGCATTCTCAGATTTCAAATTTAAAAAAGTCAATTTTCTGTCAAATTTTGGCAATTTTAATGATGTAACCCCTTATAAAATTTTCAATTTTCGGAAAAATGTCAAAAATTTATTTCTTGACCGGACATGGCTAGAACGACTGGGCTACTGATGCTGATCAAGAATATACATGGTTTATAGGGTCGGAAACGACTCCTTCATTGCGTTTCAAGCTTCCGACTTAAATTATATTCTTCAAAAAGGTATAAAAACAGCCATTTTTCTGGAAAAATCAAATTTTTTCGGACATCATAATTAAGCCGAAATTGCATTAATTTTAATTCTGAAAGCT
Organism: Drosophila serrata; assembly: GCF_035046125.1. Taxonomy (NCBI): domain Eukaryota; kingdom Metazoa; phylum Arthropoda; class Insecta; order Diptera; family Drosophilidae; genus Drosophila; species Drosophila serrata. Next base: position 1,270,370 of record NW_028256928.1, on the reverse strand, counting down.
TTTCTGTGCTACTTTTTATTGCTCAACAAATATGCTTACTGCGTTTGTTAATGCTATTGTCAGTTTTTAACTAAAATCATAAAAACCTACAAAACGGTATAAAAACGTACCATTTTTTCCAAAAATCATAGCTTAAAAAAACTCATTACTATACCAAAAAATCATTAATTTTAATTCGGAAAGCTGGTCTATGCTAGTTTTTGGTAGATTAAAAAAACTGCATTCTCAGATTTCAAATTTAAAAAATTAAATTTTCTGTCAAATTTCGGCAATTTTAATGATGTAACCCCTTATAAAATTTTCAATTTTCGGAAAAATGTCTAAAATTTATTTCTTGACCGGACATGGCTAGAACGACTGGGCTATTGATGCTGATCAAGAATATATATGGTTTATAGGGTCGGAAATGACTCCTTCATTGCGTTTCAAGCTTCTGACTTAAATTATATTCTTCAAAACGGTATAAAAGCAGCCATTTTTTTGGAAAAATCAAATTTTTTCGGACATCATAATTAAGCCGAAATTGCATTAATTTTAATTCTGAAAGCTTTTCTGTGCTACTTTTTATTGCACCAACAAATATGCATACAGCGTTTGTTAATGCTATTGTCAGTTTTTAACTAAAATCATAAAAACCTACAAAAAGGTATAAAAACGTACAATTTTTTCCAAAAATCATAGTTTAAAAAAACTCATTACTATACCAAAAAATCATTAATTTTAATTCGGAAAGCTGGTCTATGCTAGTTTTTGGTAGATTAAAAAAACTGCATTCTCAGATTTCAAATTTAAAAAATTCAATTTTCTGTCAAATTTCGGCAATTTTAATGATGTAACATGTCAAAAATTTATTTCTTGACCGGACATGGCTAGAACGACTGGGCTATTGATGCTGATCAAGAATATATATGGTTTATAGGGTTGGAAACGACTCCTTCATTGCGTTTCAAGCTTCCGACTTAAATTATATTCTTCAAAAAGGTATAAAAACAGCAATTTTTTTGGAAAAATCAAATTTTTTCGGACCTCATAATTAAGCCGAAATTGCATTAATTTTAATTCTGAAAGCTTTTCTGTGCTACTTTTTATTGCACCAACAAATATGCATACAGCGTTTGTTAATGCTATTGTCAGTTTTTAACTAAAATAATAAAAACCTACAAAAAGGTATAAAAACGTACCATTTTTTCCAAAAATCATAGCTTAAAAAAACTCATTACTATACCAAAAAATCATTAATTTTAATTCGGAAAGCTGGTCTATGCTAGTTTTTGGTAGATTAACAAAGCTGCATTCTCAGATTTCAAATTTAAAAAATTCAATTTTCTGTCAAATTTTGGCAATTTTAATGATGTAACCCCTTATAAAATTTTCAATTTTCGGAAACATGTCAAAAATTTATTTCTTGACCGGACATGGCTAGAACGACTGGGCTATTGATGCTGATCAAGAATATATATGGTTTATAGGGTCGGAAACGACTCCTTCATTGCGTTTCAAGCTTCCGACTTAATACTATACTCTTCAAAACGGTATAAAAACAGCCATTTTTTCGAATAATCAAATTTTTTCGAACATCATAATTAAGCCGAAATTGCATTAATTTTAAATCGGAAAGTTTTCTATGCTACTTTTAATTGCACCAACAAATAGCATACTGCGTTTGTTTGATGCTATTGTCAGTTTTTGACTAAAATCATAATAACCTACAAAAAGGAATAAAACCGTACAATTTTTTCCAATTAATCATAGTTTTTTACACACTCATTACTATACCAAAAATCATTAATTTTAATTCGGAAAGCTGGTCTATGCTAGTTTTTGGTAGATTAAAAAAGCTGCATTCTCAGTTTTCAAATTTAAAAAATTCAATTTTCTGTCAAATTTCGGCAATTTTAATGATGTAACCCCTGATAAAATTTTCAATAAAATGTCAAAAATTTATTTTTTAACCGGACATGGCTAACACGACTTGGCTCTTGATGCTGATCAAGAATATACATGGTTTATAGGGTCGGAAATGACTTCCTTCATTGCGTTTCAAGCTTCCGACTTAAATTATATTCTTAAAAACGTATAAAAACAACCATTTTTTTTGAAAAATCAAATTTTTTCGGACATCATAATTAAGCCGAAATTGCATTAATTTTAATTCTGAAAGCTTTTCTGTGCTTCTTTTTATTGCACCAACAAATATGCATACAGCGTTTGTTGATGCTATTGTCAGTTTTTAACTAAAATCATAAAAACCTGCAACAAGGTATAAAAACGTACAATTTTTTCCAAAAATCATAGCTTAAAAAAACTCATAACTATACCAAAAACTCATTAATTTTAATTCGGAAAGCTGGTCTATGCTAGTTTTTGGTAGATGAAAAAAGCTGCATACTCAGTTTTCAAATTTCAGAAATTCAATTTTTTGCCAAATTTTGGCAATTTTAATGATGTAACCCCTTATAAAATTTTCAATTTTCGGAAAAATGTCAAAAATTTATTTCTTGACCGGACATGGCTAGAACGACTTGGCTATTGATGCTGATCAAGAATATATATAGTTTATAGGGTCGGAAATGACTCCTTCATTGCGTTTCAAGCTTCTGACTTAAATTATATTCTTCAAAAAGGTATAAAAACAAACAATTTTTTTAAATAATCGGAGTTTTCCGAACATCATAATTAAGCCAAAATAGCATTAATTTTGATTCGGAAAGCTTTTCTGTGCAAGATTTAAAAGCACTAAAAAATCTGCATACTGTGTTTGTGGATGCTGTTATAAGTTTCTGACTAAAATTATAATAACCTGCGAAAAGGTATAAAAACAGACAATTTTTTCCAAAAATCATAGATTTAAAAAACTCATAACTAAACCAAAAACTCATTAATTTTAATTCGGAAAGCTGGTCTATGCTAGTTTTTGGTAGATTAACAAAGCTGCATACTCAGTTTTCAAATTTAAGAAATTCCATTTTTTGGCAAATTTTGGCAATTTTAATGATGATAACCCCTTATAAAATTTTCAATTTTCGGAATAATGTCAAAAATTTATTTCTTGACCGGACATGGCTAGAACGACTGGGCTATTGATGCTGATCAAGAATATATATGATTTATAGTGTTGGAAATGACTACTTCACTGCTTTGTAAGCTTCTGTCTGAAATTATGCACGGATATAAAACTATTGAGTATCGATTCAATGAATGCAAATATCTTAAGTTTACCTTTGATGGAATTTCGATTTGCTCCTATAATTCGATTGCAAACTGCAAGGGAGTTTCTTTCTTTTCTTGTTTAAATTGTATGTCAGGCATTTCCTAAAGATTACGTACACGCACTGTTGGAATTAGGATTTAATGCTAAGGAAATAATATTGCCAAACTTTATGCATTACTTTTTAATGTCGACAGTGAAGATTGTGGCTTTGTTTATACATATTTAAATAATTCAATTTTGTTGTTGATGTTTGCTTTATTTATTTCGAAAAAACGAAGAGGACTAGAAAACTCATTTAATTTTAAACGATTTATATTCTTATATATTATGTATATATAAGCTTGCTGTTCAGGACTAATTGATTATTTCTAAATTCTAATCATAATAATGTTTTTATTATCTTAATTTTACATTTGACAAGTAACAAAATCCACAGGTTTGTGTCATAGATAAAACACTTTGTGGATTCCATTTCAACCCGCCAACAGAGGGAAATTGCTGGCTTTCTCGTTCAATCCATAAATACTCCGAAATGTAGGTTTCCCAGTTTATAGCAAAATTGCGACTTTCAAGGATTGATAATTTAATATTAGATATACTCTAGACAAGATGTGAAGAAGTACGAGTGTATCTTCAGTCATTTAATACTAAGTTAAGTTTATCTGAATACATCTCCAAATGACATTTAAAGTGAAGTTAGGAAAAGTAAATGTCTTCCCTAAATGCACCTAATAAAATTCATTAGTTCTTTAACTTAAAGAAACAAACTAAAAAATTTAACCATTTGCCCAGCTAGTTCATATAATATATTTGGGTTTTTAAGTTAAATGAGCGGCAATAGTTGAATCGAGATTCAAATTCAACGCGCACCGAAAACAGTATTTGTCAAAAAAAAAAATAATGTCGCAAGTACCCGTGAGTTCGAGACAGGGACATGTCAACGAAATAATCAACAAAAAAGGACATAAAAAAGGACTAAAGGACTAAGCGAGCGGCAGAAATGACATTGACGGCTATGTGAACGGAATAAAATTTCATCAAAAACTCTACATCCGCGGACACGCACTTACACACAAAGGCGAGGGTAAGAATTGCAAATGGTTGGAATTGCTACTTTCATCTGGGATCCTTTTCGGTTTCAGTGTGCAGGGGAACTTTCACTCCGGCGCCAGGGTGGTGTCCTGCCGAATCGGTCGGCGAGGGTGGAAGATGAGAGCGGATGGGGATGTGGACGTGAGGGATGAGGGTGAGAGCACACATCATATATGAGGATTTGCGGACCCTTCAGGCCTTCTCCAGCTGCCATGGCCACGTCAAGGAGCTGTCAGTGGCAAAAACAAAGTCCTCAGATGGCAGCCATCATACATGCGAAGAAAAAGTGAACAGTTTTGTACGAAAAGTATAGTTATATCCAAGAAACCTTTCAAAAAATGTTATAACGTCAAGTTTCTACAGAAATAGAAATCATAAAAATATATGTATAATCTTACTAGAAATGCTTAAAGAAAATTAAAGGTACAACTTAAGACAAGGTATTTTCTAATACATTTTTATTCCGTAATATTTATAGTAAAACTATCTTTTATAATTTTATTTATTATTCGAATATCCATGATTTTTATTTTTAAGTGTACGAATTGGTGATACAAACTCTACCAAATGTACCCTCTTCTTTTTTTTTGTTTCTGGCCTTTTTTAAAAGAGGTGTTAAAGGCCGTTCTGCTGCCGCAAACTGTAAATTTGTAAAAACCAAGAAGAGAAAAAAAGCTGAGGAAAAACTGTCCACCGATTCGTGGGCTTCACTCTCTCTCTAAACGCGAATAAAAATTGGAAATCGAACCCAAAGAAACGAAATGAAATGAAACGAAAAGAAACGCCTGCTGCATTGTGCATTTTGATTAATGATCGAATGTCAATTACCGCAGATACTTTTGCCGCTCGGCATCCAAAAACAACGAGCAAAAACAAATGGGATGAACATTAGGAGATGCAGGAGAATTTTATATAAACCTATAGCAATATATTTATATATATATATATATATATATAAGTAACATTTGGTTTTGAGTGTGCTTAAAGACAGTGGTCTTAAATATGTAACTAAAGAATATGTATAGCTTATTCTGAAATTGTTTATATTATTTTGTCAAATATAAATTTGTATTCCCCTTTTTATACATTTAGTGGGTATCATTATCTAAGTAAGATATTGTATTCCTTTTCTGCGTTTTCAGGCATCTGACTGTAATTTCCTATAATTATTAAAGGGAATACCAATTTTGGTGTGAAAGGGAAAACAAATTTTGGCAGGAGGAAGCTAGCTTCCTTTCCGAATACCCTTTCAGGGTATTCTAATTCCAGTCAGAAGCTTACAACGCAGTGAAGGAGTCATTTCCGACCCTATAAATCATATATATCCTTGATCAGCATCAACAGCAGAATCGATCTATCAATGTCCGGTTAAAAAATAAAATTTTGAAAATTTTTCGAAATTGCAAATTTTTATACATCATTAAAATTGCCAAAATTTGACAGCAAATTGAATTTTTTAAATTTGAAATCTGAGTTTGCAGCTTTGTTAATCTACCAAAAACTAGCATAGACCAGCTTTCCGAATTAAAATTAATGATTTTTTGGTATAGTTATGAGTTTTTTAAGCTATGATTTTTGGAAAAAATTGTACGTTTTTATACCTTTTTGTAGGTTTTTATGCTTTTAGTTAAAAACTGACAATAGCATCAACAAACGCAGTATGCATATTTGTTGGTGCAATAAAAGGAAGCACAGAAAAGCTTTCAGAATTAAAATTAATGCAATTTCGGCTTAATTATTATGTCCGAAAAACTTTGATTTTTTAATAAAAAATGTCTGTTTTTATACCTTTTTGAAGAATATAATTTAAGTCGGAAGCTTGAAACGCAATGAAGGAGTCATTTCCGACCCTATAAACCATATATATTCTTGATCAGCATCAACAGCCCAGTCGTTCTAGCCATGTCCGGCCAAAAACAAATTTTTGACATTTTTCCGAAAATTGAAAATTTTATAAGGGGTTACATCATTAAAATTTTCAATTTTTGACAAAAAATCAAATATTTTAAATTGAAAAAATATTTGTTAACGCTATTAAAACTAGCACAAGAAAGCTTTCGAATTGAAATGAATGCATTATTGACTGAGTTATCACATTTTGAAAAACTAGAATTTACAAAAAAAATTGACATAAAAAATTGATGATCCTTGCCTGCTAGGATGTACACACGTCAACTTCCCGAAATTAGCTTTGTTTCTTGTTTTTATACATAATATTCTTATAATTTATCACAGGTTTTTGTGATCATTTCAGATTGTAGCCAAAATATGCCTTCTTAACAATATGCAAGTGCGAAACAAAACCAATTTTCCTCGCTTATCAATGGACTGCAATGCAATTTTTCGTTTGTGTTTTTCCAATATTTCGAGATAGTTTTTAAGCAGCTCGTTTTCTTTAACATTTGACTTTTCACAGCGGTCTACCGGTCAAAGCGGAATCCCTTCCCTCTGCTAATCCAGTCTTATCCCCTGTCATCCCGGATTATACCAACAGAAGTCAAGGGAGCAGGCCCGGCCCACCGTCTCAACCCTTTGACTAGCGGCCTTTAATATATAGTAAACCCGTTGTCCCCGTGAGGTCCTGGCAGGTAGGAAAGGACGAAACAAAAGCGAAACAATTAGCTGCGTCTACTGTTGCTAATTTCGCTGGATTGGCAAACCTTTTTTGCATACGGACACGGACACAGCGGCACGCCCCCCGGAAACGCCCACGCGCCGTCGGGCGGCACAAGTGAAGGGATTAGAACGGTAAAAGGAGTCGCTGCCATCGTGCTGGGATATACAGAATATGCGGGATATATAGGTACAAGGCCTCCAGGTTGAGTTCTTCCACCACTCCGTTTGATGAATGCCGCAGGACATTTTCGGAGAGCCTCTTGCCGGCTACCGTTCTTTGCTCGAACTGAGACTATTCCCAGAAATGTCAGCTAATTGTTTTCACCTTGCCAATTAGTAGGCCATTTAATGGCAAAACAAGCCGAAGCCAAAACAAACAACACAGCAACGAAAAAAGCTGAAGGGGCATCAATACTCATTAAGTTTGAATTGGAAACAAATTCCAGGGGACAAAGGAGAGCGGGCCGCAGAAATAAATCAAAGTGCAGCCAAGGCCGGAGCCACAATTATGTGCAACAATGCACCTCAAGTGTGGCCCTCGGCAGGAATCAATCAAGTCTCATCACTCAAGTCGCAACTCCAGCCCTTCCCCATCCCTTCTCCTGTGTGTGTTCCCTCTCCTTTTCGATTTAATTAATGTGTGGCCATTTATTAAATTGGCAGCTTAGCCTTCTTCCACACACAGTGATGGTAAAAATTATATGGCCAACACAAGAATGCAGAGGGTTATAGGAAAATTAAATTATTAAATATATAATATAAACTATAAACTATATTATAGATTTTTATTTAAGTTAACTGCCAAATTTGAACTTAAACAATCGAACAGCCGATCATCTAGTAAGTATATCTTGGAAATCGAAATATTTCAGTTAATTTCATTGAACAAATTAAGCATTATACATTCATTTGTAACTAAAAATATTCCAATCAATGCTATTATTGTGGAGAGAACTGTGTGTTTACTCCTCCTCCTTCTGGGAGCCTGCGGTTGGTCCTACTTCAGTCCCTTCCCACTCTCCTCTACTTGCGTGTTGGCTGCCTGCAACCGATTCAGCCTAATTTGTAACCATTAACCCATGTATTATGTTGGCCACGCCAGTGCCCAGGCGATGGATTGGCTCTTTGAAGCCGGACTGGTATATAAATGGCCAAATGGATGGCTGCGCTGAGTTTTGTCTATTAAAAATCATTTAGAACAAATGGTTGTCGGATTTGTGGTCTCCTCCAGTGGTTATCAGAAGGTGTGAGGTCGTTTTGTGGGGTTTAATGGATTAACGAAATTTCCCAGAAGGAGTGCCGAACTAGGTTTTCATTTTTTTCTTTCCTAGATATGTAAATATTTTTTCCAGCCAGGGAATCTGTTTTATCCAGCTTTTTAGCGAACTGTATGTGGTGGGTCCTTTTGAAGGGGCATCTGACAAGTGAAGCTACCGTTGGTCATAATTACGAGGGATCCGCGGTTCCCTGCCCTGTTCGAAAGTCTCTGAGGACCTGTCAAAGTGTTAAATTATTCCCCTAACACGTGCTCATGCTCTCGTAATCACTTTGAGCTGCTAATTTCAACTGCTGCGACTTTGTCAGCGTCTTGTGTCCATCTTCCCCTTACTTTTGGCCAGCTCTGGTGTCGTTCCGGTCTATAAGTAGGTCTTAATCCCTTTATCGCTGAGGACGAGTGCACGCAATTTCCAGTTTTGGACTCCGAGTGGGGACCCCAGGCTCGGGTCGCAAGGAGCGGAGCCGATCGTTTCGCAATGATAAATTAAGCGCTAAGAGTGTTTCCATGTACCCGCCGGACAATCCAGTGTCGTGGATCGGGGGGTAGATTGATTATGGCCAGGAGACGCTGGATACTCTCGGCCGGCAACCCGTCCGGGTCATTGTCAACGCAGGCCACGCCTGACCAAACAGCTAAAATTCGCAACAGGACCTCCTTCGCCCGACCCGATTCGGGGGAAGTGAGCTAAGACCAGTTTATCGCAAACACTCCAACTGCGGAGGATCCCAGCCCAGGGAGATGATTTCTTCTTGTTGAACATATTTCCAGAAGCCAACAGGTGCCAATGGGCTGCGATCAATCATTGGCGAATCGATTTTTAATTAAGAACTCTTGTTAGCATTTGGCAACCTCAGCCCAACTCCGCTCCGCTCCTGCTCCATCCAACCTGATTGCCAACAAAGGCTCGTTGAATTCTTTAGTGCGAAAGCCCCCAACAAAAGGAGCTGGGGCGGGACACTCGACGCCAATCGATTCTGACTTTTGCTACCCAGCAGCGTTTGGGCCATGATGTTTAAATTTGTCCTAATTAGTTGACAATGAGCGATGATGAATCAGCGGATTACTATATAGGAGAGCTTACGAGTATGTCTTCTACAGGAATGAGTAGACGGATAGGAGACTTCTCTTCGATCAAAGGTAGTTCTTTACTCATTCAGGCATTTTAAAAATGTCAAGTTGAATAATAACTTAACCCAACTTATACCCCAAAATATAAAGGTGTTTTGAATCAATTAAATTCTTTGTTTATTTTGGTTTCCATAAACAATATATTCTCTTTATATCTGATATATACGTTTCATGTTTCTGTTTTATTTGTATCCATAAAATATACGTACGAACTTACATACATCTAGAGACGCACAACAAATGCCAACTACACTCGGTAATTATATTTAAGGTAATCATAATTTCATATACAAATAAGCCATTCTATATGTACTATATATAGAACTAAGTGTAAGCCACTTACCAGCTATGACGAATCTTTCTAGTCTTTATACAAACTCTTATACCTGAATCTTAGCGTGCTTAAGTACAACTCATATACAACATTTGTGGGAATTTGGGAATACAACACTATATCTATAACTATATCTAATCTATATTTATATCTATAACTATACGATGAGGGTACGTTTACCTAGTGGTCGATCCTTAACTTGACTAACTAACTACGTTCACTGTATATTCCGATTTGTCCTTAACCTTGTCACCCGCGCTCAAGGCCATAGATCCGAAATGAGAAATAAAATTATACAAAGATTGTTAGGGATAGCTAATGTACAGTGCTGAAGACATCTTGCAGATTTCCCCGCTGATTCTACAGGGCCGTCAGATCGTAATCCTGTTTGATGTGAAGCTGAAGATTGGTCATGAGATCGGATTGCTGCTGCTGCTGTTGATGGTGGCCATGCAGGTTGGTGTGGCCCATTTGATTGTTATTGTTATTGAGGTTGCTATTGTTGTTGTTATTATTATTGTTATTATTGCCGCTGCCATTATTGTTGCTATTGCCGAGATGCTGCTGCTGCTGAGATCCCGCATAGTTGTTGGCCGAATCCGGTGCAGCCGGAATATATGGGGGATTTCCCAATGAAGAACTAACATCACCAATGCTCTCCAAACTGTCCGAACGGATGCACTATTAAGGGAGAGGAATATATTAATTAGTGATTTTGCTATACTTGATTTAAAGAAAAAGGATAAAACTCCATATTTTATAATTAGGTAATATTGAAGAACTGTCTTGCACACACAAGAGTGTGTGTGTTTGGAACTGAACCTTAAGTGCCTCTTCCTGTTGACTTTCAACGCACAACACTCACCTCATTCATCACCGGAGTCTGCTGCTGTTGCGTTTGCTGCTGCTGCTGCGTTTGTTGCGACTGCTGCTGCTGTTGCTGCTGCGTTTGCTTTTTGGATGCCGCCCGCTTGGTGGCCTTCTTGGCTACCGGTGTTGGATTGCCATTGGCGTCCACCGTCTTCTTGCGCACGTTCTTGGTGTTGGGCAGCTTGTTATCCTTCTTCCACTTCATGCGCCGGTTCTGGAACCAGATCTTGATCTGCCGCTCCGACAGCACCAGCGTATGGGCAATCTCGATGCGCCGCCGCCGCGTCAGGTAGCGGTTGTAGTGGAACTCCTTCTCCAGTTCCAGGATCTGGTGGCGTGTGTAGGCGGTGCGTTGGCGTTTCGGTTCCATTCCCGGCTGATACGACCCGTTTGCTACACAGAACAAAAACGGAATATTTCATAGTTAATTAATCAATATTATAGGTTTTATACAATCTTAAAGTAGAAGGTACCTAAGTATCTAAACATTCAGAAAACATAAGCTCAACTCCTGGGCCACAAAATATTGTATATACAATTAATATTTATATAACAAGTATTGGAAGTAAGTATCCTTAATTCTGTACAAGTTTTAAAAACTTCTTTCTGTGTAAATGTCGCCGAGAGAGTCCAGGATTTGCATAATTAATGATCGGAGAGTAAAAACAATATGCAGGGATGGCGGCAGTGGGGCACCACAATTAATACACTTCAAATTGCGTTTCATAACAGGCCAAGTTCTCAATAAATCTCCCAGATAAGTTGACAACCCTTAAAAGTTTTTCTCGCTTTCACCTTGGAACTGGTCAGGTCGCGGAGTCGGGGGACTTCGGATATTCCTAAGAATGAGAGGGGGCGGAACAGAGTGTTAGCCAGCGGGCACATGAAAGAGTATTGTCAGTTGGACGCAGGATAATTAATCAAAATCAAATAGCGCGCCACGGCCAGGATGTCAGGGCTTGTCCTTGGGCCTCCCGAAAAATTACGCGGCCGCAGTTTGTTTGGCCCGCTGGAAATTGAAACACACATCTGAGGGTTGCATCCTTCCGCTATCCGGTAGCCGCTGCCCCCTGCCATTTCCTTACTCCGTTTTCTTTAATTTTTATCGCCGCCAGATAAATGCCTCGCACCTGCCACCCGGAGGAGATGTCTGTCCAAAGTCGGAGATGGACATCAAAATTTATATACGCTCCATCAATTTCAATTTGCCGCCAGCCCCGGCTGATGTTTCTATCAGAGTTACAGAGTTGCCTCCGCACTTCCCGCCCGGGAGTTGTGCATTTATAAAAATTTCATTGCTCTGTGACAGACAGCTTTCGATTTGATAGAAATATTTCAATCCCAGCTCTGGCCTGGCCCGAAACTTAGATTAATGATCCATGTCCAGCCAACCGTTGACAGGCCCCCAAAAGAGGGAAGTGGGGTATATATAGAAATATATATATATATAATTCGGTTGGGTGGTCCATCTGATAGAAATGGACTAACATGGGTCAGCTCATCGTCGAGGAACCGGCGAGGGATCACAGCAGATGCGCTTAAGAGCTGCTGACAAGTTTTTATACTCTATTTGCTGGTTGTGGGGAGGCAGGTCCAGCCATGTTCACAGCTCACTGCCTTGGGGAGTTTAAAATAAAAAAAAGGACATTCAGGGTTGAAAAAGCACTCGGATGGTCATCTAACATGAAGGGAGAAACTTTCATTGGCTCAGAAATAACAATAGCACAAACGAAAGACGGCTGGAACCGCCTACTGGAGATAACTTTCAAAAAACATAGTAACTATTCATATAGAAATGATTTTACAATATATTTACAAAGCTAATAACTTTGTTATTCTTGAAATAAAAGAAACCAGTAGTTTGAGATTCATAGTTTATAATAACCACAAATATCACTCTCTCATCTTCAACACTTCATAATCATTCAACAAAAACTCGCTTAAATAATTACACAAAACACTAATCCATCAAGTACTGATTTGTGTGTTGGGAGCAAAACCCGAAACACAGAACATGAAATGAAAATTATAAAACAAAACCGAATCGAAATGATTCGAGACAACTGCAATATCAATTACAAATACCCCAAAAAAGGAGCAGGAAGCAAGGCAGATAACGAAAATAACACCGATCCCAATGTCAGCTGCTGCGTCAGCATCGAACTTGGCGTTGGCGTTGGCGGCATGCTGCGTTAATTCGTTTTTAATAAGTGCGTATCATTTCATTTCAACATTTCAACGAAACTGCCAAGCCCGCAAAAGAAGAAGGAAGAACCCGGCAAAGGTAGAGGCTATGGCAACAGCACAGTCGAAGGCGAAGGCAAAGGCGAAGTTCACTTCGAGCCAAAGGAAACTGCGGTGTCATGGCTTAAGAAGAAAAACGAAAAAGAGTGCCAATTGCATTTTGAAACCGGCGAGAATGGCAGCCAATTTATGAAAATGCCAAATCATACAAGGCCAAGGAAATCAAGATTGCACAAGCAGCCCATGTCGGCGGACTCTTTCGCTCCCTCCCAGGGGAGATGTTAGGTGGAAATGTGCTAAAGATGTGCTGTGAAAGGAGACAAAAGGGGGAAACTGGCTGCAGTGGCCTCGAAAATTGGCGCCCACAAATGGACCTTGTGCGTAGGCAGCAGCTGGCTTTCCCCCGAAGCCTGACTCATGGTGGAAACTGTGGTTGGCTGTCGGCATGTTTGTCCCATCCAAAAATTTCATATGATTTATCATGCATTTGTGACTCTACAAATCCATTCAGAGTGAGAGAGCAAATGGAAACTATGTCAGGCATTATTTCATAATCTCCCAGTTTGTTGTCTGGCGGCCTCATTTGCGGGCTTTGGGCTTAAGTTAACCCGATTTTGAGGTGCGGTGGCCACCAGACAACTTCCGGGCTTCGATTCCCCAAACCTCCGTTCATTTTTGCATTCGAGGCGAGAAGAAGTCCGAATCGAAATGATTAATTGCCAGCGGGATCAACGGAGAGTGTGTAAATATTTTTGATTAATCCAAAATAGAAATTTGACTCGTGCCAGCAAACGGCAATTGTAATGAAATATAGAAAGAAATCAACGAGAAATATTTAACGGCTGTCATAATTCATTTATATAAACATTCATCAAAGGCATTTATGGTGGGCACAATGGAGCCAAATCACAGAGACGAATAAAACCTGTTCCTACCTAACATATTAGAGGAAATCGCATTTCGAATGCAGCTAACAAATGGCTAGAAATTAATTTTCGGTCTGCACTAATGAATGCCCGAGCGGAGATTGCGCATACGCCGCGTTATCCAGCTGGGTTCTAAGTTTTAAGACTTTACGCGAAGCTCGGTGTGTTTTCAACCTTATTTTTGCTGTATTAAAGTGTGTGAGCTCATGGCAAGAAAAAAAAATAAAAACAAAAAAAGGCAAGTCAACATTTCAACAACAGCGGGAGCTGCATCAGCAGCTTGTCAAGTGACTTGCAATTTGTGGCAGGCAAATAATAAAAATAAACATGAGCTCATGCTACTTACACATGTACGGGGGGCAGAACACCCAAACCCTCCTATGTACACCACATGAATATATATATAACATGCTTATATATATATTTTTGAATGTATGTGAATATAATGTAGCCAAAGTAAAGTACCCGCAGCACTTGAACTGGTTGCCGCGCTGTGGGAGAATGAGAATTGTTCTCCAACTCGAATTTTGTTAATTTAAACGCAAATACTTTGCCCGCTTTTCAATGGCTTTCAGCCAAGTGCACAACTAAATGGAAAAATATGTTAATTTGAGTACAGCCTAAGGAGTTAAGTAAGTTAAATAAGAATAAATCAGTTTCCTATAGACACCTGTAAACAGTATGTACACATATGTGCAAAACTAATTATAGTATCTTACTCTTAAAGGTCTTTATCAGGAGTTGAAATAAAAGAGCATTGGAAAAGAACTAAATTAAATTTTGTTAAATCACAGCTTAATGATTTGTTTCTTTCATAAAAATAAATGGGAGTCAAACAAATGCAGTTAAATTATTGAATATACAAAAATATTTAGATCAGTGGCCCAGGTGCGTGTAAGATACTTTCTTTAAACAATGGGAAACAGAAATTGTAATATAAATATTTAAATATTTATTAAATCTATAATACTGAAAAATATAGAATGACTTAAAAAGTCTACTTTCCATTATATGCTATTCTCTTGTTTAATTATATATTATCTTTTTTCCTGAGCATTTGTTTACTCATTTTACCAAGTATTCGCTTCACTTTCGATTCTCGCACTTGGCAGAAAAGAAGCCAATCGAATGACCATCAACTTGGTTATTCAACTAAGCCGCAAAGTCAGCACTTGTCCCAAGACGGAATCGTTTTGTTATGCCAACGAAATGGAAATAGAATGGAGCCGTAAAATCAAGCGAAACCGTATCCGAAGTGCAGAGTGCCAGAAGAAAGACGGAGCTGCTAAGAAGCTCACGACTTAAAGACCAGCGAACAATGGAGAACGCGTAGAGCGACCTTGAAGATTCGTTGCTTTCGAGAAAAGAACGCGCTGAACAAAAACCCCACCAAATTGTATACTCATATATTTTATATAGTTTTATATACCCGAATGGCTGGGCTGGACAATGGGCAGAGTGTGGCAGCGGCAATAAAAGCTCCGCTAATTAAAGCCAATTTCAATAATTTGCACAGCTCCAGAGAACTTTATTGGCGTAAATTGCCAAACCAAAACAGAGACGGCCATAAGAGTGAGAAAGAGCCGGAGGGAGCGAGTGAAAGGGAGGGATAGACCTCTAATTATGTTTGCAAAGAGTCCAGCTGAGACTCAGCTGTTCGTGCCCCATCTGTCATAAAGGCGAACTTCTTAATTTTTACTGCGTCATTTTCATCATTGTCATGCCTTCGGCCGGCGGTGATTACTCCCCTGATTCTTCACCGCTTACCACACCACCCCCAGGCCCATCGCTTTGCACTTTGGCAAAAGGCGCAATTCCAGCTGAGTATTTACAGCATCTGCGTCGGAGCCTCGAGTATCTGTATCTGTATCTGTATCTGAGGCTTGCACTTTTTTTTTTTTTGCCGCTGAGCCGAGGCTTTTCCGCAAGTCATCGGGTAACTGTGACTCTCGGGCCAAAACTCAGCCTCATGGTGGAAACTTAATCGTGGACTTGCCATTGAAATTCAGTTACAAGGCTGTTCACGTTTCACTGTTCATTGAAAGCGGCATCGGCTATACTATATACATAGCTGTGTGTATCTCCTTGTATAAACATAAAACTTGTATGGATTTTAGCCGCCTCATCTTGAGTCTCCGTCGTGCATGAAATCAATATTTCTCAGACGAGATTTCCCACAGAATTTATTAGAGTTAAGTTTTTGCATTAGCATGTGGCACAAATATTGTTCAATAAAGTTGGAATATTAGAACAAATTCCTTAAAGAAAATATAAATGAAAATAGTCAGTATTTTAAATATCAAGGAGATTAAAAAGGAATTCTATTCATATTAATGTTATGAATAATATTTGAAAGGGCTTTTAATATAAACTTATATCACTTTAGTCAGTTAGCAAGCTAGGAATAAATATATATAAACAATATTAGATGTAATGTATAATATTAATTGTATACCCAACTATCTTTTATATTGTAATATATTATGATAACACCCTTCTTGATAAACAATTGTACTCTAATTAAGTTAACTTTATATTAACAGTCTAATGTATTTATATTTTTATGATTTGCTATATATGATTTACTAGATTTATTTCCTTATCAAAAACACACCTCATTAATAGCTAAACTCTGAATAAAGCCCAATTCCATTAAGTTTTCATTGCCTTTCAACACTTTTAATGGCAACTATTAAATAATCCACAAAATTGCTCTCCGAAATTCGTTTCACACCTAGCTCTGGCTCTTTTATTCCGGCTGAGCCAAAGTTTTGAACAAGTTTTAGGTTGGCCGTAGGGCAAAACAAAAAATAACAACAAAATAAATTGAGCAAGAGACCACACGCCACATCGCAGGCATAGTTTCGAGCCTTAGTTTCGGGCAAGTGTAAGTCATTTGTAAAAGGGAACAACATGACACCGAAGGGGTAGAGCGGGTTTTTGGGGGCACAACGAGAACCGAAACTGAAGACTGATTCCGAGACGGAGGCTGAGATGATGCACTGGCGATAATCAGGTTTCGTCTTGTTCTCGTGGTCGTGCGCTCATGATAAATGTCACAACATTAACATCAAATGACACGGACCATCCGTCACTCAGTCGGAGTATTCGCCCGGCGGCGGAGTCGGAGTCGGAGTCGGAGTCCCATACCTTGCGACTGTGTCAAACATGCCCCTGAGCGATCGCCTGCCAGTCAGTCCCACCGTCCGTCGAGCTACTTCGATCTTTGAATTTTGATATTGGCACTCAAAAAAATATATATCTTTTGTTAGTAAAGTGTTAAGAGAATAATAAACAATATTTTAATGACGGAATAGAAACGTTTAACTAGTTTTGTAGTTGGTTTTTTATGTATTTTACAATATAATTTTAAATTTATGTAATTTCCAGCTTCAGATATTCGTCTCAGTGTAAAGACAAATCCCTAGCGAGACTAAAATCTGGAGTGGGCACTGGGAAAGGCAATGATCCGATGAGGCATTTGACAATGAGCGAGTCGGTGTGGCGTTAAGCGAAACATTATAATTACCCATTTGGGTCAAGGTTATGCTCAAACTGGAGTACTACTACGACACTGTGCTAATTAAAAAGCAATCTATCAATGGAGTGTCCTCCTATCCCGGTCTCCTTCCGATCCTCTTGTAAATGCATTCGTCACCTACTTGCCGCCCGGAGGCATCCCCAATTTTGGTATTATTAAAACAATAAGCGACGACAATCGCCAGTTGGCCGTTGGATATTGTTGGTAACACACTCGACACATGGCTGAATGAATTCCCCGTTTTGGACGCGACAATTAAGGGTAATTATCTGAGCCGGGCCACATCGAACTGTCAACTCGGAGCCCATCGGAGCCCATTCAAGCGGTCCCAGGTTCTGGTGAATGGAAGCGAATGGAAACCTGTTCCCCATCTACGAGTATACTTGGTGTTGCATTCAGTTTTTGTTTTCGAACATAATGCGGCACCATATTTAGCTCTTGGCGGCTTTAGATTGAATATGAGTGAGTCATATCATTCAATGGGGTTTCACAATGAATGCAAATTGTAGTATTTATTTTATTACAGAAGAAATTCTACACTAAAGAATTCAAGAAATGGAAAAGTCTATATAACATGATCATTTACAGACTCCCTTCAATAATCACTACAATATGGAAGCTTGTTAAGATCGTCTCCTTTCCATTGAGTTTAATAAAAGCCTGCATTCCTATCCTACATTCCCCAGTTCCCACTTTATGATATATCAATTGACACCGTACCATTCAACAGTCCAAAGTTGACTTTAAGTCGGTTCAAGTGTTGAAAGAACTTTTGAAGAGGCCTTATTTTTAAGGAGTAGCTCGAAGTGCTGATTGCAGAAAGAACGAAACACGCTGGGGGATATGTGCATTATACTATATAGGAGCAGTATGTACAGGAACTTGTCATTTGGTGAACACGGTTCGCCCCCCGACACAAGGCGTGGCACTCTTGATTTTGATTAATGAGCTTGAACTCGCAGTTTTCTTTTTTCTGTTACTCGGTTGGCTGGTGTCTTTGGCTTTTATTTTGTTTATTTTGCTTATTTTCATTTGTTGTTTTCGCCGAAGAGCGGGCATTACAGGGGCCTGTCAGTGGATCAAGTGGGTGTTGGCAGCTAAGTAATTTAATTAGCATACTCCGAAAATCGGGGCCACACAAAGGGAGAAAAAACTTTCAACTCACCCACACCAGCCACATGAATCTTCTTCATCCAGGGATATATAATCCGCTCGCCGTCGGTCGTCTCCGCCATCAGATCGTCGTCACTGTCTGAGTCCACGAGATCATCATCGTTGTCATTGGAGCCCAGCTCGTCCGGGGATCGATCCAGCATGAGTCGATCCTCCTCCGACATGTCGTCCTAAGAGAGACAATCGAAACATTGATTAGGAGGCGCTCCCTTGAGCAGTATCTTTCGGGGATACTTACGTTTTCGGATCCCATATCATCACAGCGCAATCGCATGCCCAGCTCTTGCAGTTGTTGGCCGGCAGGTACAGCTTCTTCTATGCGTTTCTCGAGCTTTAAGCCTACAGAAAAACGACAATATTTCAATTTAAATTTTAAATTTAATTTATAATAAATCATTCATAAAATTATAATTATTTTGATGGAACAATTTTAATGATTTTATTGAATTTAAAAGAAGAATTCAACATTCAGCGGCTAAAAAATTATTCTTTCTTAGGCAAAAGTGAAGGGTCCATTTTTATACTAATTTTGGATTTTAAAATTGCTCTAGTTCTTCCAGTCTTCTAAAAATATTTTTGTAAATCTAATAGGGACAATACACATAACTAGACCGGTTTAGGTTTAGTTAAGTCAATGAATATATTTCAATATAAGCTTATATGCTTAAAATGTTTATCAGGAGTAAACCGCACTATTATTGATATATTTACATTAGGAGTGAACTAAGAATATGCTTGTATAATCAGTCGTGATAATGTTTATATAATAATATATAATATATATTCAGTAATTACTCTTATCAAAACATGTAGGAAAACAGAATATGAAAAATATTTAAATATAGATATGATTAATAAAGTTTGCTAAAATAACAAGCAATTCTTTTAAGAATAACCAATTAATCCCAAAATACATTTTGTTGTTTTGCTGAGAGTTTCCTGGCATAGGAAAAGGCTTTCTTAATAGAACCCATAACCTTTAGTTTGATACCTTCATTTATTTTCTCCTATAATTTAAGAACTCACCTAATTCTTGGAGTCCCAGGGCCGTGTTCGTCGGTGGTTCCGTGGAGGAGCACTGCAGCGGCAGGTCCATCATCTGGGAATGTGGCGAGTGTCCTTGGGAGTGGGTGCTGCCCACGCTACCATTTGCCGCTCCATAGCCGCCGCCGTATCCTCCATAATATCCATTAGCAGAACCCACCACCGCTCCACCTCCGATAACTCCTCCGCTTCCTGC
Organism: Drosophila serrata; assembly: GCF_035046125.1. Classification (NCBI taxonomy): domain Eukaryota; kingdom Metazoa; phylum Arthropoda; class Insecta; order Diptera; family Drosophilidae; genus Drosophila; species Drosophila serrata. Next base: position 1,250,716 of record NW_028256928.1, on the reverse strand, counting down.
TCCACCGCTTCCGCTGCTGTTATTGGGAACATTTACCGCCGGGCCGTATCCGTTTGAAGGGTCGGAATGCACCGCTCCGGCGGATATGAACTCGGGGGCGTGGTGAACGTAGTAGCCGAGGCTCTGGTGAGGATGGGCATGCGGATGTGGATGCGAGGGCGGAGTGGCGGCGGCGTAATTGGAGCTATATCCACCGGCAGAAGGCTGGTGGTGTCCGGACAACGCACTATTGCTGTGGTGGTGCGGCAGTGTGTGGTTGTGGGAGTGCGAGTGGGTGTGCGGATTGTGATGATGCGCCATGTAGTCGCTGACCATGTCCGCCGGATGCATGGCGTGCGGATGTCCTGACATCCCGCTGGTCCCACAGGATCCCACCGATCCACCACCTGACACCGCTCCGCTGCCGACGGCACCGCTCATGTGACCCGTGGAGGCGGTCATCGAGTAGTGGCCGTTATAGTGATGGTAGTCATCGGCAACCGGCGGGAACTTGGGCTCCAGGCCATTGCCCATGGACATGGGACTTTGGACATGGTGCGGGGCATGCGGATAACCCATGAGGAATGAGCTCATGGCGAAGAGCCTCCGAGATCTTTGATTTTTAAAAGGGGACTTGGGCTTTCCTTCGGGTCTTGTATTAACTTTAGATAATGATTTGGTCACTTTCACTCGTTCTGCTCATATTCCATAGCTTTTGCTTTTAGTACAGTAATTATGGCTTAACAGCAGCACTTACTAAATGCAAATATTGCTTTAGAAATAATATTTTTGTCGCTCAAATATATTTACTTAACTCATTAAGAGCTTCTTCGATTGATAATATTTATTATTTTGGGGTTTCACTTAAACTGTTTTGGAATTTGTAAACTTTTTTAGATTATTTTGCACTTGCTTTATTTTATTTTGGCACTTTTGTAAAGCCCACAGTGGAGAACTTTATGGTTCCCCCGGGGTTAGCTTGTTTAAAAACACTTATTTACGCGATTAAAAAAACGATTTTTTTAACATTTTTCAAAACAGACACTGGGAGAAAAGTCGGACGCTTCGGTTTTACGAGTGCGCAGCGAACACGAACCGTTCCATTCGAGCCGTTCTTTTGTTATGCTCGTTCACGACAGCTCTCCGAGCGAGCGGACCTGTTCCGTTTCCTCTGCTGTCTCGCTTGCTCTCTCCCACCGCCATTGCCAGCGAAACGGGTTTTCACTGCCACTCCAACAACAACAACAGCAGCAGCAGAGAGCCGACACACTCGAAGGACGGCCCACACACACAGCGCAATGGATGCAGAGAGCAGCAGTGGAGTGGGAATTAAAATGGAAGGAGAAGCGGGAAGTGAGAGCAGCAGCCATGGCTGTATGGCTCTGCCTCTCACTCTCCTCGCACGCCATTTTCCACCACTAAAGCTGATGGCGCGGGCGAGGAACAGGGAGGGCGATATACATATGCGACAGAACGAGATGGCTCGACTGTTGGTCACACCCATTTGCAATCAGTGTATAGCGTATAACAGTCGAGTTCTGAAATATTGGAACGTTGTCTGTTACTCAATTATCTTAACACCAAATTTCTTTTAGAATAAGTTTTTAAATAGAATTGGTATTTGCCCAATACGACTTTATAACATTTTAGTGCTTTGTAGTTCTGCTAAGCGCCACTGAAATGACTTTAGGGATAAGAAAGTGTTACTGTAAATCAATTTCAATGACATTTTCATATAATTGATATAATCTTAGTCATAAAGCAGTAAAGAAATCATTTCCGACCCTATAAATCATATATTTTCTTCAACAAAATCAACAGGAGAAGTAATCTAGCCAATTGGCAAAAAATGTAATAGTTTTAAATTTTAAACTGAGTACGCAGATTTGTTAAACTGATAAAAACTAACATTGGAAAACTTTCCGAAGTAAAATTAATGCATTTTTGGCTTAGTTAGGATATATTCATATTTCAGCGCCTTTGTCCAATTACAACTGAAAGGTTGTCCGAAATTTGGTATTCAAAACTAACTTGATTTCATTGTGTTAAATTTTAATATCACAATGTTAGTTTAGATAACTTTAATTAACAACTTAGGTAACCACCACTGTTATTACTCTTCTTCACCCAATTTTTCATCCTCGACTGTAAGCTCCTCTGGCACATACAGCATTTTGGTTGTATTTTCGGTGTGCGTGTGTTGGTGGAAACGGCGGCCATGGCGCACGCTCTGAAAGTGGAGTCCGGCAAAAAAGACGTCTGGCTCGAAGAAGCACCGCCCATTTTCAGAGGGCTTTCATCGATCCCGGACAAGCCGCAAGTGTGGATATGGACCAGACCATTTATTTTCCACTTTCGGAGCGCGACTCCGATAGGAGCCTATAGAATGGACGCGTTCTGATGCAGCGAACACCAGCATCGATCTTGAAGTGGGGAAAGGAACTATTGATTTCTCCGTCTGGAAATCAGCTACCGAGTTGGAGGGCCTCCGGTGACTTGCAATAATATCAATTGAACAGCGAACGAATATCACTTTGGCATAATGTTCTCTTATGTGACTATTGTTGTGGTCTCGCTGGGGTTAAGGTTGTTATTGTTGTTATCATCACTACCGTGATTTTTCCTGTGATGCTGTTGTTGTTGTTGTTGCTACTGCCATGACGAGCAGATATTCAAATGAAGCAAACAATACATGGAAAATCGATAGAATGATTGTTGTATAATGCACATGGAGAAGGTTGGATATTTAACGCTTTAATAATGTTTTTAGTAAATATTTAGACTGACTCAAATGAAATGAATCACTTTTACTATACAAAATGAATGGCTTTTTGTGAAGGCTTTAGAATAAAGACAATTTACTTGCCCATGTTTTTAAATATTTTCTTTATTTGTACTGCTTTTATATATTTATAGTTAACATGTGTCTTTAAAATGGCAAACAACAATAAGATTAAATATAAAATGTGTTTTCTCCTTACTCTTCTTTTATAGAATAATATATATATAGAAACATAAATTCGAGTCACACTTTTGGCGTGTGTTTCTGTATGTGACTTTGCCTAATTGCCGAATAATTGAACCCACCCGAAATATCTTAACCCCCTCACAATTGGCTCCACGTGCTGTGCCACCTCCGCCATCAAGTCCAAGTGTTTTCGGGGCAGGGTATATAGGAGGCATGGCCACTAATTAATCGACTTCATACTGATTCGATTTTGATGGTCACCATCAAAACGTCATTAGGCCGGTTAAGTGTATAAAACTTAAATTTAGTCTGCGGTTCATATGAAGGTGTGAATGTTGGTTTTAGGTCTTCATTCCCAGTTAAAGAGCTCCGATTAATTAACGAGCGAATGTTTACTAATGGATCTTGCATGTTAACTAATAGTATTGTGTAGGTAATTATGCTCCTAATTGGTACTTGAATTTATAATCTAGATCACATTTAATTGCCTTTTAGATAAATATTAAATACAGAAAAGATTTAAGCATTTAATTAACTTATAATAAAAAATGTACGTACACATTTCACTTTAGGTCTTAAAAGCAGAATAAAATAAAATGGAACCTAACATTGTTGTAAAAACTATGGATTGAATAACAAACAATTATGTATATGATATTATTATGCATTTGTATCAACAATTGGTTACCTTTGTTTGCTGTTTAACATGCGTCTTAAAGCTAAGCTTATATCTAAAGATTTATTGTGTCCTGAAAAATGCACTCGCTAAGTTGTAAATCTTTGATAAAAATTTATTGTAATCTTAAAATTTTCAAGGTTACATATATCAGACATATTGATTCAAGTTTAAGCTGTTTGTTTAAAGCATCAAGCATCGCACACTTAGCATATTATATTCTTTTTCGGCGTCTATGCAAAGAACTCTTGAGCTCAGTCGTCGCATTAGTGGCTGCTACATTGAATTTTCTCAGCTCTGACACAGCTCCTTGGACGGATGGAAAGCCATGGTGGATGCGGGGGAAAAATCCCAGATCGGAGGGGACGAGGGCTCGCTGAGAGCCTTGCGTCAGCAGGCGGTCTGGGGGTGGGATGTGCCACAAAAAGGATGGGGCTGGAACAGGAGGTGGAGTGTGTTTGCTCTTTGTGCGAGGCATTTGAGTCCGAAATCCCAATTCAGATCCAGCAATCAGTTGCGACTGTCAGGCGGCGGCAGAAGGAAGTTCACTTGCTGCACGAGGCAACACACTGAAATGTGAAATGTGATTAATGATGTCGCATCCACGTCCACATCCACCGAGGCACATTACGACCACCAATGCGAATACATATACCACGATGCTATATGGGATGTTCTTCGTTTTCAGTTGCTTCTTTAAGCCAGCCATCAAAAGTTTGTGATATAAAATTAAGAAGCCCGAGAGTGTGTGATCGAATGGTATTATGCAAAGTGGGTGGGAACCCCGGCCATTGATTAGCTGCCTAATTTCAGCTATTAGGAATATGCTAATCATAGAATTAAGCACAGATTGGAACATGTTCTTATAAAGTTTGAGAGAATTTTAAATTATACATATAAGCCTTAGACTTAGAAGAGAATGGTATGTGTGGGTTAAGCATTTTCTTGATACTTTTATTAGTGCCTTTTTTTAGTAAGCTTTGGTGTGGTATGATTTGTTAAATAACAATCCCCCAGCTGCAAATCTTTACTAAAATATTTTATTTAATGTTCTATTTAATTTTTAATGTAAATTTATAACTAACAGAATAAAAATTCACTATATATATATACATATTCAATGAAACCACCCACTTCCACCACTTAGACAGACTTCAGTTAGAGACTGGCATTCCAATCAATCTGGTATGGAAATTATGTTAACGACATGTTGACAAGTCGGCGTAGATTCAGCCTAACCAGAGGAACTCAGGGGACTCGGATGGGTGGGAATGGGGAATCTGGGATGTTGATTAGGTCGAGACCCCCAGCGAAAAGCTGGAGGTTCTTCCACCGAAAACAACAGGACCATGAAGGCTGGCAGGAATCGCTTGCCAAATGATTGATTGAGTGATTAATGATTGACTGACTAGCTGACTGAAGCCGACGAACTCCTCTCGAGAGTACGGCACTCAGAATTAAAGCCCGTTCCGACTGTTACAGTCATTAAAGTCATATTTACAATACCAATCGAAAGTTTTGCATTCGACTCCTCACTTCCCCCCGAGACCTGAAACAATTAAATGTGGTCCACAGCATTTGTGGCCATTTATCAACGGCCTCAACTGTTTACCTGTCATATTATGCCCAAAACGGGCCTAGATGAACTCCGAGTCCCGAGCGGAGATGGATGTTTAACGAAATTTACACTGCGGCTGTTTAAAATAATTACACGAATCACTTAAATGAGTCGGAGCCGATCGCTTTGGGGGTTACACAAAACGAAAAGCGGAGACTGGAGCTGGAGCTGGACAGGCAGCCATTATCCATGACAGATTATCTCTGATTGATTTCATTTTGCTGCACAACTCGCCATAATGAAGCCTCCGATGGGACTCGAAATACCTCCGAGATGTGTGCTGCATGTGGACCAGGCTAAGGCTTCGGGCCAAAAGCCAACCATCGATCGCCTTTTGCCGCCAATTGGTTGGAAAAGACGAAACCGTAATTGCCTCGAATTAGCTCCAAAACTTGAGAAATCTCTTCCAAATTATGCTTAATGATGCCAGGCTGTTTAACTTTGTTTTTTCTTATTTTGGCTTTGCCTAATACATGCCTCTGAGTTCTGTCTAGAAAGTGAGAATATCTCTGGGAATATGCTTATCGAATACATCATCTGTAGGGCCATTATAATATTCACATATCACTGGGAATTTGTCATTCCTAATGTCGTAATTAAGCCATCAAATTAGCAGCTATAAAAGGATAATTATTTGTCGAGAATCGGTAGTCGTCTTTCACAAGCTCACGGCAATAATCCATAATTTTGTAAATGACTGTAGTAAATTTTCAAAAGAGCAAAAATGAAACTCATCTAATGATGGAATCGATCACGGAAATTGAAAAGATTTTCTTGATTATACGCCTTCTATGCTTCAATCATTTAAATTCCTCAATGAAGTCATTCTAATAAATTTCATTAAAAATTTTCCCATTATTTAAACTTTAATATAAGTTTCTAAGAATTCTTAAATGGCATGCATAAATATTATTATATATTCATAGATACTGGCCTAAGTTTTCCCTTGACTGACCCCAAATTCAATACTCAGGAAGTTACTAAACTTTCTTTAAACATTTTCACACCAAGTCTGGGATTATCCCCTCCTTAAAAAAAACTGGCGCTTATCCATCAAAGAAAGTTTTTCTTTTCGGCCAGCTTCAGCTTCCAAAAACCTTTAATTTAGTGAAACTTTTTGAAGACTGCCGAAATGCCAGAAGTAGGGCCGAGAGCTTTGCTCAAATTTCCAATTACGTCTGTGTCAATCATAATTAGTAACAACGGCGATTTTTCATTAAAGGGCCAGACAAAATATCGAACAGCAGCCACGGAGAAAAAGGAAAACTGGTATCTTGAGGCGGCCAGAGAGCCGCAGTTTCTCACACATATCGCAGCATGGATCGGGAGCATCTAGTAAAAAATACAAAATCCGAGGAAAAAAAAGGGGGAGGAGCATAAACATGGCTAAAAGCGAGGCTCCGTTTGTTGTAACATGTAATTTGGTACGGCTCGCTGGCTGGCGGTCTGTTATGAATGTGACTAATTAAATTTAAAGATATCCCAGAGATTATCAATCTTTGAAGCGCATCGAAGATGGCCAGGAATGGGATGTGGGAATAGCTGAGGGTACGGGGATGGGGATGGAAATGGGGATGGGGTTCGGTGATGCGGGGCAGGCAGAACAGCAACGAAATTTCACAAGACGCAAAACAACAGGAACTACAACAACAACAACAAGCATCAGCACCCAGCGAGAACATTTGTTTCATGATTGAAATAATGATTAATGAACGCGCCGCCAAAATTCAATTCGAATTTACTATGTATATGGCCCGGGAGGGATTGGAACCTGGGACTCGCCGAAAAAACCGAAGACACACTCGTAAAAAATATATCCTAGTAAATAGTTCTTATATTAGCTCCACATAATTTATGCATTGGGGATAAGTCTTCTTGGTTAAATTTAATCAATTCATACTTGAGAAAACTGTCTAATATTTCCTAAATATTCATTAAAGTTGAGTCGTTTTTCTGTAATTTTCCTAAGTACTAGACTTTTCTCCAAGTGCAGTGTAGAGCAGACGGGATGCCGACCGAGTTCCATGCGTGAAATCCATCCTGGAGTGGGACGGAGATACGCCCAGAGAGAAAGAGAGAGAGACTGCGACTGCACATGCATGTGGGCTCCATGCTGGTCGAAAGCAACAACTGGACAACAACTCTTGGCCAAGACCATCAATTACCGCTTTTTTACTTTTTTTTCTCTGAGCCCAGAGACACTCTCAGTCGCAGTTGTTGGCCCCGCGAACCCCTCGGTTCCCCTAGCCAACGCTTCCCCTATGAACACCTTTCGAGAACGTTTTCATTTTCTGAAATGGCCAAATGGCTTTGTTAACAGCTTTTGTGCAGTGGCTTGGTTAATAAATGTTTATTTAATTGACTGCATATGTTCACGACTCGACTGAGCTCGGCTCCTCTCCGAAAATCCGATCAAGTTCAGGCTCCGCTCGAACACTACTCGTAATTATCGCTTTGCCTCGCAATTGAGCAATTCATTTTGCGCGTCATAACGATAAGTACGTGTCTGTAATGTGCAGATTAGATCGCAATTGCAATAGCTGCAAAGGGACAGCCTTAATTAATGAACAAAGCCTAATTGTCTGATGCTCAGGTTGCACATTTCGAGGCGCTTTTTACGAGTCACGCAGCTTGAATGTTTTCCACGACTTTGCAAGTCGTATTCTAGAGAGAATACTTTAGTAAAACCTATAAAAAAAAATTTATAGATTTAAGTATATTAAAATTCAATAGAATCCGTTTGAGAGACATGATATTTGACACCCTTTTCGAAAAGTCTTTTAAGGATAATAGATTTTGGTTCATTTCAATAGAAGACTTGCCATCGAGAACAGCTCAATTTAAGGAAAAAGTGTCTATCCTGTGTCCTAATAAAGTCCCTAAAAGAGCAAATCCAATTGATCTCCCTCGGCTAAATGCACTCTAGGTTTATCCGTTTTCAGAGGAGGAGTAACTTTTGTAAGTGCTTGTCCAAGGGCCCGGGCATGTGTCGCCCGGGAAACTAATGATCTTGACTCGCAGGAGGAACCCGAGCGGGAGAAATTCTTTTATTTTTGTTGGAAAGAAATCCACAGGAAGAACGGAGAAACTTTTCAATGCCGAAAATGTCAGATAAATCGGCTCAGCGGCAAACACAGGCCCAGGGGCATAATTAATGATGTGCTCCATATTCACGCATTGGTGTAGGTCTGATACCGATGGTTCCTAACTCCCTCCCTACCAAATCTTGGACCGCCTGCATGTCCATCGTCTGTTTGATTTTCCTATTTCACCATCCTTTTTACTATTTTCTCTTCTTTTTCTTGGTCCTGGCGAACTGTCACTTTTCTGTATCCGTATCTTTTCTCTACCGGCAAAACGAGACGTGCGTACGTCGAGACACGTGAGAGAAAGACTTTCCCGGCACCCAGCCGACAGATAGAGGTTGCGATTCCGCTTCCATTCCATTTCCATTTCCCAGATGCATCTGCCGGCGACTGCACCGAAGCAGATGCCGGGAACGGCTGGCGTATCTCTTATCTGTCTCGTAACTGGAGAAGCCGAAGCCCGCTCCCCAGACCATCACTCATACGCCCCATCACTGCCCAAAGTCCCCGGGTCCCTCCGCCCGAAATGTAAGACGCCAAGTTGACAGACAGGTGAAGCTCGCCTTTAAGGTATTCATTTCGCTTTCTGTACTCTTTTTAGGTTATTTTTTTGTTTTTGGGTTATATCATAATAATGATATTAGTGGGATTAGGTTCCTAAATTTATAGATGCTATAGTGTGTAAATAATTTGTTCGGCAACTTAATGTATTAGTTATCCTTATCCCAGCTGAATACCATACATGCACTTTATATTTGCAAAAAATTAAACTGAAAGAATATTTCTTAAAGTACCTTAAATTGATATCACTAGAATTGTATATTAGTCTCTTTATTCAGTGAAGCCCTTTCCGACCCTATAATCCATATATATTATTTATCAGCATTTAAAGCCGAATCGATCTAGCCATGTCTCTTAAGAAAATAAAATTTCGAAAATTTTTGAAAAATTTTAAAATTTTATAAGGGTTACATCATTAAAATTGCCAAAATTTGACAAAAAATTAAATTTTTTTAAATGTTAAATTTAGTATGCAGATTTGTTAACCTATAAAATACTAACATGAACGGTTTCCGAATTGAAATTAATGAATTTTTGGCTGAGTTATAAATAAATATCTATTTAATGAATACGAATACTTTATGCTTGGTTATGATCGAATTCCGATTCGATGGAAAACTGCAAGGGTATATAAACTTCGCCATTACATAGTTAGCTTCCTTTCTTGTTTAAATTTAATTTCTTATCTTCAAGTTCTGTCTGGGCTTAAGAGCCGTGGACTTTGGGTTGGTGGGGACCTTACCACCCGCACTCAGCTAATCAACGCGACCTCAAAATGTAAATAAGTCCGAAACCATCGGTGGAGGGCTCAGTTCTGGGCAAACAGTGTCGCCATTTTCTTGCCACTTTCTGTTATTTCTTTTCGGGCTTCCCTTGCTCGCAACCCTGATCCTGTATATCCTGTTCATCCACTTGGACGTCGCTGCCTGCGTAGCTGTCACTCAAATTCCTGCAAAAAGATACTTTTATTTTCCATCTCCCTCTGGTTCGCTCTCATTTCGCTTTCTCTGCCTGCTTTCCCCCGTTTCTTTTTTTGTAATTTTCTTTCTTTCTCTCACTCGTTGTTTTTTTCTTCTTTTTTTTTTTGACACATAAAAGGACACGCACCGCGTCACATCATGAAAGGATTGATTAATGATTCGTTGATTTTCGCCCTTATTCTCTTTAGTTACACTTGGGCACATAATCCGCCTCGTCTTCATCGCTTCCATTCTATTTTTGCGGCAGCCAGCAGGAGTTTTCGGGAAACGGGGTTCGAAAAATGGCTGCTAGTCCAATTTTGCGTAAAGTGAGTTTTCAAGAGGAAACACAATGCATCACCAAGTTTTAAATGTGCAATTTGCAGAGGGAACTGACCAAGTTTGAGAAAAGTATCAGCCAGAGGTGAGAGTATTTTTGTTGACTTTGAAATATTATATTTTAGAAAACTCATTAAAAAGAAACATATACTAAATTTTGTTATTTATACAATAATTTATTTATTTCTTAGTCCTGTGTTGGCATATAGGAAAGATTATGCTGTAAATTTACTGCGCTCAAATGGAGATGAAATCTTTATGGTATAGACCGTCGGAGCTTTTTAATTATTATTATAAGTAAACACTTTCCCTAAACAAATCCTTGACTCCCTTTCACAATAGCAAGCCAAATGTGTGTCATTTCAGGACCTGCTGCTCCCCGCTCTAACTTTCTGACTTCTCAAAGGGAAACCATTAAGCGAAAACAAATGCCTGTGGGCTGAGTGCAGCTCATGAATAAACCAACAGAAAGAAAGTAATTATCATCGGCCATTTCACATGAGGGAGCCATTGCCACCGCCAACGCCACCCTAGCACATATCGAATCCTGGCACGCAGCACAGGAGAGTGACAATTAAAAGGGGAAGACGGAATTGGTCTTCTGGGAGGGAGTGGACTGATGGCCAGCCCGTGTGAAAAGCCACACACACCTTAATGAATAAGACACTTTGACAAAGTGTTGATATTCCAAGTAATTAAAAGGGACTTGGGCCAGAAGGACTCCCGCTCAGACTAATTTCTGGCTCCGCTTGAGTCCTGGCCACTGTCCATTCGTTATTAGCAGCTTAGGCAGCTGTTGAGAGCTTTCAAAAAGGGGGGATTCCAGAAGGGGAGAATATTCCAATGGGGAGGGTTTTCGGACGTGACACATGTCCTTGCTGGCTGGGGAATCTCACACAAGTAAATCAGTTTGAAATTCCACAAGCAAAAACGTCAGCAGAGACTGTGGTCAGCGGCCATTGCTCGGAATCCTGCCATGCTTACACCAAGAAAAACAGAGTAAGCATTTAAAGAAAACTATTTGAAATTCAAAATATTTATAAAAGTACACCTAATTTTAATAGTACCAAAATTCTGTTAAAGCTACGGCTGTCATTTATTTTTTTTTAATATGTTGTGAGTGCATGGTTACCCTTCTTAGGACCAACGACTTCCCTTGTTCAAGGGGGCGAATCCTCGTGTTTAAAGTGTCGAGTTTAGCGTCTTAAAACTGGAAAAATGATTCGACCGGCATTCCCATTTCTTGTCTACCTACATTTAATTTTAAAATTCCTCCCTTTGAGTCCGTAAAGTGCAGGGAGATGGCCCGAAACAGCGGACAGCGTGGCCAGCAATGGCAACAGCCAAGCGAATTAGGGCCAGAAGGGGAAGAACCAAAACATTTAAAAGGCAAAGTGCGTAGAAACCTTCATCAAATTTGACTGACAGGTTTTCAAGATGTTCGCACTGCCCAACCAAATGTTTTCGATGCCAACTCCATTTTCAAGGGAGAATGGTTCTGCGGAAACTTAGAAATGGCCAACTTCAAACTTTAAAAATGAGTGAAGAACGGTTCAACTGTCCTTTTATTTATTTATAAGATTTGTATCTTTATCAAAATAATATATCTAAATGTACAACAAATAATGAAATTCTTGGGACAATTTCAATTGTATTTGTTTCTTAAGTTCAGTTTCAGCCAGAGCAATCTGGATTGACTTAAGTTATGTTCCTTTATTTAATTATTTAAATATTTTGGAATTAACTAAACGTTGTCTTAAATTATGGTTGTGGAAATGCGGGAATGTTAATTCATTTGCAGACCGTTTTTCGGAGTCTTACCAGTATATTTTTACCAGTATTTTCACCCTCTATCGGTAGATATAAACACAATCCACAAAGTACAAGTTGTCTTAGCTAGTGCGTAAACCCCTCTGATGTAAAATGTAAAATGTATAAAAAATACATATAAAATATTATACATTTAATATTAATTTAAAAATATTATTTTATTTATGATGTTTTTTTGGTATGAAAATATTGAGACAATCGTGGATCACTAAATGATCAATAAGCAGACGAATTGTGCTGCGCTTCAGGATAAAGAATACAAAAATAATAATCCCAATGCAATAGTCACAGTAGTGACATATTTTTAAGACAGTGTCCTTCGTGTTGAAGTTGAAAAATAAAATTAAACCAATTAAGCGAATGCTCCACTGTAAGTCCATAATGATGGTGAGCCGTAAAAACATCATGTACCTTTAATCAGATAATTTAAAATAATAAGAATATAAAGTAAGTAGATATATCTTACGTCTGCATTCTCGAACTATGATGCATTGTCCTTTCGTCATCGATGAAGTCATTCAGTCTGAGTTTCGTCCTTACAATGCTGATGCTTGTCAATATAAAAAATATTGTGTTGACTACTACCATTACAGCAAAAGGACCATTAATGTATACTTTAAAACTCCAGCCCTCTGTAAAGACCGGAAAATACTTCTTAGATAACTTGTGAACTGAATTTGTGCCTTAAATGAAAGCTTACGTTTTGAATCACAATCGCCCCAACCAATACCTGGAATCCAATCCACCAATTTTGGATCATCACCAAAAATAAGATCAATCAGGAACAAGACTCCCGTCAAAATAGCCGCCAAGCCCCATGCAAAGATGCTGTAGGTGCGGAAGCTGTGTTGATATTCAGTTCCATTAATCAATGTAAGTCCTTTCCACATCTGATGACTCAGGGACAAAAGCCAATTTAGTTTGGCCATCCAGAAAAAGTAGTAGCTGCAACCTGCAATTTGAATACACCCCGACAACACAGATATAGCTTTTATTATTATTATATATTAAAATATTAAATATGTATTTAACATATACCATTTAAAGTGCAAAACTGCAAAGGAATATCAAGTAGTGCCAGATACTCATGAACCAAAAACATAAACGTACAGAACAGATAACAGATAAAGCACTTTCCGTGCAGATTGCGGAGCTCCTTTACATATAGATACACTGCGATTGTGAGAACCAGACATATTTCCGAAAGCCAAATGACTGAACAAATACATTTAAATGTGTAGAAATAATATAAATGCCAATATAAAAACTATTCTTACGCTGAGGTCTTCCTGGTAGGTTCCATTCATTAGCAACCCCATGAAAGGCAGCCACAAGGAGCTCAGTGTTTCCCGAACTGAACTGATTTGGATGGAGGCAGTCATATCCCCTTAACTTTATCGTTTTGTTTTCATCACTCTTTAGCAGTACACTTCCATTCTAAGTGGATCAAATTAGTTAGGAAAACATTGAACAGACGAAAAGAAAATGCAGGACAAACCTCGAATAGTGTGTACTTATCATCTCTCCAAGTATCTAACATCCACATTTTATCTCTCACCACAATAAAATCGCTTAGTAAGTTATTTTGCGCGACGGATCCGTTGCTAAGAGTTACATTTAGAAAGGGTTTTATCCGAGCCAGCTCCTTCATTAGACCATCGTTACACTCTCCATTTGGTCCCATATCCTGAAAGCGGCAACAGATCCAGATACAAGGCTTCAGCTGGCAAACGCATCCTCGTAGGTGGCTCTTCACTGTTTTATTGTAACCCAGCTCCGATCTTATGTAATTATATTCGCCAGTCAAGGGTTCAGGAACTTCGAGCCCCTGGTATACGTATGAGCCATTGGGTAGCCGCTGGCTGGACGATATATTCACAGTTTCATAAAAGTGACATCCGGGAATATCCGCTTTTATTGTATGCAGAATAAAAAACTCAAGAAGTCCACCAAATAATATATTTTGAAGCTGCATCGTGCCTAGGAACACAATCCACGAAAAATAATTCTCGACTAACTCCCAAAGTGGCTTGTGTGCGAGTTTATATAACTTATTTGTAAAGAACATTCCGAAAACCCGAAAATACAACATTTTCTTTTTTCTAATTAATTGTCCCTAGAGAATTCGGTTTAAGTTGTTTTTCGTACAAATCGTTATGAAATATTAAAAATGTCTAATTTTTATTGATGCCTTGGGGCTTTACTGCTCTTATCGATGAATCTACAAGGAAATCCGGAATGAAGGGGTCTTGAAGAGCTAAGAAAGTAAAGCGTTGCTTGACACACTGAAACGTTTATTGCTTAATTAAACATTTCAATTAAAGTCGCCGTATACTTTTTTATGTCGAATGTTCGAATGTTTTTATTATAATTAAAGAAAATCATAAATTAATACAAAATTAAAAATTAAACTAGTTGAGACAGAGAATGGGAGGGATGTTACCAGGAAAAAGGATCTTATGACATGCAGCAATTTATCCAGAAAATTCTACGCATTTGACAGACAGATCATACTCCGCAGAGTAGTTGGAGAAATATCAGGAGCAGCATAACGCCGCATTTTTAGAGAATATCATTTTTGGTTTTGCTCGGAGAGTCGCTGCTCCATCCGTCCGCCCTCGAGGACCTTTCCTTCGCTCAGATGCGCAGATTGGGGTTCGTGTAGCGCACATATTTCAGCAGAGCATCGTTCTCCTCGCAGACGAAGGACTTCTTGTGGTGGCAGGCCACGTCGTGCCAGTTGACACCGTCGTTGTAGAACTGATTCAGCAGAGCCAGACAGTTCTCCGGGGCACCGTTCTGCTTGAACTCACGGTTATCCGGCTGGGGCAGGCCAATACCACCGGTGGGCGACCAGTCACCCTGGGACCTCTCCGTGGTCGGGGCCAACTTTTGCAGAGTGGCGGTCCAGAACCAACCGTTGATGTTCGTGGGCTGGAGATCGGGGCGATCGCAGCCCTTGAAGTCGCACAAGCGGCCGCTGGTCCAGATGTATTTCACCTGGCAAATAAAGAGAAGATTTCGAAATTAGTATTGAATTATTAATTATAGTAAACCCTAGAACTAAATCACTAACGATTCCCCCAAATTCAATGTCCCCTGCTGATGCTTTTCCCAATCGATTGCGCCTACGCAAGAAAATTCATCGTTGGCATCGAACCAAACCACCAAATAGTGATAGAAATTTAAACTGCTAACTGATTTGGGCCTGTCACGCCCAAACAGCTATTATTGTCGCTGAAAGTGAACCCATACCCAAACCCATACCCATAACCATTCCCAGTTCCCATTCCCGCTCCAAGTCCGCGCCCTTTCGAGGCTGGCGCACCCGATACTGTCAACATTTCAAGTGAGCAGAGCGTCTGCGCAGCCGCAGCTTAGCGCTCATCAGTCACTTTCACCCGATGGGCCATAAAAATTGTTTTGTTAAAAACGGGGCCCCACAACAAGAGGTACGGCACGCAGGCACAAAAAACCAGACGGCTTGCCCTTTTGGAAAACACCAATGAGCGGAGTGCCGAAACAAATTTATGGACATTGATTTCGGTTTTTGTCGACTGCGGCAAGAGTGCATTGTAATTGTTTAACAACAATAAGAAAAAAGAAGCTCGGACAATGAATGCATTTGCCCGAGCGGAAGCCAAAATGAATTGTGCTTTTGTATTGCACCTGTCTGTTACAGGGCCAAGTAAAAGTGAACCCAGCCAGTTGATAAGCAAGGGGAAGGTGCACCACAATTCATTAGGAAAGCGGCTTCTCTGCCGGAAAACAGCATTTGGAAAGTTGTGCGCCTCCATTTGGTAACTCCAAATATGTATCATGCGGGCAGAGATATCATATTTGTAGGAGTCATTGGGCTAGTTCTTACCATTTAGGTTGAGGGTATAGAAAGCTACTCTCAATGGAAGCTACAAAAACTAAAAAACAAGAAAGAAAATCAACTTCGGGGGAGTCGAAATTCAAAATTTAAAATACTCGTCACTAAGCCAATAAAGCATTAAATTCAATTTGGAAACCGTTCCTATGTTAGTTTTTTTTGGCTAATAAATCTGCATACTCAATTTAAATTTTTAGAAAATTTAAAGTTTTTCAATTTTTGACAATTTTAACGATGTAACCCCTTATAAAATTTTTAAAATTTTGATAAAATTTAAAAATTTTGTTTTTCTGCAGGATATACCACAATCGACTCGGCTATTGATGCTGATCAAGAATATATATATGATTTATAGGGTCGGAAGTGACTAGTAAGAAAGTTATTTATAAGAATATTGCATGAAAACCAAAGACTTAAGCTACAAACTTGATTCTTGAACCAATTGTGTGGAATTGTGCTATTTATGTTTAAATTAAGATTTAAATATTGTTGAGTATCAAGATATTCTATATACCAAAGTGGGTTCTTCTTAATTTCTCAATATAATATATTTTAGTTAAAACAACTCCTATCTATATCTCCTAATCTTAGAATTTAATTTAATGTGATATTATCCAAGCACCTTTAATCGAAATGAATCCATTAATTAATGCAATTTATTCCCAAGTATATTTTTTTGCTTTGGTTTACGCTTTGTTTCTCATTTGATTATGGGAAAATTCGACTCCCATTATATCCGTTTGCGTGCTTACAATTTGCTAATTTGTTAAGTAACTTTGCGCAGTGGTTTTTCCGGTGCTGCTTTTCCAGCGCACAGGTGAACTTTCGATTTCAATTTGGCTACCGCGGCTTTCTCATGTGAGGTGAGGTGAGGTGAGCAATGAGTCGGAAGATCCGAGATGAGCTGGGCCTGCCTGACCACAACTCTAAACTTGACACTTGTCCATCTCGAGGAGGTTGCGTAAGAGCTGACGTCTCCATTCGTGTGCGAAATTGCAGAGGCAACAACTGGGAAAGTTTTTGTATTTTTATGATCCGTATTTTGTAGTTGTTGTTGTTTTTTCTCTCTCTCTCTTCAGCTTTTATGTGTAATCTCACATTGAACTTTGTAGAGCGATGTTAATGTCGGATTTCGCAATGCGTTTTTTTTAATCACACAGCATCCTCAAAAAATTAAGGTCGATTTCAAGATGTGCTTTAAATCGCGTTAAACAGATCACACGGCGGCAAAACGGGCGTTATTTAACTTGTCAAACAAATCGAAAGGTGACATAATGGCATGCAAAGTAGGTGAAAAGATAGCAAAGATAAAACACTGTTAAATTCAGATATCATAAATTATTCGCTTGTTTTCTCGCCCTGTCTGCCATTTCACCTCAAAGGTGTAAGAAATCCACTTCGATAGGGTCCATTTGTGTTAATAAATAAAGATAGACGATTATGCATTTATGCCACCTTTCGCTGGAAGCATTTATAAATAGCCAATGAGTTGCATATTTCTGTGCATTATTGCGATCATTTGATTGATCGAATCGAAGCTCAAGAGTTGAACAAACAGGTGCTGCCGCCAAGGTGAGGCCAATTGATTGCCTTTGGTCTAAGTTTATTTGCCGAACGGTCTTACATAAGGCCCATTTCAGGGTGGGGATAATCGATTTATTGAGTCCCATTCGTAATAAATTAGCTAATATTTATTTGATTGAGTAGGGGAAGTTATGCGGTGATATTAAATTGTTTATCTTTTGGTAATCTATAGGTATAATACATTACTAAAGAGGGTCTATCTGAATGGAAAAGTTTGAAAGGTTGAAAAGAGAGTATTGGAAGGAGCGTTTGACAGTTTTATTTAATGAATGATAAGGTAGGTTTTTTGTTAACATTTAATACTTGCTACCATATTTGGTATGACTTCAATTGTGTTATAGTTTTCCTAGCCCCACTGTAATCATAAAATTGAAATATGTACTTACATTCTCGCCAACCACTCGCTGCTTGATCCATTCATTCTCCAGGCTCGTCTCCAGCGACACGGAATCCATGCAACGACGGCGGCAATAGTTCCTGGCCGTCAGCCAGTCCTCCTCCACGCCCTTCAGCTGAGGGTCGCGCCACGAGAAGAAGTAGCTGCAGAGAGATTAGCAAATATGGGGTTATTGATACCGATCTATATAGTTGACTCATCTCCTAAACACTCACCCCTTGCCATCGGGGGTCTTCTCGTGGATGATGCGCTGAGCGCAGAGCTGCGGATTTGGTGGCTCAAGGCGTCCGTTCTGGAATTGAGCCGATCCCAGGCTCAGCACGCTCAAGACGCACACACCGGCGATAATGAAAGCTTTCATTTTTATTTTCTTTTCTTGCTGTCTATGCACACACACTTGCACTTTCTGTGGGTTCGTTTATTGGGCTCGCGTCGCGTTTGCTATCCACCGACCGATCGGCTGGCACTGATCAACTGGAATGACAAAAAACATTTGGGAACCCCGGCTTATATATGAGCAGCTTCAAGCCTCTCAGCACGAATCGATTCAAAGAGAAGAGAGAAAGAGAGAGCTGGCCCGAAAGAGAGACTGAGTGGCGGGCATTTTTCTTGGTTAAATGTAAGAAGCGGCACTGAAACAAAAATGTACTTGCTAAACTAAGAGGAAGAGACGGTGTAACAGAAATCGAAAACTATATAATGATTAGGATGAAACGATTAACTTTATGGTTCATATGGATATTTCTTAATATATTTTAATGGAAGGTCTGGAGGTATATAATTCGTAATATTATTTTATAACTCAGAACTATACTCAGGCATATACAAGTATAAAAAACATAACACCAATTTATCAAAATAATTGTATTTTTAGAATAAATTCGTCTTTCACTTTAGTTTATATTAGATCGTCTTATGTGATAATATGAAAAATAAGATACTAATCAGTTTATTATAAAAATAGTCTATATTTCTATTATTGAAAATACTCTTTATGTCACTCTCCCTAAATTATAAATTAACAAATACTTTGCACATTTTTAAGCAGAACTTCAACAGCCTATTTTCGCAGTGCATGTGGAAAATTTGGTCGGCCGCTGCGCCTGCGCCTGCGCTCGCTTGGCATGCAATCATGAATGTTAAGTGACCGAACGGACTTAAGTGCGGCCAGGAGGAGGTTCGGAGGGTGGGACTGGTCTCGTCTTTGGGGCTTGCGCATCATTTTGCACCACTTTAGTTTGAATGGTCGTCGAATGGGCTGGCCTAACTCCCATCTAATTAGCTACACAAACACGCCACAAGTTGGGCCAAATCTGTTTTTGGCACAGAGATTTCATTTTTGTTGGACGCCCAGCCGTCTCTCTTTGCATAAATAAATGCATTTTCAGCTATTGTTTAGCGTATTTGTGTTTGTTTTGTTTCAGAAATATGTATGTATTTTGCCAGTGCTTTTGTCATTTCGCTCGTGTTGCATAATCTAATTCAAAATACATTTCGATCGAGTTTCAGTAAGTGACATATATTTTGAAATGTGAAGTTGAGGATTTAATAATGGGACTAGTCTTAATTTACTTAAACTTAAGTTTGCATATTCGGTGTGTAAAGTTCTGTAAATAAATGGAAATGTTAACATTTTTAGTGGTCTGGGGATTTCCCCCTTTCCTGCGGTTTCCAGACATTACGTAAAGCCAGACAGAAGATATATGCAAACACACTTGTCATTGCATAAGCATAAGAAATGATGCGAGAGCCCCCATCTGCATTATTTTCTCCGCAACTTCGGACCCAGATCAAGGTCAGCCGCGATGAGTACGAAAATTTCACCAGTTGAAAGTGAAGTAAACCCGAAAGCCGGGGCCCAATTCACGCATTTCAACATGATCGCCTCGATTAGGTCTCTGGCTCCTTTTTCTCCTCGTTCACAGCTCCGAGCTCCACCTCACGTGCAGCCGAGCATGTCGACCCTACGAGGCACCGAAATCATGCGGAAAAGATAAAGGTTTTACACTCGGTATACCGCACTTTATGGCGATCGGTAAAACGGCAAAAGTTACACGACGGCAGGTGCCGCTCATTACCTGACATATGTATCTCGTGGGACACTTGAGGCGGATTATGCCGAGAGCTATGTATATCCAGCCCCGCCCATGTAGATGCATGATTTTGTGAGGAATTTCAATTTATTTATTTTTTATTTTTTGTATTGTGATGTTTATTTTTTGCCACATCTTCGTAGTTATGGATTTCGCTGAAATAATGATAATCCAGTGACTGCAATGAGGGCAAATATTTAAAACTAAAATCTCTACTTGACTTGTACTTATTTAATAAATACTAAATATATGTCAAGCTGCATTTCTTCACCTACAATTATGTACAGTCTGGGAAACTCCAAGGTAGCTCACTTCAGATATTCCTCATATTAAATTTCATATTCAAATTGCTTTACGTGCAATTGTTAATAGCAAAGTTGAGGCAAACAAAAATTATAAGAAATTAGGCAATCCATTGACATTGTAAACACGTATTTATTTGAGCAAACATAATTTATTTAATCATTGTGAACTCTGTATTACATGATTTCCCGTGGGCAAACCATCAACATTTAACGATAATTTTACTTGTTTTTTTTTTTTTTTGGGGTAATATTTATGTGATAAGGAACCGGGAACTGGGCCCAACTGTCAATATATCAAGAGTCGCGGAGCCTATTCAAAAATTACCGCATCGCATGCCCACATATTTACGCAATGAGTTCCCAGACGGGATCGGGGTACTGGTACTTGGGACCGAGATGAGACTGGGACTGGGACTGGGCCTGGCCAATTTGTCGATGAGTTGGGTAAATATTAACGGAGAAAGTGCGGCCGTCAGTTGGGCTAAAAGTTTTTGTGCCTGCGATGTTTTTCTTTTCGGAAATATTTTTGCACAAGTTACATATTGTTTAATTATTTGCACAAAAAGAGAGTGAGTTCAGGTGCAGTCGTTCCAATTTCCACAAGTGTCGATAATTTATGCAAATATGTAGGCATGCTCTCTAGTCGGTAGTTATGCAAACGTCCATTTATTTAGCCCTCTTTATTCATTGGGATTTCCCCCCCTGAGTGGCCGCTCTCAATGTCACTTTTGGGCTGTCCAAAATTCAAATCGAAATTAACCGTCTTGGCAACAACAAATTTTCACGGCATTTAATATTTATGTGAGCTGCATATGACAATAAAAACATTTTATAATTAAAGTTTGCTTTATGCTCTAACCGTGATTTGCTTTTAAATATTTGCATTACGTTCGATCAAAGTCAGCACTATTTAAAATTGGCTTCATGTTCGCTTTGACTAAAGGAAGCACCTCTCAAGATCTAGGTGAACATGTTGAAACAGAGAGCTTTTGTAAAGAATATCTAATATATTACAGGGGAGTGAACTTATATTTGGTCAATGATATTTATTTCCAAAGAATTATGTAAGCATATTTCACATTTGTGACTTTGAAGGCCAAGGCTCTTGACGTTGATTGACTCTTTTGGCAAATACTCAAGCAGCAGGCGCCACACAGTCAACTTGTCTGCTGTTTCTTGAATGCTAATGGCCAGGAGACAATATTTTAATTGCAAACCGCAAACGCGTATTTCGGCAATCCGCCAAAAAGTACTCCTCCACGAAACTTTTGAAATACAAAAGTTTTGTAATGCCTAGTTCCAGAAGCATTTCGGAATGGGCGATTTCGTGTCTCCCTTTTGCTTTTGGTCAGCTTTTTGCAAGGTGTCCATCTTGTGGCGGACGTGGAGACGTTTAAGCAGCCCATAGGAGTACATTAATGGCATTTCAAATAGGTCTCCCATTCGGATGGCCTTGGAGACAATCGGCAATCAGGCACGTGATACCTTTTCACTCAGCTGCACATAATTATTTATGGCACGATCGCTTTGCTTGGATGCATTAATGCACAGAATACCTGCAAATAAGTTGGTAAAGAATAAAAAACATGAATTTAACATTTCTAAAAATAAATTTAAATTTCTTCAACTAAACATAATTTTAAAAACTTTTATCAGAATAGTCTTAAAATAAATATTATGCTCAACTTTAACTTTTTCTTAAAGTTTAGCACTATTTCTACCATAACATTGGCGACACCTGGCGACGGAATTGTCAAGCACGCTCAAATACATATTTATATACTTTACGCGGTTTTTTATTGCTTATACTTTTAAAAATTCAAATTCAGTGTCATAAACTCTTGAAGTGTGCCCAGTTGCGGTAAGGAAGAAAATCCTTCAAAAAATACCTTGCTCGTATCGATAAGTCTTTCCAGAAAAGCAAAGTCTGGCAGCCCTCCCATTTTAAGAATTTAAGATTAAACGGTGGGGGAATGGAACATGGAGGGGATCTTTTATTTTTAAATTATTTCGTAATTAGGGTTATAATTCGAATAAAATAAAAATTGTAAATGCTAAAACAAGAATTTAGTATTGTTTTTAACTGGGTTTGAAACTATTTGACACTTGGATATATTAAAAACAGCATGTAAAAAAATCGTGTTTCCACGGATTTTTTAATATCTCGGCTAATTAAACGCGTGCAGCAATACCGAATATGCCAAAACGATTGTAGTTTTACCCTACTAAGTTTCAATTTCTTCAAACCCTTAGTTTTTAAGCAAATCGCATAACAGTGATCTAACCTCGGGGTTAGCTCCATACCAAATAGGGCATCAAAATTTGTAAGGCTTATAACTTCGATTTTCGAACGCGTGCACATATGCACGGCATATTGGCTTACTAGGGGAAGAACAACAAATATTTGGTGAAAATTCAATTGTTTTTAAAAGTTAGATTTCGAGAAAATCGAATAACAGTGGGTGGTGTATTTGGGCTGATACAAAAGGCGCGAACTATGAAAATGGAACCAGATGGGAACCTGCAGAGAACCACTCGCTGAACCAAACCATGGTACCATGATAAGAAAAATACTAAATTAAATAACAATAGCAAATTGTTGAATAAAACATTTAGTGACTGCCCAATAAATGGATTTTCATCTAAATCAGGGAAAATTACCTATTTGGTTCTATATTTCCATAAATGTTCCTATGAAGAATAAATATCTGGCAACACTGACTGCCTAAAATTAGGTTAATTTGATATAAATTTTATTATAAAATTTATGCAAAATAAAGATCGTACCATTAACGGGATCGCAATTCTGAACATTTTGATCCATGTTTCGTCAAAATCCGTTCAGTCGTTCATAAGAAATCCCGACTTTTGTATATATTTCCATTTATGTACCGGTTAAATATAAATATATCCGGCAGCTCTGCCTGCCTAAAAACTAGAAAACTTGATTTAAGCTTTATGGTTAAACTTATGCAAAAGGAAGATTGTTCCATAGACGGCATCGAAGTACTGAACAATTTGATATATGTTTTATTAAAATCCGTTCAGTCGTTAATGAGAAATCCCGACTTTTTCATTTATTGCCATAAATGTATGTGTGTGTATGTCCGACTAAGAATCTTAAATAAAAAATCTAATTTAAACTTAATGGTAGGACGTTTGTATGCAAATGGAATAAACGGCACTGTAGTTCAGAGCATTTTAATCCATTATATACTAGTTAAAGTGTATAGATGACTAAGTGGAAAGTTTTATTTAGATAGCTTTAAATATGACGGTCTAGTTTCCATATAATTGGACTGACAGACAGACAGACATAGTTAGATCGACTATGCTGTTGATGCTGATCAAGAATATATATACTTTATATGGTTGAAAATAATTTATTTACTGCGTTGCAAATTTTTAACCTGAAATCATATGACAAGGCAAGGGCATTGAAGCATTAGATTTGAGAAGCAAATTTTCGAAATAACATTTAATAGTCTGCCCAATTAATGATATGATTTTTCTGAGCAATTCGGTATGTGTTTCATCGAAATCCGTTCAGTCGTTTTGGAGAAATTAACATTTGAATTTCTAATTTATATACTTAGGAGGCATGACTATGCACCCCTGGTACCCAACTGCAATAAATGAAAAATCTGAATTTCTCATTAACGACTGAACGGATTTTGATGAAACATAGATCAAACTGTTCAGAACTGCGATGCCGTCTATGGGACAGTCTTCCTTTTGCATAGGCTTGACCATAAAGTATAAATCAAGTTTTCTTGTTTTTAAGCAGGCAGGGCTGCGGGATATATTTATTCTTCGCTGGCACATAAATGGAAATAATTGAAAAAGTTGAGATATCTTATGAACGACTGAACGGATTTTGACGAAACGTGGATCAAAATGTTCAGAATTGCGATCCCGTTAATGGTACGATCTTCATTTTGCATAAGTTTTTTTTTATAAAGTTTAAATCCAATTGATTTAATTTTAGGCGGACAGTGCTGCCAGATGTATTTATTCTTCGTAGGAACATTTATGGAAATAAATGAAAAAGGGATGTTTTCTCTTGAACGGCTTAACGGATTTTGATGAAACATCTACCAAAATGCTTATAATGTCATTTCCATTCATGGGGCATGCATATTTTATACAATTGTTTAAATGGTCAATAGGAATATTTTCTGGCGGGCTATCGATTTTGCTTGTCGCGGAGGGGCATAATCATTCCACTGAAACAATCGAAAAAAAAAACGAAATAGATAATTTTCCCTGATTTAGATGAAAATCCCACTAAATTGTTTTAAATGGCTTTTCCATTTATAGGGCAGTCACTTTTCTTAATGTTTTATTCAACAATTTGCTAGCAATACTAAATTCATTTGTTAGCATTTAAAATGTATATTTTATTTGAATTAGTGCCTGATTTACGAACTAAATTAAAAATCAAAGATCCCCTCCATGCTCCATTTTCCCACCGTTCCATTTATTTTATATTTTAGTTTGCTCGCCCAGCTATAAACGACGACCGATAGGCAGCACTGGCATGCGCCCGAGTGCAGCAACGATGAATCGATAGCAGCATCGATGATTTTGTGTGTCATCTCTATTCTAATCTGGAAAAGTTGTGCGTCTCTTTTCACAAACGTGATTTTGTTGCAGAAAAAGCCCTAAATTTAGCTGAACCAAGTGGCAAGAGCAGCACAATTATCCCAAAATGGGTCGCCGATGCTGCGTGGTCAACTGTCCGTCGACGTCGCGGCTGCTGGAGCACCACGGCGTCACCTACCACTCATTTCCCCTCGACCCAGTCATCCGGGCCATTTGGATAAAGAACTCACGGATCAGCCTGGATCGCCAGATCACCAAGAGCGTGCTTGTGTGCTCGCGCCACTTCCGCCGCCTGGATTTCAACACGATTCGCAATGGCAAGTACCTACTAAAGCCGCGCGTCTTCCCCACCGTCTTCCCCTGGGGGAAAATGGACTCCGCCGAGATTGAGGCTGACCACCGGGCACTGCAGCAGGCAAGCGTCGAGGGAACGGCGGTAGCGGGAACCGATCACTCTTCGGCCAACGAAGACGTGATCAAGGCCACTGTTGACAATATTGTGGCGCAAATTCTAGCAGAGAGTGCTGAGCGCAATTCCTCGACAGCTTCCGAAGAGCCAAAGGCTTCAAAGTCGGATAAAGAGAAGGATGCGGCAAAAACCATTGCACCCCCGGAGGCTAAGGAGGAGATTCCAAAGCCAGCACAGCATTCTGTGGCAGCATCCGCTGTTGCCCAGGCCAGCGAAGTAGCTACATCCACTGAAGCTGTCACTTCTGGCTCTAGCTCGCCTCAGCCTGGTACGCCTGTCAAGTACAGCAACCCCACTAACCTGACTATCGGTGCACGCTTGGAGGCCCTGAGCGTCGAGGGCAACTGGCTGCCCGCCCGCATCGTCGAGGTGAACGAAACCGAGCAGACGCTGCTCGTGCGCTTCGAGCGCAACCACAAGCTAAAGGTGTCCCCCTCGACGAGCGGAAGCTTCCAGGAGTGGATGGCCATTAAGTCAGAGCGGCTAAGGCAACGCCTCAGCAACCGCGTGCTTCCCATCTTCGAGCTGGAGGAGAAGTGCATGGCCCGCTGGTCGGGGCCTCGCAAGTTCCCGGGAACCATTCGCAAGCTGCTGGGCAACGACACCTACGAAGTGCTCTTCGACGATGGGTACACCAAGAACGTGCGCGCCGTGCACATGAATAAGTTGCCCAAGCAGCTTCTTCCAGTCGATGGATCGGATGGCTCGTCAGTCAAGGCTCCAGCTCCACCTGGAACTCCAACTTCAGTTGGAACTCCAGTTCCAAGAACTCCAGCCGCCACACCAGTGGCTCCAAAGAGGGCCAGTACTGGCAGTAGTGCCAGTGCTGCCTCGAGCAGCAAGAAGAGCAAGAACGCACCCCAGCGTAGGGATTGGCCATTGCTAGACATGGCCAGCCTGGATATAGGTAATATTTTCGTCGTGCTGCGATTCCAGAACATTAAATAACTTGTTTTTCCCTCATAACAGCTGCCCTGGGCTTGCCAGAAATACCTCATGATGGGGAGTGGACTTGCCATTGGGTAAACGATCAGCCGATCGGAGCCGAGGGCTTCCTGATTGTGGGCGAGCACCAGAAACCCACAGTGATCGTGCAGGACTGGCGTCTGCCGCCCGGTTGGATCAAGCACATGTACCAGCGTTCCAATGTGCTCGGCAAGTGGGATGTCATCCTGGTATCGCCCAGCGGCAAGCGGTTCCGCTCCAAATCAGACCTGAAAGTGTTTCTCGAATCGCAAGGCCTGGTTTACAACCCGGACGTATATGACTTTAGCATCCACAGGCGTCGGGCCAAAGACATAAATGCCTATGTATACACACATGACTACAATCCGCAGACTCCGGCCAAACCCAAGCCCATGGATGTGTCGCTAGACTCCACGTTGGAGCGGAGCAACACAACTCTACCGTCTTTGCCATCGACTCCAATGCCTGTCAAGGAGAGCCAGTACATGGAGGCGCCGGTGGCCTCTTTGATGCCGCCAGCAGAGCTCATGTCGCCACAGGCCCTGCTTACGGATGAAGGCAAGCCAAAGACGACCCCAGAACAGCTTGAAGCCATTGAGGGTGATTCCACCCTGCCTGCTGAAGGCGCTCCTCCAGTGGAGAACGGCTTTGGTATGCATAACAAAACAAATTGATATATTTGACATTTTGGCTAATTGCTTTTTATTTCATTTGTCTTTCGTAGCCTATATTGGCGGTCTGAAAGTTCAGCTCCAAGAGAATCTGTATGTTTGCCCTCGCGAGGGTTGCGGCAAGACCTATCGCAAGGAGGATTTCCTGCTCATTCATATTCGCCACTACCACAAGGAGTTTGCAGAGTAAGTATTGGTTTATTTACGTAAAATAGTATATTTGTTAATGAACTTGAATTTCCCAGGTATGTAAGCAACTGTCCGAAGATGCAGGAGCTGGCGGTCAAGCGCACACATGCCTCCTCTATCGAGCAAGGTGATGCAGCTCCCAAGAACCAAATACCAAACCAGCAATTCTTTGCCAAGCTGCACCAACAGGACATGCAGCAGTCACGGGCTTTTAAGCGTCAGTCAGTTCCCCCAACTGTTACGTCGCCCAAAGCGGCTGGTACTGTGCCAGGGGCTTCTCCAACGAAGACGCTTGCATCGCCCAAAACAGAGCCAACGGACACGGCACCGTCCGGTGAAAGTGGCACCAATCCAGAGGAAGTTACGTTGGAGGCTGGAGCTACCCCCTCGCTGAATCCCGGGTTCAGCCGCTCTAGCAAGCGGGCTCGTTTCTCTCCCACAAAGCGTTCATCCGGATCTAGAAAGAGCAACCGCCAGCGGTCACAGCGTCGCAGCAATGCGACTGACACTCCAACCGTGCACAACTTGAGCGAACACGATGCCGACGAGACGAGGCAGTCCTTCACCACTCCCACACCGGATGCACGCATAGATTCGAAGAAACGCCGCTCTGCTCCGGCAGCTACAGCCATCAGCTCCATTGACTCCCCGGTTATGGCAGATTCGGTATCAACACCGTCTTCCAACGACCAGGCCGACATTAATGCCGCATTGCCACCGCCAACAGACACAATTGGGAAGACGCCGCAGTACATTAAGGAGAACGGCGAACTGATACGCATCGTCCGCATGCGGCAAGAGGAAATCATTAATTGTATCTGCGAGTACGGCGAGGAAGATGGTCTAATGATCCAGTGCGAACTGTGCCTGTGCTGGCAGCATGGCGCATGCAATGGCATATTAAAAGAATCAGACGTACCGGACAAGTACGTCTGCTATATCTGCCGTAATCCACAGAGGGGACGGGACTCAATGAGGTTTAAGCATGACCAGGACTGGCTATTCGAGGGCAAGTTGCCGGTGGCCGCGTACCACACTTCAAATACCCAGGCTACCAAACAGTCAGACCTACTGAAGCGCTCGCACACACTCACAGGCAACCTGCTGGACGCCAAGCGTTCGATGCACTCTCTGATGGTGAAAATCAACATCGCTAGAAACCGTTCCCACCCAAAGCTGTATCTGTGGGCCAAGAAGTGGGATGAGGACCAGGCAGATGCCGCTGCATTGACTCCTGTGAAGCGACCGAAGTCAGAAATCCCTGATCTACCGCACGTTCCGCAGCCAGAGGCAGCCATCGATCCGGAGGAGTGCCAGTATCGCCTGATTGAGCATGTAAAGGTGCAGCAGTCGCTGATCATGAATCGACTGAACGACATTGAGGCCGAGATTGACGGTGAGTACACTAAACAAATTCTTACTTTTGAACAAAGAACACAGTTACATATTTATTTTTCTCAGAGCTTGAAAAGGAGGACAGCCTGGAGGACCTGAAGGATAGCGATATCTCCACTACCAAAGAGGCCATGGCTGCATTCATCAAGGAGTTGGAGACTATGAAGCGCCTTGCCCGGCTCAATCAGGTGGCTAATATTAAGCAGAGCTTAAAAGATACCCCAAATTAATAGGTCCTTAAAACCAAAAAAAAAACAAATCTTTGAATAATAGATTTGGTATATTATTTTGAATCAATCGTAGAACTTAAAGGGTTAATATAAAGTAAAGAAGTAGCTTTTTGTTTTTGATACCATCTCCATCTGTTACAGAAGATTATCTTTAAAAAAGAAAAAGATTTTTTTGATAAAAATTAAATGAAGCTAAAGGGAGAAGGTTTTATATACACTTTCGTTCAAATTAATATCAAGAGAAATATAAACATTATATACTAAGTTCTTTAAAATTCTATTAGCTCGTAAAATATTGTTACTAATAAAGCTAAAGTTTAATTAATAGCCATATTCTCGACACCGATGTGGTATCTTTTACACACGCCGAAATTAGAATTTCATGGCTTATTACTTAAGATTGAGAAACAAGATTCCAATATGGACCTCTATCGATCTAAGCCAGCTCTACTGCAAGCATGTGGCTCTCTTTTCTTTGGCTAGCTGCATTGTATGTCACGGCAATGGCCAATACCACGGATTCTGGATCTTCCACTACGAGAAATCCGATCGACGATAATATCATTCTCCCAACACAGCAATTCACATCGGATATAACTACACTAAACAGCACTGTTGCAAAGCCTGCCATAGGTTACAACTCATTTCCCTACGTCGTCTCTATCGGGGCAATGGTCAATGGTTACTACAAGCACCTCTGCGTGGGTGTGATCATTTCAAATAAGAACCTTCTGAGCGTGGCTCACTGCATCAAGCCCCCTAAGCCAGTTCACCAAGGGAAACTGCATGTAATTGGTGGCTCTGACAGGCTCAATGGGAAGGTCGAACCCCGGTTTGTTGTCAAAATTAAAACTCATCCTAGTTTCAAAGTGCTTAAAGGGTACGACATTGCGGTAGTGGAGGTGTCCCCAGAGTTTCCGCTAAATGATGGCCGATTTAAAAGCTTAAGCTTCAATCTTAACCCACCTTCCGACGGATTTGAGGCATCGATGGTCGGATGGGGCCGTGTCAAAATCGGAGAGATGAAGGTTTTAAAGCAGACACCCTTTCGCATCATTGGAAATCAGAAATGCATACACAGTCATAGATTCATTTACCTTCGTAATACTGATTTCTGTGCTGTTCACTTGAAAGGATCCCAAGGAGCCTGTGATGTAAGTGAAAGAAATCAGCCAGAACAAGATTCTCAAGAATATATATGCCTTATAAGATCGGAAATGAGTCCTTAAGTGCTCAACTTCATATATATATCAAAATATAGAAGTATTCTCTCCATTTTAGGGCGACTCAGGAGCCCCTTTAATGGATGTGGAGAAGGAGCAGCTTTTTGGCTTACTGTCCTACGGCAGAAATGCGTGTCAGCCACTTGTGCCCTATGCCTTCACCCGCGTGGGTATGTTTTCGGATTGGATAGAGGAGAATATGAGCAGCGAGGGATATATGAAAAATCGGGAAAACGAAGTAAAAAGATTTTAAGCTTTTAAGCTATCTTTCACTGAGTTCAAATAATATAAAAGTGATTTTTTTTTTGACATTCATGTACTTATATTTTCAAATAACTCTAAATATAAGTTAAAATGAATAGAATTTCGATTACATAGTTTTATAATTGTTGTCCATACGCAGTGTGGACCCGCCATTATTACCATCGATATTACCATCGATATGAGCTTTTTGTCCTATCGAAAGCACATTGTTTCCGCCATTGGTTCATCCCTGGCCGCCGGTTTTTATCACCAAGAAAAATCAAAACAAACGAAATCGTGAGCAACAATTGCTTATAAATTAACCCCAGCTGCACACTTATTGCTAGACCGTAAGTGACCGTTCTCGTGAAACGAACCCGAACCAAATGTGGTCAAAGATATACAAACTGATTCGTCCTCACAGGTACTGCGACATGGCAGACGCACCGCCTCAGGCCACCAATTGTGAGTCGGCTTTGGCTCAGCTAAAGAACTTTGGCTACGCCTTTGACAAAGGTGAGTAGGTGAAAAACGATGGTCTTGCCGTTGATCCCTACCATACATATCTTCTACAGCCGGTGCCCTGCGAAAAATTGATCCTGCAACAGGCGAGCCAGGAACGGAACTCTTCTCCTACAACATCAGCAGCGATGCCATTGAGAACGAGAAGCACTACCAGAAGCTGGCTGATGTAAGTGCGGGGTCTTAGAGAATAATGTAAAAGTGAAGAATATAAAGTCTCGCATTTTATCCTTAGCAAATCCCTGAAATCGTCTACGCATTGCTGGAGAAGAACGGTCTCAGTCGTACCTACATTCCCTTTGGTAAGCCGCCAGAGCAGTCCTCCTTCGTCTACTCACAGCCGGCAAAGCTCTCACAGTCCAAGAAGCTCTTAATCCTGATCCATGGCAGTGGGCAAGTCAAGGCCGGACAGTGGGCCAGAAGGTATGTATTTAGCTGTAGCTTCAAACAATTTAAATATATACAAATATATAAAATTACTAAATTTACTATAATAAAATTAAATCAGTTTGCTTTGTAGCTAATAAAATGTTGGAACACCGGATTGTCCCTCTGGACTTAGTTAAATATAACCATACCTTTAGGGAAAACAAACTATGATTAGAAATCTTTATATACATACATATACACTCGAAATTTTGAAAGTAATTATGTGTATAATAACTTTAATGAAACTTGTTTAGCTTAATCATCAACAACTCGTTGGATCACGGCTCCCAGCTGCCTTATGTGCGACAGGCCCAGAAGCTCGGCTATGATCTGCTCATCACCAATGCCAACGATAGCACGCGATTCTACAATGGCAAGGATAACATTATCAAGGGCGTAGAAGAGCCTGTGAAACACACCAAATATGTGTGGAAGAACATAGTTTTGCCATCCAAGCCGGAGAGTGTGGCCATTGTGGCCCACAGCTATGGTGGTTTCCTCACTCTTGATCTGGTAAGTTGTTCTGTTTCAAATACGTTTTTAAATCATCTTAATTCGAGGTTCTTCCCATCCATTAGGTTGATGAATTTTTGGACTTCTTTAAGGAAAAGGTATTTGCTATTGCCTTTACCGATGCGGTAATGTCAGGTCCACAGGCCAGTAACAAGGATTACTTGCAATCCGTGGCCTGTGATTGGGTGACCAGCAAGGCACCATTGGACACACCGGTTTCAGCGTCGAAAGATGGCATCCGGAAGGTTTCCGCTGGACACACTAAGCACGAGTGGACCTCGTACTCGGCCATCGATTCCATATTCAAGTTCATGGAAGAAAAGTACGAGCAGAGGACGAACAAGAAGTGACAACTTGTCAACCAACTTAAGAATTTGTGTACTTTCCATATATGTATGTATAAATATTTTGGAGATGTGAATATAAATTACGTTTTTACCGCCTGCGCACTTCTGACACTGATCCCTTTTCCCTAGGGCCAAACGCAAACTATCGATTTGCAATGTATAAATCAAGCGAGTGGACACTGTCCGGATGTGTCACAAACACTTACATCAGGCCAATTTAATTTGATTTTCGCCACTTTGGCACATTCCCCGAGAGTTAATCATATTGATGGCTGATGTATTGCCCTCGATAAAACAAAAGTCTCCCACATGGCCCATCAGCGCGGTAAAAAAACCCACAACCGAGACCAAAAACAAATTCCCCCAACGACGGGCGGATAAGGAAGGGCTGTCATTTTGGCAGCTGCGTCAAATTCCTTGGGGTTGACCAAGGAGACCACTTTTCTTGGCTAGGGCTGCTTACCCCTGTCTGTCACTGGACTCTGGTCCATATCGTTTAACTAAGTGTGCCATAAAAAGTATGATGCCAGTTTTAGCCGCTTTAAGATGGATAAACCATGTGAAATTCAGGGGAATTTTCCTAATGTGGGACTATGGATTGGTTTTTACGGAAAAAGAGATGTATCTTCTATACTCTAATGGCGTTAGTTTAAAACAGCAAATATTGCAATTGGTTATAAAATATTATAATAACTATCTTCAAAGTGAAATTATATTGTAAATACAATCACTGGTATTGAAATATAACTATATAGAAACCCTTTTTTCAGCTGCAAGAAATAATATGCAAAGGGAAGCATTAAAACAGTATGACTTTTACCTCTAATTTTTATATCCTTCCAGAGTATTATAATTATATTCATATGATTGCAACACAGTGAAGGAGTCATTTCCGACCCTATAAACCATATATATTCTTGATCAGCATAAATAGCTGAATCGATCTAGCAGTGTCCGATGGAAAAACAATTTTTTTTTGAAATTTTTTTAAATTCTTAAATTTTATAAGGTCTTACATCATTAAAATTGGCAAAAATATGAATATGAATATGAAGCAAAGTAGTCATTTCCGACCCTATAAATCATATATTATTGATCAGCATCAAAAGTTGAATCGATCTAGTCATGAAATTTGAAATTTTTATAACGGGTTAATCATAAAAATAGTCAAATTTTGACTAAAAATCAAATTTTCAGAAATCCTAAATTGAGTATGCAAATTTATTGGCCTAGTGAAAAGTAGCACTCCGAATTAAAATTAATGCTTGTTTGTCTTAGTTATGATGCTTTAAAACATTTGTTTTACCCATAAATGACCATAATAAAAATATATTTAAAGGCCATATAATGCACATACTTTAGGTTTTACTAATATATATATTTAAAAAATATTTTAAAATGAGCATTTAATTTTAGCAAATAATTTGTGAACTCATATAAAAAGTAGTAAAGTCATTGGCAGACTGCCAAATGATTAATTATGTGCGAACAGTCGTAATCCCCTTTGTGAAACTTTAAAGACTTTCCCTCACCTTTACCGGGGCAGATTTCTTTTGGCAGGCGCACAAAAAGTGCAACCTGGCTATAAGTAAGTGGAAGAGACGGAGACGTTTGTCTTTGGCCTTAAAACGAACTTAATACCCACAAAGTGAGCTGGGGACCCAAACTCAAATAGCGAGAAGGCCCAGGAGCATGGGGAGTGCGAGGAATGGGACTCGTCCTGGCAACCCTACAACTTCCCCAGGACCCGCCAAGCGCCACTCCACTCCGAATCTGGATCAGAGTCCCTCCCCACGCCCACATATACATTATCGCTGTCATGGCCGCAGTCATGGCTTCTGCTCCACCTTAGACATTTTTATATGTATTCAACGTCGTTGTCGGCGTCGTCCTATGGCAGCTTGCTATCTACACTTTGACTCCACTGCACCCTACACACAGCCACAGTCGCACACACACCGCCGACAAGGATGGCATCATCGTGGCTCAGTGCAGAGCGAGAAGGCTGGAGCTCGTGTCGCCGTCGCCAGCAAAAAGCTTTGCACGAGTTCAGGAATGGGTCATGCGCCTGGAGCCCGCATCTAATATATGTATATATATCTCGGATATGTACACTCGGATAATACATACTGGGCTAGGGCAGTAAATAAGCCGAAGATGCCTATGTAATCGTTTCGGTTAAGTAAATAAAAACAAATGCGACGGCTTTAAAGTCAAACCCAATTTACACAGCCCCATGCCACAATGGGTTCTTGTGTCGTTCTTAACATCCCAATAAACAATGTCTAGCAATTACTTAAAATAATCCTTTCCTTGTGGTTATTTGATCAAATCTTAAACGCAACGCATCCCTCACATGCGACAGCCGATGGCCAAGGACTTGCACTCCTTAATCCCGAACCCTTTAACTCTTCCTTTGGCTATCCTGTCTTGATTGCTTGGGATAATGTTGCTTAAGATTTTCATTTTAGATTGCAAAGAAATTTATTTTCTTTTGGTTTTAAGACTAGAGATATAATACTTTTTTCGAACTTTTTGGGATCAGTTTGTTTTATAATTTTAACAAGGCCATTAAAAGTATGGGTTTCCTCAATCTCTGCTCAGCCTTTAAACTAATTTTAAACTTTCAGAATTCTAGAAATACAAAATACATATTTTCAAAATATTTTTTATACAGGTTTTACCTTCCTTTAAATGTGAGATTTCGTCCCCTAGGAATACTTTGCTCCCACTCACTCGCTGCAATATAATTCTCCCTGTTATAAATCAAGTTAAATATTTTACTCAACTTCGATCAAGCGAACTAATGAATATCTTCATAAATCAAAACTCAAAATGTTCTTTTTTTTTGCGATTTTTTAGAAAAAATTTGTACGCTTGCAATTTCCTGTAGGAGGAAATATTATTGTGCGTTACTTTATTGCTTGAAAAGTTCAAGCGATGTCATTCAAAAAGTCATAAATAATAATGTTTTCCAATAAATGTTCACATGTGAGTGGGCACACCGGGGAAGTGAGTGGCCTGTGGGAGGGCAGAAGGATTCAGGACGAGGGCACGCATGCCACGACCGTGCTACGTAACAATCCCATTCGATGGCTCCCCGAAATGACCGCTTGTCGTTGAACCTTGCCTGGCGGCCTGACTTCTCTCCCAGGACTTTTTTTCCAGCGGCTAAAGGGCGCCCAACTGTTGGGTCCGGATCCCCGTAGGTCTCATAACTTACAAGGTCATTTCACTGCACGCAGCCATTAAGAATTTTTCCTTTTTTTCCAGCAGAGATATTCCGGCTTTTTCGTTGTATAATTTAATACTCGTGTGTGACGAATTTTTATGGCTGACAAATGATTGATGCGATTCTGCCACTTCCTGTAAATATCATTAAAAGAGCCTTTCAAGGCGAAGTTCACTCGGCGGAAGTTTAAAGTTTCTTCTCCTCCTTAAAGAGCACAATTGTCTGGCCATTGTGAAAGGGGGAAAGTGCTGAAGTGCAGGTTTAACGCAGAAATAATACCAAATAAGATTAGATAGCATTGTGTCTTCGAGCAATGTCCTTTCGGCGGGTGGGACTCTGGTGGGGGAGGCACGAAAAGAAAAACAAATAATGTTACAAATTGCAGCATTTGCACCCCTTTTACACCGAGTTAAGCTTACAAAAACAGTGGTAACATTGTTATTTTTTAAGTTTAAACCCCCAAACTAGTTAATTTTTTCCCCTATTTTCAAATAAACTTAGTTTTGAGAATATTGTGTTATAAAAAAGCCAGAAAATTTTGACTTATGTATTACCTAAAGTAAAATATGCCTTATAAAAACGGTAATAAAAAAAAAATTAAAGATAAATTACAATATTTTACTAATTTAATTAACGATTTTCTGACTGTAAAATGTTACAATTCCATCCTGTTTTGCTCCACTGTGTGGCAGAGACGGCAAAAAAATTGTAAAATTCAAACTCTTCCGCCGGGCCGAGAAAACACAAATCACGGGGAAATGCAATAACAAAGGGAACCCTCTGGCCGCCGAGTGTTCAAGTTATTTGCGGTTTATGTCCTTGTTGCTGCTCCTTTATTCATGTCGCTGAGGCGACAAAAAGGACCTTAAAGCCAATAAAACGATTTTTTCGTCTCTATCTATGAATTGTAAATGCCTTGCCCAAAAAGGACAATTGAAGTGGCCGCATCCGCTGACAGCTTCGCATGGGTCTCAGCCTCCTTCCCGTCGCGATTTAAGATAATAGTATCATCAACACCACTTCAGGGCACCCCAACCGCAGTCCGGGCCTTGTCTGGGCCCGGGGTCTAAGGATTTGCTGTGGCGTAGGCGTTGCTTGGGGTCCTGCCCAATGGCTTCGGGATTTGGTTTCGGGCTTCGATGATAACAACTTTGAAGGCTAATTTGCATGGACCCCGGGAGAAGGGGACAGGGAAAAGAAAACTTAAAGCGCTTTCAAGTTGCTTTCGCATTCAGTGACAGATTTTTCACGCACATTTAAAAAACATTTAAAAAACCATTAAATGTTTTTTCAACTTTTTTCTTCGCAGCTTTGCAGTCTGCATCACACCCCTCAATTTTTTTTGGGAATTCCTTCTTTTTATTATACCCTTGCAGGGTATTGTAATTTTAGTCAGGAGTTTGCAACACAGTGACTATATCATATAGCTAATATAGGAACGATCGGAAAATTGATACAAAATAAATTATAACTTCTAGCTTTTAACATATGTATATATTTTCATCTATATGGTGATATAACCATTTTGTATTATATCATTAAAATCAGGCTATTAAACCATATAGCTGCCATAGAAACAATCGTTAAATTTAAGTCTATCTATCTATGTGTATCAGTACAGATTCTATTCTCCCTAGCTCTTCTTCTTTAGATATCTCTCTAGAGATCCGCTGCCCTCTATGCTCTTTCTCTAACTTTCTCTGTTGTTGCTCTCTCTCTCACTTTCTCTGTTGTTGTTCTCTCGCTCACTTTCTCTGTTATTGCTCTCTCTCTCTCACTTTCTCTGTTATTCTCTTTACCCGGAGAGTATAAATACTGGCACTACCGTCGCACCGATCTCATTCTGTCCGCGGCCTCCGCCCTGTTAACATCTTAGTGATAGTGGTATTGATAGTGATTGCCCCTCGACCCTAGTCTTATCACCTGACCAATGGGATAAATGTGGATAACCAGGAAGATGCTCACTTCGGTTGAAGTCACCAAGAATATAACTCTACGCTGGAAGGAATCAAGCCATGACGAAAAATGACGTGTGTCCTCTACTGCGGTAAGTGTTAACCATGACAATTAATTATGTATATATGTATATAGAACAGGCCTAGGTCTAGAATTTTTTTTATTTATTTTCCAACTACTTATCAAATTGTCATGGGCCCTAATACTTTCAAATTAAGGATTTATATTCGACCCTTAAAGTCAAGAGGCCATTTTAATTGAATGTTGATTTCCTACTACTGACCCTTACTTTGGCGCCAACTTTTCCTACATTATTATTCATTATTGTTATTGCAGTCTATATAATTTTGTCAGAAGCTTTTAACGCAGTAAAGGAGTCATTTCCGACCCTATAAACCATATATATTAATGATCAGTATCAAAAGAGGAATCGATCTAGACATGTTCTGTAGAAAAATAATTTTTAAAATTTTTTTTAAAATCTCAAAATTTTATAAGGGGTTACGTCGTCAAAATTGTCCAAATTTGACAAAAATTTCAATATGTTAAATTTTAAAACTGAATATGCAAATTTGTTAACCGTATAAAAACTAGCACAGGAAAGCTTTCCAAATTAAAATTAATGCATTTTAGGCTTAATAATGATGTATCGAAAATGCTAGGGTATACACACTTCAGCTCCTCGAAGTTAACTTCCTTTCTTGTTTTTTTTTTTATTTGTTTTTCAGGGCTTTTCACAGTTTTTCATTGTTGTGGTTCCAGTTGTGCCTGCCTTGGCGGTGCTCTCTAATCTTTGCGCCATTTATTTACACTTGATTAACACGCGGCTGACATTTGTTTGACTTTTTCCTCTGTGCTCTGAAATTAAAATGCGAAACTCGCTTCTCACAAAAAAAACATAGGCAAATTGGGGATTGTCGAACTTTTGC
Source organism: Drosophila serrata (assembly GCF_035046125.1). NCBI lineage: Eukaryota > Metazoa > Arthropoda > Insecta > Diptera > Drosophilidae > Drosophila > Drosophila serrata. Next base: position 1,212,525 of record NW_028256928.1, on the reverse strand, counting down.
ATACTCTTTTATCCATATGGGTTAATATTATTTTTTATAATTATAGATAATTCAAGTTATTGAATATAAACCTTAATATTGATACAGCTTCAAAGCCAAATAAATTTTAAAACGTCTATGAAGGCATATGTGTACTTTACGCCCACTCAAACACTCTATTTTACAAATCATTTCTAAAATAATACTACCCCGTAGAGGGAGGGTATATTTATATGCAAAGAGTCCCCTTGTGACACATTTGTTGTGGGTCCGGGCTCTTTGCCTTTTTGGCTTCTGCTTCATATTTTTGTGGTACAAAAATTATTCATTTGTGGAAAATTGTGACGTTGGTCGGTCCATGGCCGCAGGCCAAACTGATTAATAAACCAAACGTCAAATGCGCACAATGGCCACGCATCACCGGAGTCAAAGTTTGAGCCGGAGCCGTGGCCGTGGCCGGTGCAGGAGCAGAAGCCACCACCCCATGGCATCCGGAGCAGGATTGGGACCGGGGCCAGGACGAGGACGAGGACGAGGACCACGACCACAGCTGTCAACTGTGTGTCACACACTGGGGGGCGGGGTTGGTCTCTAACATGGGATGATACGGAACTTCCTTGCAAGTGCAAGTAGGCCTCGAGTCGCATTGTTCTCGACTTGACTCCTTGCGGATCCCGGCGACTTGTATTCCTTTCCAGCTCGGTTCGAGGGCGTTGGCATTGTCATCTGGTGGGTCACAGTTGGTTGCTATTTGGCCAGCAAATTATTTGCATATTACAAAAAAAAATCTCGTAACAATGAGCATTTGATTTTCTTTGTAAGATATTCTTTTTTATGGGAAATGGGAAAAAATTGTTTGCAGTTCAAGGTCAGTGCTTGGCATAAAACATATTTTTAAAGGCATATTGTTGTGATTGTGGCATTTTAAAGATAAAATATGGCTTTATAAATTTGTTATGAATTTTTCAGGATTTGTAAATAACTAAGTTATATTTTTTAACGTTGGGTTGACCAATTTTAAAAAGCAATTTACAATCCGAATGGGGGAAAAACTTCTTAAGCAAAACCTTAAGAGTCAACATGTACAACTACTTTCACGTTCCTAGTTTTATTAATTTTTCGAATACATCATTAATGGCTGATATCGCGCCCCCAAACCTCCGTGACTGTCCCTGGGGCACCAAATCGAGCTCTGATTTATAAACATTAAGATTTATACGATTACTCTGTCGGATGCACGCCCACATACTCAAGGCGGTCATAAAAATGATAAAAAATATATAGTACTTGTACTTGGTTTGGGATATTCCCATTCCATTAATGGGGCCACGTTTAATGGTTTTTGCTTATGGAGTGTTTAGTGGTCTTTCAATCTGAAACAATGTTGGACAAACGCACTTGGTTTGCCTTTAATATATGGAATATCCGAATATCCTGAAGGCAAGTGTGCTGGTCAAACATTTCGAAACCATAACGAATTGCTTGACTTCTCTTTGATATGATGAGGCAGAACCATTGAGGGATCATTTATCATTTTTATAGCCATCGGCGAGGGTAAAAAATAGTTCTTAAAGAGTGGCAGGAAAAATAATATTCAATATTTGCAAATTCCCGGCCCGCTTTGTGGCTTTCCTAAAAATAACCCTAAGAAAATGTTTCCGCAATTTTCAAATTCAATTTGTCAATCATAAATTTCACGCTCTCTTAAAATAAATTTGCTGGCAATTGAAATTTTCAAGTGCCTGTGTCGAACAAGACTTTCCTTTCAATGTGTTGAAACATTTCAGTTTTTTGCAACAATTTATGGGCAAACTTTTCGGGGTTTTGGTCTGTCAGAGTTAAGCATCGGCCTCTGCTCTGACACATGACTTGAATGTCAATGGGCACAGGACACACACCCCCAATAAAAAAAAGAGAAAAAAAGGAAATAAGGGGAGGTCCTAAGCAGAGTCCTTCGTCTCAGACAATGTCGCGTTAAATTTGCACAAGTTGACGGGAGTTCTGCTACTTTGTCTACTCCAAATTGTAAACTTCTGTTTCGTTTATTTAAGTTGGCCGAGGGGGTTACGCCTTCCCGAAACTCACACCCCCCTTGGCCACATAAATAACAAAATTTAAGGACAAAATATCAATATCCACTTTGCGAGACGCCAACTGCATGCGAATGAGTTTATTTTGTGGCAGCGGCAAGGAGTCTGGATCTGAATTGGACACCGCCTGAGCAAACATTTCGCATTGCAAATGAAATTCTGTTTCTATTTCTCACTTTTGTCTCACATTTTTTCTTCTTTGTTATTTTTGCATAATTCCGATTCGCTGCTGGCGACAACATATTGCAAAAGAAGTTTCCAAGTTGCAAAATTCTTCGCGTTTAAGTTTGTGGAATGCAAAAATATAGCAGCTGAATTTGAATGAGGGAAGAGTACTGAGTGTCTAAGATCCTTCTTTAAAAAAATATTTACCAGAGGTGGAATTTATGTCCTATTATATTCTTATTTTAAGGTTCTATAAAGGTGTATTTATATCTAATATCAAGTTATGGTTAAAAACAAAAAACCTAGCTTATGTGGACATAAAAGCTCAGAATGATAAAATATCTATATAATTTTTTATTAATATTCCTTTAGCAACTAGCTGGCCAAGTCCATAAGCCAAATTTAATTTGTTCTCATATGACATTTACGGTCATATTCAAATAACTTCGTTTGTCATACTTCACTGACTTTGATGTCCTTTGGATCCAGGGGTTGAAGCTCGTTGCTCGTTGCAAAATGGAAAAGGTTTCGCTAGATTAATTTAGGGTCATGCATATAATATAATTTTTTATGGTGGTGGAGTGGGCGGAAAAGGGGGCTTTCCTCAAGCCGCAATCAAGTGGCATAAAGAAGCTTTTCCATGTGAGGGAATTATTTATGGCTGAAAATGTCCTGAATGTGTCTCAAATATTTAAATCCTTTGCTGCCATAGCGGAAAAATGATTTAATTTATTGCCTTCTTTGTGGGGAACATGTGTTTTTGAAAACTTTTCCTAATTAGGGGTAATAGATCTTAGAAACTAAATAAGATTTGATGACGAGGGTGTGGAGAACGTATGTGGTAAAAATTGTATTGTGTAGCTCTGTTGATAAAGTTTATTTTCGTCACATGAAAGTGTTTGGCAGTGGGTCCCTCTTTTTAATTCGATGCTCTTCTCTATGATAAGGGTTCCTCTTTAACAAGAATAATATCTTCGGTTCGTTATTAATTTTAGGCGATGGTTCTTCCCTTTTTGAGTTGAGGATGTTTAAAAAGCGCTTTAACCATCCATCTATATGTTGTTTTTCCTCCATTCCCGCGTCTTCCTGAGTGGGGTTATGCCTAATGGATTTTATATTAATAATTCGCATTAGCCAGTTCTCCGATTTGATCTCGTTCACAATGGAGGGATTCCTTCTGGGTACTTGGTGGATGTTGTAGAAGTTCCTGTGCTGATCGTTCAGATGTTGTTCCTCAAAAAGTGGCATCTTCATTGGGGCTGCACATGTCTGGCTGTCTAGGAGCCTGTAGGAATAACTGAAGCTCCCTCCATATATTAACAATAGGACTCCGAAGTAATGATGATGACCTGACATTTTCAGAGTCGAAATTTAACTGCTGAATTTCTTTATAGCGATCGAAGTATTTATAAACGTTTTTTAAACCTTGAACTTGCAAAAGGCTAAGTAAACTGCAAAGTAACAGCTGTCCACGCTTAAAACAATATAATTTTAATATTAAATATTTACACCGGCATATATATATATATATATGTATGACGAAATATTTGTCTTCTGGGTTCGTCTGGTTGCTTATCCGCCAGTTCCAGACCACGTATTTGCCATTTGTGGCACAGAGGCTGCCCTTTCCCCAAACTTATTCCCCCGGGAAACCTTTTCCCCCTGAATCACTGTAAGTGACACGCGTGTCCCCCTCACACACAATTCACCGCGAATTTGTGAATTTGGTTACCTCGTAAAAAAGAAACTGACACGAATTCGAAAAGCGTTTCGGGGCGAACATTAACACATTTATTCCTACTCCCGACGCTAGTCCCCTGTCGCCCACCCATCAAGTGTGGGTTGAATAATTTTTTAAGTGACTTCTTTTATTTGCATTTAGAAGCGTTTAAAAAAAAGTCAACTGGGACTTGCGGGTGCGTTTATGTGAATATATTAAGCGATTTTTAGAGACTGGAATGGTGGTGGGAAGTGCTAGGGATACTTTGTCAAGAACGGAGTCAAGTTAATAATTCAATGTGAGGTATTTCTTGTATAAAACTTGGCTTAAAGAATGATAGTTTATATATGTTTATTATAATTCATCCCAATATTAAATATTTTGAACATAATAATCATTCAAGAAGCTTCAGTTTCCACTGAATGGACTCTCTCCCCGCAATGGCATTTAATCAGAAGCTCCATAAAAACTACTCCAGTGTCTGTCGTTTCAGGAAGAGGCAAGGGAAACAGTGACTACAGGATACTTTTCCATTACCCACTTAGACGAAATTGTTTCGTGTGCATTGAACATGATTTATTATGACACATAAACAACAGCTTAACTTCCGGGTAACTTGCACATAGGCCGGTATGCCGGTGGCCGTGTGCTAAAAAAATGAAGAAAAATGGCAGAGTGCCTGAGATATTGACTAAGAGTCCTGCCAGTGGCCACCTCAATGGCACTTACCTTTTCCGCTTAAACACCCCCAAGCCTGGACATAATGGTGACCTCCCTGCATCGGTTTGTCCCTGCTTTTCCTGATCCCACTCCAGGTTTTATTAGCCAGCAAGTTGTTCCTTGGTCGTAACGCTGTTTTTTATGCAATAGAATGGGTCTCGGGTCTCGTGCTCACCCGTGCGTCCAGTGGTCATCGCTTTTCCCCGGCCCACCCACAACGCGTCCGAGTAGTTTCATGTACGAGCACTCCTCCTTTTTGCCTGGAAAAAAAGGGAAATTTATTGTTCTCCCCGGCAGTTTGAGTCAAATGTTCCGAGTGCCTCAGGTGCGCCGGACAAAGGCCAAAAAGCTGGGGCGAGGGTGTCACTTTTGACATTTAAGATGCCGCACAATGGCCACTAATTTATACGCATCGCCTGCATGTGACAGGCGCATTTGTCGTCCCCGAAAAGTTTTCGCCACTTTTTCGCTCCTCCTGTCCATCCATTTGCAATTCCAATGACTTTTATGGCCTTGTGAATGTGTCGTCGTTGCCTCCCTTAGTTGACCACAAAAAATCAGAAGCGAAAAAAACTGTTGCATTGACAAATCTAATAAACAAATGACAGCCAGACAGAAGGACAACCGGGAAAACCGCACAAACTCTGTGCAATTGATTGGCGGAAACTAAATTGCAAGCACATGTTGTGGTGACACCGAGAGAGTATTAAAACGGAAGGAAATGACTAGCATCCGGAAATTATAGCTTGGGAAGTCAATGGTACGGAATAATTAAAATAAACACTTAAGGATAAGAAATGATCAGATTAAATAATGATTAGAAACTTGTTATTTTTAACAGAATTAAGATATGAAATATGATCGGACATATAAATTAAGCTACATACTTTTAGGCACTTATTTAAACCAATGTCATGCTATAATTAATATAAATTGTCTTCTATCTTACAATATCTTCCTTTGTTGCTTATCCTCAACAAGTATATCTGCCTCAAAATAAGTTAAGGTGTCATAACCTCACCATAATAATTATTCCAAAAAGGTATTTGCTGGTTGCACTTTATAAGGAAGTAAATTTCCCTCGTCTTTCCTGTGTATCATCTTTTTATGGCCTTTTATGTAGCCTCTCTGCCTCTGTTTTGCGGGTTTCTTGGTTAATTGCTTGCAGTACATTGTTCAATTGTCTTATGGTTCATATGCATCTCTCTCACCGCCAGTCACTTTGTCTAATTGGGTCGCACATTACACAGAAGGCTCAAAGGATGGGGCTGTCAGTTGAGTTTAGTCCTTAGCAGCATCGTGCAATGTTCCACTTTCAGTACATTCTGCTTTACTTGTTATGCGCTAGCTTAAGAAAACATATGATTTGCTATTCAGGTTGCATAACTAATTTCAAAATAATCTTAAGTCCAGATTGTATCCCAATTCACTCAGTAAATAAGCTTTAAATTAATGCTAGGTGTGCCTGAATATTTAATTATTTTAAGAGATATTTTCAGGGTATTTCCTGTTTCGGTCTCCCCAAGAGGACCCCCCTGTCTTTCTGCTTATCGAGTGTGGGCTGAGGGGGAAAGACAACCATTTGACAGCTCCTTCTGTGACGCTTAACTGCTTGAGGTTTTTCGGTTAAATGCAGTGACGCCATGAGCCATTAGGGCTAAGTGATTTGTTGTTGTTCCCGAGCTGCGCTTAGCACCTTGCAAATTGCCAGCTCCAAGGAGACCGATGATGAGGAGGTGGACTCGCCTTGGAACGAACTAATTGTGCGGAAGCGCAAAACACTTTCCTCCCGCCTGACAGAGGCAGTCTGCTCCAGTTTCAGGCTTCCTAGTTCCTTACATGTTCGAAGGCTTGAAGGTTTGAGGCTGGCGAAAGGCAGAGTGTCAAAGTTTATGAAAATTCTGGGCTTTGTTGTCCTGGTCGAAAGTTTGCACAAAGTAAGCAAACTTTGCCAACTCAGATACCAAGTTTCACAGGAAAGTGTGAGCGAGTTCCAAGTCTGTGGTGTGTCGGATGGATATTACATATTACATGCTGGGTGTGTGTGCTCATATCTGGTCATTGTTGGCACGCTGACATCCCTGACATTTGGCTGATGGAAAATCTGATGTCAGGAAAGTGTGACTCCGATCCAAACAAGAACATCCTTTTAGATGGTTGATAACCGAAGGGTTGTCGTTGGCCGATGTCATGGTTGTTGGAGTTTATTTGGGCAATGGGGAGCCTGTCAGAGGATGGCTTACTTGGACAATCAACATTTATGGTCAGATTTCTAATAATTGGAATTAAAACATAAATTCTACATAACAAAAGTCATAATTATTTTATATAATCCACCCTGCGGCAGTTCACGTATGAAATTATATTCAATGAGACGGTGTCAAATTAAAAAAAATAACTCAAATTCGAAACCCTTTCCGGTTCAGTTATTAACCTCAGCTTCTTACCCTCAATTGAGGTCGCTCGAGCTCACCCGCCATAAAACTAATTGCCAGTCGTGGCCGTAACTATCGCTCCTTGTTCAACCACCAACCAACCACCGCAACCTCAAAGAGTCAAAAATGCAAATGCGAAAATCACTTCCAGTTATGCCCTCGACAACTTTCTCTAATCATATGCAAAAGTAAGAATTAATCAATGATTTACAAGAACAATACGTGTGCACATGTCGCAGAGCAGGCAGAGCACCGCCGGGCAGGGCGGTACCGAGTTACTCCCACTCCAAAGCCCACTCCCAGAGCCAGAGCCAGGGCCAGACCCAATCTGGACGTGGCCAACACCCGCTTGTTAGAGCAGGGCCACCCACTGCCCCCGGGTGTCGGTTTTTCGGGTAGAGAGACAGGTCAATGGGAGGGCAGGAATCAGGGAAGCAGGGATTCTGGGATTCAGGGTACCTGGGCCCATTGCAATGAGCAAAGAACACAAATAAGGCGTAGGCACTGATCCTTGTCAACCACCGAACAACAATAATTTCACAGTACGAGCCGGAGATGCAGACACCGAGTATCCCAGTCTTGCAGCCTGTGCTAATAATTCAATTAGTTGCAAACTCTGGTGGTTGCGGCCACAATCCGCACAGAAGTTTCTCCGCTGGTTTGCCATGGAGGCAGCTCTGCGATTTGGGTTCGGTTCAATAATCAAAATGCCGTCGGCCAAATATCGCACCAGTGCATAAATTGCCAGTCTGAACTGGTCTCTGGACTTGGTATTCCTTTTGCTTATTCGGAGGCGCTCCTCTGTGGTGGCTTCTCTGGTTTGCCTGGCATGGGGTCGGTCCACCGATATGGGACAATGTGCTGTGCGCGCTTTATGTAATTGCTCTCGGCTTATTGTGCCATAAATACAATTGAAATCGGCCAGAGAGTGCCAGCCAAATGTGCGAATTAAATGAATCCATAAACAGTTGGTAAAGAGTTTTTAAATGAAATCGAAGTTAATGTATTTTTAAATAAAATATATGTATGTCTGACAGAAATCCTACTTACTATAGTTCTCTAATAACTTATTGATGATGACAATTCCCTGGGAATTATTGTCACCTAATTGTAGAGTAAATCTATCCCATAATCCGTACCACAAACATCTTAAATACAATCTATTTTATAATCATCCCACCAAACTCTCTATGTAAACAGTTTACTTGCCAGCAAATCCCCGAGTTAAGGCCAAGTAATTGTGGTATAAATAAGAGTGCCAAAGTATCGAAGAGAATCAACATATCAAGATACAAGGCGAGGGATGTTGTTGGCACATGTAAATTGTGAAATGGTAAATAATCGTAAATAACGCAAATATCGCCTCCAAGGCGGCAGAGCAGGCTTCGTGGCTTCCACCTCTCCAGGTGGATCGCTGCCGCTGTTCGGTGTGAGTTATTTATCCACTCACACTCGGTGTAATCCCATAAGCCGGCGATGGATTCACTCGCAGCCAGCAAATCAGTAGCTGGGAAATGACTGAGCCGCCGCGGGCTGTATTACCAACCAGATTTAGCCAACTCCCTCTCAGCCAGAAGCTTGTAGTCGTTAGACTCTAACAGATTTATAGAGCACCACACCGCCGCTGCCGCATGCAAAGTGAATTTATTGAGTTAAAATGCAAATTTCCCAGCCATCACCACCGGAGGAGCGAGGGGAGAATAAAAAACGATTTTACAAAAATTTCCTGCATAACACGATGCGTATTTCAGTTTCTTGTCTTGACAGATTGCCCTCTGGATTGCGCAGAAAGGGGGAGAATCAGTCGAGTGACGAAGGCGCGTACTATTTATTTAAGCTGTCCTTACAAGTGCCTCGGCAATTTGTTGAAGATTAAATGCCATCTTATGTGTTGACAATTTGTTATCCTTAGGTGGGTTTCATGGGGAAGGAACATTGGTTGGTTAGAGAGCAGTCTTGAGGATTTGTAAGGATTTACCATACATCTCTTAAAGTTTAATCTTAGTGCTACCATTTTTATAACAAGTAATACTTTTAAGCATAGTTAGTTATTGAATGAAAGCATTTCCAAACCCATTAGCTTTAACCTGCTTACATCTGGACCAAGTTTCTGATCTCTGCAGCGGTTTATGGAAGTCAAACCAGGTAACAGCAACACAGCCTCACCTCCATCTGACCCCAAGCCCTGCTGCTGGAGTCTAGTCTTCGTTGGCGGACAGGAAACCCAACGAAATAATTCAAACCCAGCCACGCTTATCTCACGCTTTATCCTCGAACAAGTGGGAAAACTTTACACTTTCGGGGCCCAAACACAAACAAAATAAACAGCAAGCGAATGAGTAGCATGCGAGTTGTTTAGTATTGCAAAGTACGAGTAACCTTTATTTGTTTTGTGGCAAGCCAGCTGCCAAGGATATCCGCCGCCGATAAGCCAAGCGCCAAAAAAGCCATTAAAAATCCCTTTTGTCTTTTGGGGTGCCGGCTAAACGATGTAAACAAATGCCATGAATGCGGCCAAGAAATTAAGCGTGTCAACATCGTGGTCGCGGCTTGTTGGCTGCCAAAAATGCCAAACTTTGTTCCGAGGGTAATAAAGTGGCAAGCAGAAGCCGCAAATTATAATTTTAACCTCTTTGGCGCCCAAACCAGCGACAGGGACAGGGACATGGACCCCGGACCACATGTGTGTGTCTTCAGATAAGCGGCCTTGGCTCACGTCCTCCACCGTCTAATAGAATTAAAATCCGAGAACGGAACTGCTCCCAGTCAAAGGTCGTGCTGGCCTTTTAATGGTTACAGCACAACCCTCAACCTCTGCGTCCCACTGCATATGAGTGAAAATAATAATAACAGTAATTTGAATGCTCAACTAGAGGCGTAAAGGTTGAAAATTCATATGCAAATGATTCGGAAACACTTTCCTGGTGGGGAGAGATGTGATGGCCCCCGAAACCCTTTTAATTGTTCATATGCCCAGCGGCTGGCTGCTGGCCGTAAATTGAAAATAAACCATTAAGCATCTTTACTACTGCCAAAAATAATAATTCAGGATTAGTCGCAGCCCGTTTCCAAGGTTAATTACGACACTTGGTCAGGTCGCTGTGGATGCCCGTGCCCAAGAGATAACGTAATCGGTTTTGCAACAATATTTTGCAAGTGACTAAGAGTTCAGTAGAATAAGAATTAATTTTAGATTTTATTATTAAGTAGGATAATATGTAAAAGAAAGCTAGCTTCGGGTGGAAGTTTATATACCTTTGATTAACATTATAATACTCTTTCAGGCCTTTAATGGTATGCAGAAAACTGGATCCTTTTAGCCCGATAAAGACATCAATAAGACCATTAGCCAGACCAAACACCAGCTTGCACATGAGTCCAGCCCACACGCTGTTCACTCATTAGCACCTTCTTTGACTTGTAAACATTGCGGAGCAAGCTCAATCAAATTAAATGCAAATTTTTCAGCTTTCGCGTTGTCCGCAATCAGTTGCAACACCCACGCGAAAACAAACGGTGCCAGCTGCAATGGCAATGGCAACATCGGTGGCAAGTTGCAGCGACACTTTCTGGTGGTTTCAATCAGCCAACAATCCAGCGAATCCAACAATCAGAGACAACACAGTTTCACCCGGCCAATAACGAATTTTTATGCCAGCTAAGTCGAGATCCCTGCTCTGTGTGCTCCTGTCCCATCTGAAAGTTGGCACTTTCAAATGGTTTTTGCTGGCACCGCAAATTGTCGACTCGCTGAATGAAAGCCACAAATAAACAAAAATAAAAAATAAATACAGACAAGCAATACCAATAAAAACAAGAAAGGAAACTAGCAGTGAGAACTCGAAGTTTATACACCCTTGAAATTTGCAAATGAATTAAAGATCATTCCGTAAATCAATCATTTAATAAGCTTTAAATATTCGTATTTGCAGAGTGAAAAAATGTCATAACTAAGCCAAAAATTATTAATTTCAATTCGGAAAGCTTTCCTATGTTAGTTTTTATTAGAGTAATAATTCTGCATACTAAATTAAAAATTTATATTTATATATATATTTATCCTTCGTTTAATATTTAAAAAAAATTTACATTTTTGACAATTTTAATGCTGTAACCCCTTATAATAATTTGAATTTTCGAAAAATTTTCAAAATTATATTTTTCAACCGGACATCACTAGATCGATTCAGCTGTTGATGCTAATATAGAATATATATTTATAGGGTCGGAAATGACTCCTTCCCAGTGTTTTAAGCTTTGGACTGAAATAATAATACCCTGTAAGGCTGTAAAAACAGAGTTTGAATATAGCAATAAAAAAGGGTAAACATTTAAAATTGAGACAAGATAAAGGTAAAAAGTTGTGGTTACTACTACTGTGGTTGCTACTGCAATGCAAAATGTGCAAAGTGGCGCCATAATATTTTAAATTAATTAAATTTTATGGCGGGTTTTGTTAAGCCTACAATGGAATTTACGAAACATTAAATTATACATAAATGTACTACTTTTAAGTTAATTACTATTTTACTTACTATATTACTTACTACATCAAGATCAATAATTTAAAATATCAAAAAATATTAAAAACCAAGTCAACATTGTCTGTGGATGAAGGAGTTCCTTCTTCAAGCTGTATTAATTGTATGAATTTTCCTTCCAGAATTCACAAAGTGCTCACTAATTAATGCAAGAAGTGGAACTCTCCCTTGGAGCACACAAATTTTAAATAATATCAATGACTCGTGAACAGAAACCGCACAAAGAGCAAAAATTATTCACGCTACATAATTAAGACAAGACGCTGCCAGGACAGAAACGAGGGTAAAGGGTTGTGTCCTAGCAACCTCAAAGGACAGCCAAATTTAAGCCCAACCCCACCACAGCAATACTCCATCTCCAGCTGGCTGTCGGCAAAGTGTTGTCATTTGTTTTACAGAGTTGGATTTAATTACACACAATTACCGCATTTCACAGAGCGATCCATTTACACAGCAGGAGCAGCTTGGCGGCCTGGCGGGTTGGGAATCGATGACGAAGTCCGGAGCAACAGGTAAGCTCCTTCCACCCACTAAAATCGGACTCCCGCTTATTAATGCCATCAGCTGCGCGAAGGTTTCCAACGAGTTTTATGCAAATTGTAAGCGGAAACTCTTTCAAAGCCAGTCCTGTGAAGGAGGAACGGGTGTTGCAATCGTAAACCGAAGCTGCTCCCCGGGGCTCAGTTGCTGTATTTGTGGTAACTCCTTCCGGATGTTTCCTGTTAGCTGAATTATTATTATTGTAAATTAATTTCTGTTCATTAGATTTTATAATGTCACAAAGTTTTTCGGTGGCACAGCTGAGACAAAGTGCTTCTTTAAAGCAAAGAGATGGGAGTTACGACTTGAATATATTTGAGGTGACTGCTAAGACA